>NC_138345.1:8013948-8441448 GCF_046562875.1 Panthera onca | reverse complement strand
TGTTTCAGATTCTGTCTCCCTCTCTCTCTGTCCCTCCCTGCTTGTGCTCTTTCTCCCTCTCTCTCTCTCTCTCAAAAGTAAATGAAAACATTATTTTTAAAAAAACACAAAAATATGAAACACAAGTGTAAAAAATGATTATTTTTTTTCAAAATTAAAGATGTATAGTCTTCACAAGATAATGCTAAGAAAATGAGGAATAGACAAGCCACTCGTTGGGAGAACATATTTGCAAACTGAGAGAAATTTATTCACAGCAGCCTTTGACCCGAGAGATGTTAAAAGAAATTCTTCGGGCAGACAGTGGATGGACAAAATCTTCATGAAGGAACATCTACTTTTTTCGGTGATCCTTGCCCCACATCAAGTGGTTCTCTCTCACACATGTGCAAATTAACACTTAGCCAAAGTCTTGAGAGGAACCTCTCTGCAAATATCTAGATATCTCCCTCCCTCCCTGTCTCTCTGTTTGCCCCCCTCTCCAGCTCCCTCCCATCTGTCACTCTGCCCCATCATTCTGTCCAGCTTCCTTTCCCCATCCTCTGATCTCTGTCTTCTCCACCAGCAAGACTTCCGGGTCACTTTGCGTGTCTCCCTCCTATACTTTAGCTTGCAAACCCAACAGTAACTCCTAGAGTTTTAGGACTCACTTTGTTTTCCTTCTCTCAGAAATCATAACTCTGCATCGCCTGTTGCCCAGGGTCTGAAAAATTGTGCGTCTTAGATTTCATACAGTTTTCCAACTGTTTCAGCACGAAAGGTACATCTGGACCTTATTACTTCAGTTGGTCAGAGGGGGAAATCAGATTTTTTGAGCTCTAAGACCAGATTGAGAAATCAGATTTCTTAAAAGCCTAGTGCATTTTTTTTTTTTATCTCTGACATTCCTACTATAGGACCTATTTGGAAAAAATAAATAAATTTTATTTCAGGATTAAAGTGTTTAAGGATCACATGTAATTGTGCAGTTTTCTACTTTATAATGTACTTAAAGTTTTATCTGTCGTTTGCATTCTCAGCAGTTCTAAATCTAAACAAACACAACTTTGACCAAATATGTAATAAATTCAAACATTAAAAGTAATCTCAACATCTTTTAAAGTTTTTGTATGTTAAAACTTTTTCAATTAGTCCTATAAATTCATTCTTCCGGCGTAACGGTGATATATGGATCTTAACTGTGCTTAAACTATGTGTGTATCAGTATGGAAAGATCTAACTCCAGTATGTAACAAGCTAAAATTAGTGTGCTAACTATAGAACAGATGAAATTAAAACTATTTTGGTTTGACCTTACTACTTAGAAGGGCTTGCAGAGTCTAATCTGAAAGCTTCTTAGAATACCTGTCTCGAGCTGTTTCGAGCTGTTTTTTTCTTCTCCAAGAACATTTTTCTTTGGAAAGAAAAGACATCCATAATTATGTTACTGACTTTGCAACTATTTTAAATGCCATGTTAAATATTCAATTTATTTTTCATAAATGTGGATGGGTGTAATAGTATTTCCTTCCAAATCAAGAATGTATTTTCAAAAACGTAAGCAAAATACACCGATCTCTTCACCTTGTCCTCTCTCCTGACTTCACTCAACATTTAGCTAAGTATTAAACTGCAAGAGGCCACTTGAAACATGATAATTAGAAGATTTTTAAAGACTTCAAATTTAATTCCCCAAGACATATTGAAAGCCTTAGAGAATTAATTGGGAAAAAATAATAGCCATCATTTGAAGAAAATGTGACTCGTGTGACGCCCGGTTTTGTATCGCACTATAAACATTTCTCATTTAATCTCCTTTGCAAGATCTATGAGTAGGTATCCTTACATTTTCAAAAGGAAAACTAAGATCAAAATAAAGGTATATGAGTTGTCCAATGTCATAAAGCTGGTATGTGTTAGAGGTGACAGCACTTCTGTTTTCATCATATCCATGTATCAGCATGGTTCTGTTGACTGCAAAGAGAAAGCAGATTGTTTATAATTCTCGTGCACCCTTGAACGGCCACAAATTAAGTCATCTTTCTGCGTAAATGTGGATATTCTTACATAAAGTTAAAAGTAATGTTGAACAATGATTTATACCTGATATGCATTGTATATAATTCTTTGAAAGTATTTCTGAACACTTTCTAAAATGCTCATACAGGTATGTTATGTCATAGGGATTACGCTGGGTTCCCATAGGAGTTCTATTCTAAAATCACTGGGTACATTGTGTGTATCAATGTAGTCAGTGCGTAAGTGCTTTTAGGTGTAATTTTTGCACGGTTGTTTGTATATGCTGACAATAAGTGAGTGTGTGGGTATCTGAGAGAATGTTTTACATTATTAAGACAATATGCCTTCAGGAAAGATTATCCACCATCAGAATTGTTAATGCTTAGAAAAAAAAATGTATTTGTAAAGTAAATTTGTTTTAGCTATTCAAAAGATGCTTCCAGACTCAGCCTGTATTTACCTTTAAGTTATCATTAAAATAAAATGTTCCCGTTTCTTCACTTGAAGGACAATAATACCCAAACTGTAACTCACTGTTACGTGTTTTTGCTTGTTTGTTTGTTTAATTTTTTAAAATATTTATTTATTTTTGAGACAGAGCATGAGTGGGTTAGGGGCAGAGAGAGAGAGACACCGAATCCAAAGCAGGCTCCAGGCTCCGAACTGTCAGCACAGAGCCTGATGTAGGGCTCGAACCCACAAACTGTGAGATCATGACCTGAACTGTAAGGTCATGACCTGAGCCAAGTCTGACGCTCAACTGATTGAGACACCCAAGCGCCCCTGACTCTTAAATTTTTTCTTAAAATTTTTAATGTTTTTTTTAAATTTATTTTTGAGAGAGAGAGACAGAGAGCACAAGTGGTGGAGGGGCAGAGAGAGAGACAGAGACATGGATTCTGAAGCAGGCTCCAGGCTCTGAGCTGTGAGCACAGAGCCTCATGTGGGCTTGAAACCTTGGACCGTGAGATCATGACCTGAGCCAAAGTGGGACACTTAAGTGACTAAGCCACCCAGGCGCCCCTTTAATTTTTAGAGAACCTTGTACGTGGAAAAGCAGCGAAGGTAAAACAACTATTGTGTCTTCTTCAAAAATTATTTATAAACGGTGCTTATATTTGAGGATAGCTTATTGATGGGTGACACAGCAGGAAAGAGTTGAGCAAAAACTGATTGCTTACATGAGTTCTGCCCTTCCATTGAGTAGCTATGGACTGCCATTTAAGATGGAAACTTCTCTGTACCATGAGGTCTTGGCTATATACTCAGAAGATCAAGCTGAAGAACCCTTCCATTCTGCCACTTGGCTTTCGTCCTTTTCCCTTGAATTCTTGATATTGAATATATGAAGATATTAATATATGGCTTTGCTGCAGCTCTCCAGTTGGCCTTATATTGTTGCTTTCAGTCTTAAATCTTGCTCTTCTCATCAAGGCCACATATTTCAGGTCTTCTTTTTAGAAGATTTCTACTAAAAAAGAAAAAAAGGCTTCTGGATAAAATATCTGCCGATTCCCCTTTTCTCCCCCTCCCTCCCCATTTACCATATAACATGCTTCACCTAAATAGAATTAAAAGGTTTGCATTCACTAACCACAAAATTCATTTACAGTTTATTTTATTCCAATTTTGCTTTGTTAATTAAGATGCGGTCTTAATCCTCAGTTAACACAGTAGACTGCCCCTAGTCATTCCCAAAATGTTTACCAAGGCTTATATTTTTCTCACCTCTACTACTGGATGTTTTATATATGGAATAAGTTAATATGTATGTAGAATCAAATGTTCAATAATTTATATATAAATGTATTTTTATGTTAACATGTTTTATATTATATAGTTTATAGGGGATCCTGGGTGGCTCAGTTGGTTAAGTGTCCACCTCTTGATTTCAGCTCAGGTTGTGATCTCACGGTTGTGGGATCGAGCCCTGCGTCGGGCTCTGTGTTGAGCATGGAGCCTGCTTAGGATTCTGTCTCCCTCTCTTTCTGACCCTACCCTGCTCACATTCTCTCTCCCTCAAAATAAATAAATAAATTTTAAAAATATAGTTTATATATAAACTATGTATATAGTTTATATATAAACTATGTATATAGTTTATATATAAATGGAATATATACTTATGTATATTTATTAAATAAGTAATATAGTATTCATATAGTTATAAAATATAACAAATAGTCAATTTAATATTTACATATTACATAATTAATAATATTTATATATGTATAGTTACACACATATAGTTATATATTAAATATATTTATACCATATAATGTGATTTATTAATTATAGTATTATAAATCACTTTGAATCAGGTATATTTCTTTTTTTTTTTTTTTTTTGATCACTTAACTCACTTTGCTTAGTTAGGCATGGCCAAGTCAAGCAGGTGAACATAACTCTGTGGTCAACCAAATAACAAATTAGCCACTGGGGTGCAATTAGCCACTAGAATTGCCACTGGGATGCAAAATCAGTCCCTTGGCAGGAAGTAGTGATACATATATTGGGGCTAATAAGTCTTTGTCTAGAATTAGCCACTGGGATGCAAAATCAGTCCCTTGGCAGGAAGTAGTGATACATATATTGGGGCTAATAAGTCTTTGTAAGTGAAAGAATGAGACCCACAACCTGCATTGGTTTTCTATTGCAGTGTGTCAAATTACCACACATTTGGCATTTTAAAGCAATACATATGTATTATCTCAGAGTTCCTAATTGGGGAATCTGTGTATGTCATAGGTAAGTCATGTGCTTAGGTGAAATGCAAGTTACTGGCAGGGGTTGTGGCCTCATTGGGTTTGGGTGTCCTCTTTCAATCTCATTGGTTGTCAACAGCATTCGGTTCCTACAGTACCCCTACCATTGCACTGCGTAACATGGCCGCCAGATTCTTCAGGGCCAACAGGAGACCCATCTGCTACTGTGACCTGTACATTCTCTTTTAAAGGGTCACCTGATGAGATGAGACCTATTCTGGACCACTTCTCTTTTGATTAACTCAAAACCAACTTATTTGGGACCTTAATTACATCTACTCAGAGGTCCTGCTCACACTAAAAGGGAGGGGATTATACAAGCTGGAGTTACACGTCAGGGCATATATGGTGGGCATCCTGGAGGGTCATTCTAGAATTCTTCCCACCAGACTCCGCCTTTTAGGTCTGATTTTATATAATCCTACCCCCCAAATTTGAATTCTAATGGCTGGGGGGAAAAGGCACCAGGGCACAGAAAGTGAACACACCGTGAGAGAACGGGGGAATCTAAATTGATGAGTCTGACTTGCATGCATGGGCTTGTGGAAGGGTCCACCTTTCATCGGGGCACACAGCTACAGCTGGAAGCCTCTCCAGATCCAGATTTCTTTGCAGAGTGGTTGCACATGGAATCAGTGGTTAAGTGTGAACAGAAACAAAGGGCAACTGGGTTATCAAGATAAGACATTGGAGTGGCCTCAGATGGAATCTGGGCAAGCAAGAGCGTGGGAAGGAAACGTGAGGAACTCATGTCCTTGTGTCACACTCCTGCCTGTCAGTGAGTTTGTGAGGCGTCTGTAGAAGACATTGTGGCGGTACCTCTATCAGTCCCTAATTTGTGTCTCCTTGAGTTTTGCAAGAGAATAAGACATTTGACCAAGTTAGCCACAGAGGCTCTTCAACAATTCTAAGGAACATTATGCATTGAGATAATATCTTCATAAATCACGCACTATTGGAAATATACTGTATGTTGTGTTTTGTGTGCTGGTTTTTGCCCCATGGCATGGCTTCTGTATTTTTCTTGCCATATCACCACTGAATCTTCTGCAAGTAACTTTTAGTTCCTGATGTGCCATATTGAGACTTTAAGTTTTTTTTATTTAAAAAAAAATTAAACGCTTATTTATTTTTGAGAGAGAGAGACAGATTGCAAGTGGGGGCGGGGCAGAGAGTGAGGGAGACACAGAATCCAAAGCAGGCTCCAGGCTCTGAGCTGTCAGCACAGAGCCCAACATGGGGCTTCAACTCATGAACCATGCATGAGATCATGACCTGAGCCAAAGTCGGAGGTTTAACCGACTGAGCCACCCAGACACCCCAAGACATTAAGTTGTAAATGATAAAGTAGCCTAAATCAATTCAAACTTACTTAAACAAAAGACATTTGTTACTGAAAAATATATGAGGATAGTTAATTTTAGCTATGTCTGAATCCAGGAATGCAGAGGAAACAGGCAGACGTCTGTCTTTCAGTCTCAGCTCTGATTATTTTTGTTCTTTTCTTCTTCAGAGGTTATAGGAAAGAAGACCAGTGGTAGCGAGACACACATACCCTTGTACTTTAATGATTTCATTAGAAGAGACCAGTTTTCCTTGCAAGGGAATATTTTAATTAATCTAGTTTAAATTTCCCATTCCTGGGGTGCCTGGGAGGCTCAGTCAGTTAAACGTCCGACTTTGACCCAGGTAATGATCTCACAGTTCGTGGGTTCGAGCCCCGCCTTGGGCTCTGTGCTGATGGCTCAGAACCTGCAGACTGCTTCGGATTCTGTGTCTCCCTCTCTCTGCCCCCTCCCCCACCCACACACTCTCTCTGCCTTTCAAAAATAAATAAATGTTGTTTGTTTGTTTGTTTGTTTTTTTGATTTCCCACTTCTGAGCCAAATGTGGGGCGGGTGTATGGGCATTCTGATTAGCCAGATCTCTCTTCCCTTCTTGCAACAGAGCCTAACACAATTTTAGTTTCTCTGTTAGTCAATTATAAAAAAACATCTTACATTAACTGGGCTCTATTTTATCCGCTTTGCTTTATAAATGTCTCTATATTATGACAATTTCCAAATAACCTAAAATCAAGGGAGGTGGATCAATGTGCCAATCGTCTTTGAAACTCCTTTTACCTTTTCATATGGCAATTTTTGGTGGTATATTTTAAGCAAAATCATAGGTATAATGTCATTGCACCCTTAAACATTTCAGCATGAAACACAGAAAAAATGGATTGTTTCTCTTTTTTTATGCTTATTTAGTTTTGAGAGAGAGAGAGAGAGAGAGAGAGAGAGAGAAAGTGAGCACACCAGTAGGGGAGGGGCAGAGAGAGAGGGAGACAGGGAATCTGAAGCAGGTTCCAAGTTCCAAGCTGTCAGAACACAGCCCGACTTGGGGCTCCAACCCACGAACAGTGACATCAGATCATGACCTGAGCCCAAGTCAGTCGCTCAACTGACTGAGCCACCCAGCCACCCCTGGATAGTTTCTTAATCACAATGCCATTCCCATGGCTATTGAAACAGTATATTAATACCAAATAATACCCTTATTAAAGTTATTTTTTGATTTGATTAAATAAGAATATACAAAACACTCATAGTGTAATTTTTTAAGTGTTAATAAAATTGATAAACACTATCCAGACTGACCAGGAAAAAATAACAGAAGATACAAATTACAACTATTAAGAATAAAACACAGGGCATTACCACAAACTTTAAAGGTTTTAAAATGATAATAAGAGAAACTATGACTAACATTATTCTCATAAATTTGACAATTCATATGAAATTAATAAATTTTGTGAAAGCTGTAATTAGCCAGAGCTTTCACAGAGAAATAGACAATCTGAATATCTGTATCTCTTCAAGGAAAGAAATTGAATTTGTAGTTATAACCATCTAAAAACGAAACATCCATGGGGGCACCTGAGTGGTTCAGTCGGTTAAGTGTCCAACTTTGGCTCAGGTCATGATCTTGCGGTTCGTGGGTTCAAACCCCACATCAGTCTCTGTGCTGATAGCTCAGAGCCTGGAGCCTGCTTCAGATTCTGTGTCTCCTTCTCTCTCTGTTCCTCCCCTGCTCATACTCTGTCTCTGTCTCTGTCTCTATCTCTCTCTCAAAAAAAAAAAGATTAAAAAAATTTAATAAAAAATAAATATCCAGTTTCATTGGTTCAAATACTTCCTACCTAACATTGAAGGGATATTTGAACAGCCACCACCAAAGAAAATATATAACTACAAGAAAAGATCTTTAATATAGTAGGCCATGAGAGAAATGCAAATAAGAACCACAATGTGAAAGAAAGAAAGAAAGAAAGAAAGAAAGAAAGAAAGAAAGAAAGAAGAAAGAAAGAGAAAGGAAGGAAGGAAGGAAGGAAGGAAGGAAGGAAGGAAGAGATAGAGACATGGGAGGGAGAAAAGGAGAAGAGGGAGGGAGGGAGGATGGAAGGAAGCAGAGAGGGAAGTCAATAGTATTTTTACCTTATATTCATATTTCAAACATTTCAGTATGTTCCTCTTATTAGAATTTTCTGCTTTCTCCTCTAGGCTTATGATGTTTTCCTGTCTCACATTCAGGTCCTTTATCCATTTTGAGTTTATTTGTGTGAATGGTGTAAGAAAGTGGTTTAGTTTCATTCTTCTGCGCATTGCTGTCCAGTTCTCCCAGCACCATTTGTTAAAGACACTGTCTTTTTTCCATTGGATATTCTTTCCTGCTTTGTCAAAGATTAGTTGGCCATACATTTGTGGGTCCAATTCTGGAATCTCTTTTCTATTACATTGGTCTGTGTGTCTCTATTTGTCTTTCTGTTGCTTCATTGTTAGTGTATAAGAATGCAACTGATTTCTGTACATTGATTTTGTATCCTGCAACTTTGCTGAATTCATGTATCAGTTCTGGCAGACTTTTGGTGGAGTCTGTCGGATTTTCCATGTATAATATCATGTCATCTGCAAAAAGTGAAAGCTTAACTTCATCTTTGCCAATTTTGATGCCTTTGATTTCCTTTTGTTGTCTGATTGCAGATGCTAGAACTTCCAACACTATGTTAAACAACAGCGGTGAGAGTGAACATCTCTGTCATGTTCCTGATCTCAGGGAGAAAGCTCTCAGTTTTTCCCCATTGAGGGTGATATTAGCTGTGGGCTTTTAATAAATGGCTTTTATGATGTTTAAGTATGTTCCTTCTATCCCGACTTTCTCGAGGGTTTTTATTAAGAAAGGATGCTGAATTTTGTCAAATGCTTTTTCTGCATCGATTGACAGGATCATATGGTTCTTTTCTTTTATTAATGTGATGTATCACGTTGATTGATTTGTGAATGTTGAACCAGCCCTGCATCCCAGGAATGAATCCCACTTGATCATGGTGAATAATTCTTTTTATATGCTGTTGAATTCAATTTGCTAGTATCTTATTGAGAATTTTTGCATCCATATTCATCAGGGATATTGGCCTGTAGTTCTCTTTTTTTACTGGGTCTCTCTCTGTCTGGTTTAGGAATCAAAGTAATACTGGCTTCATAGAATGAGTCTGGAAGTTTTCCTTCCCTTTCTATTTTTTGGAATAGCTTGAGAAGGATAGGTGTTATCTCTGCTTTAAACGTCCGGTAGAACTCCCCTGGGAAGCCATCTGGTCCTGGACTCTTATTTGTTGGGAGATTCTTGATAACTGATTCAATTTCTTCGCTGGTTATGGGTCTGTTCAAGCTTTCTATTTCCTCCTGATTGAGTTTTGGAAGTTTGTGGGTGTTTAGGGATTTGTCCATTTCTTCCAGGTTGTCCAGTTTGTTGGGATATAATTTTTCATAGTATTCCCTGATAATTGCTTGTATCTCTGAGGGATTGGTTGTAATAATTCCATTTTCATTCATGATTTTATCTCTTTGGGTCATCTCCCTTTTCTTTTTGAGAAGCCTGGCTAGAGGTTTGTCAATTTTGTTTATTTTTTCAAAAAAACCAACTCTTGGTTTCATTGATCTGCTCTACAGTTTTTTTAGATTCTATATTGTTTATTTCTGGTCTGATCTTTATTATTTCTCTTCTTCTGCTGGGTTTAGGCTGCCTTTGCTGTTCTGCTTCTATTTCCTTTAGGTGTGCTGTTAGATTTTATATTTGGGATTTTTCTTGTTTTTGAGATAGGCCTGGATTGCAATGAATTTTCCTCTCAGGACGGCCTTCACTGCATCCCAAAGCATTTGGATTGTTGTATTTTCATTTTCATTTGTTTCCATATATTTTTTGATTTCTTCTCTAATTGCCTGGTTGACCCATTCATTCTTTAGTAGGGTGTTCTTTAACCTCATGCTTTTGGAGGTTTTCCAGACTTTTTCCTGTGGTTGATTTCAAGCTTCATAGCATTGTGGTCCGAAAGTATGCATTGTATGATCTCAATTCTTGTATACTTATGAAGGGCTGTTTTGTGACCCAGTATGTCATCTATCTTGGAGAATGTTCCATGTGCACTCGAGAAGAAAGTATATTCTGTTGCTTTGGGATGCAGAGTTCTAAATATATCTGTCAAGTCCATCTGATCCAATGTGTCATTCAGGGCCCTTGTTTCTTTATTGACTGTGTGTCTAGATGATGTATCCGTTGTTGTAAGTGGAGTATTAAAGTCCCCTGCAATGACCACATTCTTATCAATAAGGTCGCTTATGTTTGTGAGTAATTGTTTTATATATTTGGGGGCTCCCGTATTCGGCACATAGACATTTATAATTGTTAGGTCTTCCTGATGGATAGACCATGTAATTATTATATATATATAATGTATATATATATATATATTATATATATACAATATACATATATATTGTATACATACACAATATATATTGTATACATATACAATATATATGTATATTGTATATATATATATTATATGTATATGTATGTATGTATATGTATGTATATTGTATATATATATTGTATATGTATATGTATGTATATGTATACATATACAATATATATTGTATACATACAATATATATACAATATATAATATATATATTGTATATTATATATTATACAATATATATACAATATATACAATATACATACAATATACATACAATATACATACAATATATATACAATATATACAAATTATACAATATATATATATTATATTATATACAGTATATTCTTCATCTCTTGTTACAGCCTTTAATTTGAAGTCTAGTTTGTCTGATACAAGTATGGCTACTCCAGCTCTCGTTTTACTTCCAGTAGCATGATAAATAGTTGTCCATCCCCTCACTTTCAATCTGAAGGTGTCCTCAGGTCTAAAATGAGTCTGTTGTAGACAGCAAATAGATGGGTCTTGTTTTTTATCCATTCTGATACCCTATGTCTTTTGGTTGGTGCATTTAGTCCATTTACATTCAGTGTTATTATAGAAAGATATGGGTTTAGAGTCATTGTGATGTCTGTAGGTTTCATGCTTGTAGCGATGTCTCTGGTACTTTGTCTCACAGGATCCCCCTTAGGATCTCTTGTAGGGCTGGTTTAGTGGTGATGAATTCCTTCATTTTTGTTTGTTTGGGAAGACCTTTATCTCTCCTTCTATTCTAAATGACAGATTTGCTGGATAAAGGATTCTCAGTTGCATATTTTTTTCTGTTCATCACATTGAAGATTTCCTGCCATTCCTTTCTGGCCTGCCAAGTTTCAGTAGAGAGATCCGTCACGAGTCTTATTGGTCTCCCTTTATATGTTAGAGCACGTTTATCCCTAGCTGCTTGCAGAATTTTCTCTTTATCCTTGTATTTTGCCAGTTTCACTATGATATGTCGTGCAGAAGATCGATTCAAGTTACGTCTGAATGGAGTTCTCTGTGCCTCTTGGATTTCAATGCCTTTTTCCTTCCCCAGATCAGGGAAGTTCTCAGCTATAATTTCTTCAAGTGCACCTTCAGCACCTTTCCCTCTCTCTTCCTCCTCTGGAATACCAATTATGCATAGATTATTTCTCTTTAGTGCATCACTTAGTTCTCTAATTTTCCCCTCATACTCCTGGATTTTTTATCTCTCTTTTTGTCAGCTTCTTCTTTTTCCATAATTTTATCTTCTAGTTCACCTATTTTTTCCTCTGCCTCTTCAATCTGGCTGTGGTCGCCTCCATTTTATTTTGCAGCTCATTAATAGCATTTTTTAGCTCCTCCTGGCTGTTCCTTAGTCCCTTGATCTTTGTAGCAATAGATTCCCTGCTGTCCTCTATACTGTTTTCAAGCCCAGCAATTAATTTTATGACTAGTATTCTAAATACACTTTCTGTTATATTGTTTAAATCCTTTTTGATCAGTTCGTTAGCTGTTATTATTTCCTGGAGAGTCTTTTGAGGGGAATTCTAGTGTTTTGTCATTTTGGATAGTCCTTGGAGTGGTGCGGAACTGTGGGGCACTTCCCCTGTGCTGTCTTGAATAACTTGCGTTGGTGGGCGGGCCGCAGTCAGACCTGATGTCTGCCCCCAGCCCACCACTGGGGCCACAGTCAGACTGGTGTGTGCCTTTTCTTCCCCTCTCCTAGGGGCAGGATTCACTGTGGGGTGGCGTGGCCCGTCTGGGCTACTTGCACACTGCCAGGCTTGTGGTGCTGGGGATCTGGTGTATTAGCTGGGGTCGATTGGCAAGGTGCACAGGGGTGGGAGGGGTAGGCTCAGCTCACTTTTTCTCAGGTGATCTGCTTCAGGAGGGGCCTTGCGGCACCGGGAGGGAGTCAGACCTGCCACCAGAGGGATGGATCAGCAGAAGCACAGCTTTGGGTGTTTGCGGAGTGCAAGCAAGTTCCCTGACAGGAACTGGTTCCCTTTGGGATTTTTGCTGGGGGATGGGCGAGGGAGATGGCGCTGGCGAGCACCTTTGTTTCCCGCCAAACTGAGCTCTGTCGTCCAGGCTCAACAACTCTCCCTCCAGCTGTCTTCTAGCCCTCCTGCTCTCGGAACAGAGCTGTTGACTTATAATGTTCCAGATGTTAAGTCCCGCTGGCTGTTAGCACACACTCCATGCAGCCCCTCCTCTTTTGCAAGCCAGACTCGGGGTCTCTGCTTTGCCGGCGGGCTGCCCCTCTGCCCTGGTTCCCTCCCGCCAGTCCCTGTAGCGCACACCACCTCTCTGCCCTTCCTACCCTCTTCTGTGGGCCTCTTGTCTATGCTTGGCTCCAGAGAATACATTCTTCTAGTCTTCTGGGGGTTTTCTGAGTTATTTAGGCAAGTGTGGGTGGAATCTAAGTGATCAGCAGGATGCAGTGAGCCCAGCGTCCTCCTACGCCACCATCTGCCTTAGTAATCTTATCACCTGTTGATTGAATCAGGTTCTCCAAGGCGCAGAGAACTGAGTGTGTCAGAAGCTCCCCAGTGGGGGGCCTCGGTGGCTCAGTCAGTTAAGCTTCTGACTCTTGATTTTGGCTCAGGTCATGATCTCATGGTTTGTAGGATTGAGCCCTGTGTTGGGCTCTGCTCTGATAGCTTGGAGCCTGTTTGGGAGTCTCTCTCTGCCCCTCCCATATGTTTTCACTCTTATGTGGATCCTGAGAAACATAACAGAAGACCATGGGGAGGGGAAGGAAAAAGAAAACGTTAGAGAGGGCGGGAGCCAAACCATAAGAGTCTCTTAAAAACTGAGAATAAACTGAGCATTGATGGGGGGTGGGAGGGAGGGGTGGGTGGGTGATGGGCATTGAGGAGGGCACCTGTTGGGAGGAGCACTGGGTGCTGTATGGAAACCAACTTGACAATAAATTTCATATTAAAAAAAAGAATTTTCTGTACATGAGAAAACTCTTGGTTCTGCATATTATGTCATTTTCAAGTTTTTCTCCAATTTTTTTGTGATTATTTATCTTACCTAATTAAGTTTCTTCAAGAAGAATAATTTTCTTTTTCTTCTTTACCCTTCTATCGAAAGAAAAGGGGACTGCTGTTCAAAATCATCTTTCATATTATTGAATGTTTTCTCTATTTGGATGTGTATTTCTTATCACTAATATTATTTTGATAGGGTAAAATTGTAGCATAGACTCCAAAAAATCAAACACTATAATAGTATAAATGTCAATTCCTTTCAGTCCCCTCTCAAGTGTTAACAATTGTTTCTATTTTTTAATATTTTACAGTTTAATATTTGTATGCATGATTATGTATATGCATGTCAAAATTCAATTCTTGGATCAACTTCATATCTTTCTTAAAGGCCTCCATGACCACCTACAGTCATTTATCCCTCATCATATCACATTGTTTAAATCCTCCCATCATATGCTTGTAAGTGGGAAATATGTAACCACCATTGCACACCTTTTGGAGGAAAAATCGATAAAATGTGTCAAAATTGTAAAATACAATTACTACTCTACCTGAAAATCCTATTGCTAGGAATTGAAACTAAAGCCTCTGTCAATGTATACAGATACTGCTTGTAGTAACATGATTAAAAATAGTCAAAATAACTCTAAACAGCTAACATTATCCCCTAGTAGGTTCCAAACTATAAAATCATGGCATAAACTACAGTTGAATTGTACTGTATTAATATCTTCTCTGCCTTCACCAAAAAAAGAGAGATGTAACAAAGTATGTCGCACATAGAATTATCTCCAAAAAAATATACACACAGCACACACAGTGCTTAAAAAGGTACCAAAGAGTATGTGAATGAAAAACATGTGCACACACACACATGTGCACGCTTGTGTGTGTGTGTGTGTGTGTGTGTGCATGTGTGTTTACAGAAGCAGTGAGAGTGAAAGAGAAAGGAGAGGGTTTCAAAGTGGGAAGGAATCTTTCACCTTTTTGTTGCTGTTTTTGTTTTGTTAAACTTCTGTTCAGTTTGCATTTTCTAACCTCATAAGTAAATCACATTTATGCATTCAAGTATGTATTTAATAACAATTCGACTAATCCAGTGATGTGGCATGGCATTTTTCATTTACTACTTCTCTATATTACAAAATGAGTAACTGTGGTTTCTAAAAGCTTGTGTCAATTAAAAGTCTCCAGTGTGCAAAAAGATTATGTTCCACAGTTTATTTAATGATGTTTGGAAACCCAAACTCAACTTTTGTGCACATAAAAATATTATAAATGCCAGCTTCCCAGCAGGTCACAAAACATAACTTAGTCCATAATTAACTGAATGAATCTGTTGTTTTACTTTTGAGTTTACCCACCATATGTAGTTTGTGTGACTGACCTAAGAGCTTTCTTTTCTTTTTCTTCTAGTTCCCTCCATGAGCGGGGAGAGGGAGATATCTCATGTTAAATGGGGGATTTTGAGAACTTGTTTGAAGACTAATGTTTTAGGTTGACAGCTTTGGGACTGAGACACCTTGGAATTTGAACAATCTTTGCTGAGGGCATAGATGCTAGAAACTGGGTCAGGGGAGAGGGCGCGGAGACCGGGTAATGGGGCATGGGAGAAACAAAGAACACAGAGAAGCCACTGAAATGCGTATTATGCAGAGACGGTGGTAGTGACAGGTGAGATATGAGCTGGCACATGACCAGGGAAGTCCAGGACCCTGGGGGATATGTGAGAACAGGAGACTGGAAGGGTTTTATAGTCAAGTCAATGTGGCCCTCAGCATTATTAAGAGGAAACAGCGTCCCACAAGTATTGTTCATCAGGACCTACTGAACAAAATATTACTGCAAACTCTGAGTAAAGAATGATTGACTGCTAAACATGCCTTGGAGGCTAGAGACCATGAACTTCAGAAGAATTTAAAGACATCTCCTCCGGAGGCTCTGGTCCTATGCTAAGGGGAATAGAAACTTAAAGACCTTCTCCTCTTCTCTCCCAGAGAAGACTTGCATAAGATCCAGAGCAGAGAGCTGTCTCTCTCTGTCCCTCTGACTCTCTCTGAGATGAGGCAGAAATGCCAGGCATTCTAGCTGAGTTTGGTGTCTTATAATTTTGGATCCCCTCCCCTGTGGCACAGAGAGATCTGATTCTCTTTATGTAACTCTCAGGGGTGTGGGCAGTCAATGCTGCTCGGGTGTTCTGTAAGTATATAAATGATCTTCTCTGATCCAGAGATCTTGTGCTTCTAGAATTAACAAACTCAAAAATAATGATATAATAACAAACAATGCCATAAAATTTAATGGTTAGCATGTGTTTTCTGGGAGAATAGTTCAATGTTTTAGATGTTGGTGGGGAAAGTGGAGTTAGCAATTTGTGTGTGTGTGTGTGTGTGTGTGTGTGTGTGTACTTTTCTGAGACTACCCAGATTTCGAATGATTCTACCTTAACATTTTAGACTTAGGTTGTCAAATTATATCTTTCATAACTTTCTTCCTTTGGAGAATGGCTAAAAGGACTGGGAAGAATGTCAGGAAGCAAGTTTGGATTCAGAGGAAGCTCCAGGTCTGGTGAGAAACCTGAGTTCCAGGCATGTGAGACAAAGCAGAAGTCCAGTGAAATAGATCAGCCTGAGAACTAAAGAAGTTTGAAGGTCTGCAGACTAGAAGTGACATCCAGTGCTTTGCAAGCTGGGTCTTAATGCATGCTCCAAAAACTGACTTCGAGATCTATTACTTGGAGAAGGTGAAGCAGCTGATGCATATCATTCACTGCTTAAGACTGACTCCAGAACATCCACATGGGAGGCTGCAGGTCTGTGGAATCATAGGTTGCATCTGGCAAGAGCTGACAAAGTCAACCATTGTATTTTGTTTTGGTGTGTTTGTTTTCATTATTTCATTTGTTTTATTTTTTTTTCTTTTTCTTCTGGGGGTCTTCATATAGATGATGTTCTTTGGCCCGCAGTAAGAAAACACAGAAGCATGGCATGACAAAAATTTCAAGCAATCTTGAAAGGGATCACACTTTTAAACAAATTTATAGAATAATCTCAATAATGCTTAAAGAAAGACAACAAAATTTAGACTACTATCAAAGTATCAAGAGTTTTCATCATAAAATTAAAAATTCCAATCAATCAATGTTTCTAAGGAGGAGATAAAGTGGAATATTAATAAATACCTAGTTAATAAAAAAAAAAAAAACTCCAGAGAGGATGACAGAGGAAACAGAAACATTGGAAGCATACAGAAGGATAGCAGGAAGTGGGCTTATGTACAACTATATCAATGATTATTTTAAATATAACTAGACCAGGCTCTTCAATTAAAAGAAAGAGTTTTCCATATTTACTGAACAAGAGAGACCCAACTCTATTGCTTACAAGATATATGTTTACATCTGCAGATATATTATAAGTGAAAGAATGAAGAAAGACACATCATGTAAACCATAAAAAATCTGAAGTGGCTCTACTGTTATCTGAAAAAGTTCACTGAGAACTGTGAGGTATCACTATCAATCAGCAAGGATATTTAACAGTGATAAAAAGGCTTCTCTATCAAGAAATCATTGCAAAATGAATTTGTATGCACCTAACAACATACCTTTGAAACCACATGAAGGAAAAACTGGCAGAATTGAAAGGAGAAGTGAGTACATCTACACTGTGGGTACTGACTTCAACCTTCTTTTTTCAGTACTTGTTAGAAAAGTATAGTGCATCATTGAAGACATTAGAACATTTTAAGTGCAGCTACTATTTATGAGGCAATAATGGACTTACATTAATTTTAATCTTCTCTCCCTATTTTTGTTAGTTGTATCATTTTTATAGTTTTACAGTTTATAACATTTATTTTTCACTCTAATATTCTGATCTTGCTTTTTTTTTTTTTGGATTGGATATACAATAAAATATATTTGGTCTGTGGTGCCTTTGCTATTATTCTTTCAGTCAGTTCTTTTGTTTATTTTTTAAATTTTTATTTAAATTCCAGTTAGTTCACATCTAGTATAATAATGGTTTCAGGAGTAGAATTTAATGATTCACTACTTACCTATGACACCCATTTCTCATCTTAACAAGTGCCCTCCTTAATGCGATCACCCATTTAGCCCACCCCCCCCACCAACCACCCCTCCATCAACCCTCAGTTTATTCTCTATAGTTAAGAATCTCTTATGGTTTGCTTTCCTCCCTTTTTTTCCCTTCCCATATTTTCATCTGTTTTGTTTCTTAAATTCCACATCTGAGTGAAATCATATGGTATTTGTCTCTCTCTGACTGACTTATTTTACTTGGCATAATATATTCTAGCTCCAGCTACATCATTGCAAATGGCAAGATTTCATTCTTTTTGATGGATGGGTAATATTCCACTGTATATATACACCACATCTTTATCCATTCATTAATTGATGGGCATTTGGGCTCTTTCCATAATTTGGCTATTGTTGATAATGCTGCCGTAAACATTAGGGTGCATGTGCCCCTTTGAATCAGTGCTTTTGTTTCCTTTAGGTAAAGAACTAGTAATGCAATTGCTGTGTCTTAGGGTAGTTTTATTTTTAACTTTTTGAGGAACCTCCATACTGTTTTCCAGAGTGGCTGCACCAGTTTGCATTCCCACAAACAATGTAAGGGGGTTCCCCTTTCTCCACATCCTTGCCAACATCTGTTGCTTCCTGTGTTAATTTTAGTCATTCTGACAGCTGTGAGGTGGTATCTCATTGTGGTTTCGATTTGTATTTCCCTGTTGAATGATGTTGAGCATCTTTTCCTGTTGGCCATCTGGATATCTCCTTTAGAAAAATGTCTATTCATGTCTTCTGCCCGTTTCTTAACTGGATTATTTAGTTTTGGGGTATTGAGTTTAATAAATTCCTAATAGATTTTGGTGAGATATGTCATTTGCAAATATCTTCTCCCATTCAGTAGATCGCCTTTTAGTTTTGTTGGTTGTTTCCTTTGCCGTGAAGAAGACTTTTATCTTAATGAATATTTCATTTTTGTTTCTGTTTTCCTTGCCTCCAGAGACATGTCTAGTAGGAAGTTGCTATGGCCAACGTCAGAAAAGTTACTGCCTGTGTTCTCAACCAGGATTTTGATGGTTTCCTGTCTCACATTTAGGTCTTTCATCCATTTTGAATTTATTTTTGTGTATGGCGTCAGAAAGCGGTCTAATTCATTCTTCTGCATGTTGCTGTCCTTTTTTCCCAACACCGTTTGTTGAAGAGACTGTCTTTTTTCCATTGGATATTCTTCCCTGCTTTGTTGAAGATTGGTTGACCATATAGCTGTGGGTCCATTTCTGGGTTTCCTATTCTGTTCAATTGATCTATGTGTCTGTTTTTGTGACAGTACCATAGTGTTTTGATTACTACAGCTTTGTAATACAGCTTGAAGTCTGGAATTGTGATGCCTCCAGCTTTGTTTTTCTTTTTCAAGATTGCTTTGGCTATTCGAGGTCTTTTGTGGTTCCATACAAATTTTAGGATTGTTTGTTCTAGCACTGTGAAAAGTGGTATTGGTATTTTGATAGGGATTGCATTAAATGTGCAGATTGCTTTGGGTAGTATAGACATTTTAACAATATTTTTTCTTCCAATCCATGAGCCTCAAATGTCTTTCCATTTCTTTGTGTCATCTTCAATTTCTTTCATAAATGTTCTATCATTTTCAAAGTACAGATCATTTACCCCTCTGTTGGGTTTATTCCTGGGTATCTTATGGTTTTTTGTGCATTTGTGAATTGGATTGATTCCTTAATTAGTTGGAGTTTATCCTGTAATATTTGGTCACAATTACATCATTGGGAAAATATTTAGAGTTATTAAAATTTTAATCAGTTTGAGAGTATGATTTTAAATTTGAATAAAACTTTGTCTGGATGTAAAATATTAGACTCACCATTTTTTCTTTGAACTGCTTGTGATACTGCTCCAATAGTGTCTGGTGTTGAAATTTGAAGAAGTTCTACAACAACATGATTTTATTTTACTGATAGGAGATTTGGTTTATTTGGCTTCTTAAAACATTTTTAACTTTAAAGTTTCAGCATATATTAGAATATAGGTTTGTATTCATTGCTTTGGATCACTTTCTCCTGGCATACAGTATATTCTTTCAACATGTAGGTTTAACTTTCTATTACTTCCCAGGGAATTTTTTAGTTATAGTTTAAATATTTGTTCTATTTGATTTTTGGAATCCAGGGGATAAAATTTCTCCTTTGGGTGCTGACTACAGCTATTCATTTTTTTTTCTAGTCTTTTTGCTTTTCATTATGATTTCTTGGTTTTTTTAATTCCTTTTTCTCTCTTTATTGTACAAATTTCTGGTGTCTATTCTACCCTGTGCTCCCTCTAATTTTGCCTTTATTCATAAACTGACTTTGTCTTGTTATTTATTTATTTATTTATTTATTTATTTATTTATTTTCTGAGTTCAGATTTCCTTTTTTTCTGTTTTCTCTTGTCTGGTTATCTGTTCCTTTCCCTCTCTTATGTATACATTTGATTGCTTCATTAAAGTTGTTCTTTAATTCATGTTGGAATTTGGGGTTACAGTTTTCATCTGTTTTGTGTCTAATTCTTTGGTAATTTTTCTTTATGCGTAGAAGGTTTTTGCATTCCATTTGACTTTTCTCTGATTATACAGTTTTATTGTTCTGTACTTATTCTTGATTTATTGCTTAATTCTGAATGAGTCAGATTTTCAGAAAACTATTAACATTTGATTTCTATGGAAGAGGAAGGGATCACAATATTATCTGCTATCATAGCTCAAGGGCACCTTACTTTGTTGCTACAGCAATGGGTTCTTCCCTCATAATATGCACCCACTTTGTGTAGCTTAATTTCTTTTGACTCTTATACCTGACTCAAAAGAACTTTAAAAGCTGGTGCAGGGGTGCCTGGGTGGCTCAATTTGTTGAGTGTCTGACTCTTGATTTCAGTTCAGGTCATGATCGCACAGTTTAATGAGCTCAAGCTCTACATCAGGCTCTGCACGCTGACCTTGTGGAGCCTGCTTGCGATTCTGTCTCCCTCTCTCTCTCCTTTCCCCTGCTTATACTCTCTCTGTCTCTCTCAAAATAACTTTTAAAAAAATTAAAAAAGAGTTAGTACAGACAACGTTGCTTTAATAGCCACTGCCACCAAGGAACATGGTCATTGGTTTCCAAGGTGATTTCTTTATATTTGGAAAGTATATTTTGTGCCACCCATTCTGAAAGATACCGTTTTCATTTACTCAGACTGATGTAACAAAAATACCATAGACTGGGTTGCTTAAACCACATACGTTTATTTCTTACTGTTCTGGAGGCTGGGAAATCCAAAGGCAAGGCACCTGCAGATTGGGTGTCTGGTGGGCCTGCTTCCTGGTCGTGGATGGCTGTCTTCTTGTTGTGTCCTGACATGGCAGAAGGTATGTGAAGGCTCTCTGGAGTCTCTTTTAGAAAACACGAATCTCATTCATGAGGGTTCTGCCCTTCTGACTTCATCACCTTCTAAAGGCCTCACCTCCAACTACTGTCACATCGAGGATTAGGATTTCAGCATAGAAATATCGGGAGGACATAAACATTCAGTCCAGGGCACCAACTCAGCATCCTTCTGCGTACATCTGTGTGTTTTCTCTCTGCCTATTGGTTTTGCCCACTAGCCCTTCCATTTAGAAAGAATATCTGTTAACGGTTTTTGTGATGGCCATTGAGTCTTTATACCTCATTTTCCTTTGTTTACCTCTAACATCTGGATAATGATAGCTGCTTATGGGGTTGTATGAGGCTTACATGAGTTAATATTCATAAATTTGTAAATTATGGACCATAATTATTTTTTTAAGCATTTGTTACATTAAAGCAAACAAATCTGCTACCTCTAGGCCCCTTTCTCTCCCCACTCTTCTTGGCAGGAACATCCTTGCTTCTCATTTGGAGTTCTCTGGTCTCAGAAGGTTTGGGCAGTACTCACATATTGTTTGGAATTTGTAGGTTTTCTCCGACTCCTGGTTGTACCAAAATTATAGTTTTTGTTTTTGGTTTTGGTTTTGGTTTTCCCCATTCTTTTTTCCTTCCTAGAAAACAAACATGGGAACATTCAGAACAAACAGCCATATTCCTACAGAAAAGCCACTTACGACTTTGGAATCATTTGTAGTATCTCTTTTACTTAAGAACCTAAATCCTAGCGGCACCTGGGTGGCTCAGGGGGTTAAGTGTCCCACTTCGGTTCCAGTCATGGTCTCAAGGTTCGTGGGTTCAAGCCCCGCGTCGGGCCTGTGCTGAGCCTGAGCCTGCTTCAGATTCTGTGTCTCCCTCTCTCTCCACCCTGACCCTGTTTGTGCTCTCTCTGTCTCTAAAATAAATAAACATTTTGTAAAACAAAGTTTAAAAAGAACCTATGTCCTGTATTAGCATGATGTGGAAATAGAACATCTTACTGTTGCTTTTGCTTCATCATCCTATATATCATAAGGTACACTTTGAGAAACGGGCCAGATCATTGTTGTATGCATATTAAAGGAGTTAAATATGAGAAAGAATAAAAGCGTGTTTTCCAATATAAGACAAAATAAATAAATCTGTTCTCTTAGGAAGATCTGTTTGTCCTGGGCTTGCATTTTCCTCAGCATACCTGTGTCCCCACACCTGTCTCTGGAGCAAAATTTGAATCACAGGTGGGTTGTCCTGTGTCATACAAGTCCACCCAGAGGTCTAAAGTAAAATAATAGGATGCAAGATATTTTATTGGTTTTGTTCAAATGACTCGTTTTTTTCCTATACGAGAATGAAAAATAATAAATTTTCTAATACCCAGGTAACAGTAATGACATTTTTTTCCAAGTTGATTTTAGCAGCCCAGCAGGAACACCGCAGAAAACAGTGTGAAAATTAACAGAAGTGCATTAGGCTCGTTTGCACACACCCACACACTGAAAGTGCAAAAATTATAAATCTGTAAAATACGCAAAAGGGGGGTGAGACTGCATTTAAAAAAAACAAAGCATTTGGAAAAGAAACATAACAGAACTTCTGTAAAACCTAATTTTTTTAGGATCCCAGGACTTCTACTTCTCAGGGATTTTTGTTCTCTGAAGCAGAGAAGGATAATGTCCTCTTTATCTTGATGTCAGAAAGTAAAAAAAAAAAAAAAAAAAAAAAAAAAAAGACAAAAAATAGGTATCTTTGTTGGTGGTGGTGCTTGGGAGAGTCTCAGAATGATCTCTG
Source organism: Panthera onca (assembly GCF_046562875.1). NCBI lineage: Eukaryota > Metazoa > Chordata > Mammalia > Carnivora > Felidae > Panthera > Panthera onca. The sequence continues at coordinate 8,418,646 of NC_138345.1, read as the reverse complement.
CCTCCAAAGGAATAATTGGGCAGATTGAAGTGCAAATGTCATCTTAATTGCTGATGAAGCCAACGTTCAAATACAAAGTTTTACCCTCCAGGTGATGCATACTAAGAGCTTACACCAAAAAACAAACAAACAAAAAAAAAAAACCCCTGAGTTTACAGACATACTTACCTAAGTCAGTATGAAATTCAACATGTAGAAAAATTTGCAAAGCCCCCGTGCAAAGGACTTTCGATATCTTGAATCTACTTTGACAGACAACCGATTTTAATTCTTTTTGCTCACCAAACTGAAACTTGCTCCTTTTCCACAGGTTGGAGAAAGGAAAAGCAAAGACATAGGAGGATGTCCTTAACTAAGAAACTAGGGAAATAGGAAGAAGGCACTCTCCTAACACAAGTGTTTGTTTATTTGTTTGCTTGTTTTTTTTTTTTTTTTCCTTTTTTTCCCAGCTATTCTTAAGAGTGGGTTTGTGGAGATAAATGATGACCACCCAACTGAGAACTGAATCTGTTATTTAGAAGCTTGCTATATACCAAGGGAGTCAATCACCATTGCTTGTGTTCGGCAAAGACTCAAAGGCAGGCAGGGGAACAAAAAAGGTTTAGAGTGAATAGAAAGGGTAGGTAGGCTTCAGGTAGGCTTTGACTACAAGTTTTTCATATGAAGAAGCTGGGGTGGAGCCAGCCAGAAGCAGGATAGGCTTATGTAATTGGTTTGGGGAACACCACTGGCTTTTTCCAGTTTGTCCTAAGTTGGAAGAAGAAAAAAAAAAAAAAAAAACACAGAAATTGATAGCCATTGACTGAGTCTTGACCATTCAGGGATGATTGCAGCAAAGGTTGTGATTTCGTGTCTGTGTTTCTTACCTGGGCCAGAGCTGTATTGTCATGGTCTGGCTGTTACCTGTATATTCAGTCTCTAGAATGGAAACATTTTTCTTTTTTGTTTATTTATTTATCTTTGGGGGGGGGGGGCAGAGAGAGAGAAAACAAGCAGGGAGGAGCAGAGAAAAAGGGAGGCAGAATCCCAAGCCGACTTCGTACTATCAGCACAGAGCCTGATGCAGGGCTCGAACTCATGAATTGTGAGATCTTCACCTGAGCCGAAATCAAGAGTCAGACCCTTAACCAACTGAGCCACCCAGGCATCCCTGGAATTGAAACATTTTGATCCAAATGGAAAGCATATTGAGAATGTATACTTGCTTCTGTTTCCTTTTGAAAAAAAATTAGGAAATTAGAGAGTTGAGGCCATCTATATATGCTGAAAATAAAATCTACCTAGATTGAATATGAAGGTGATAGCCCTTTAGGGAAGAGTGTATACTGTACGTGTTGGCATAAACACATAGTCATGCACATGCAGATAAAGTGTGACCTACATTTTTTCTGAAAATAAAAATGCACAATGTTATTATAAGGATTGTTTAGCTAAAAGTATGTAAAACCAACAGAGGTTCATGAAACCATTCATCTGAGCAAATCAAAAACCTTATCTTAAAATTTTTTTTTAATGTTTCCTTTTGAGAGAGAAAGAGACAGAGACAGAATGCAAGCAGGAGAGGGGCAGAGAGAGAGAGAGACATAGGATCCGAAGCAGGCTCCAGGCTCTGAGCTATCAGGACAAAGCCTGAGTCAGGGCTCAAACCCATGAACCATGAGATTATGACCAGAGCCGGGTGGACACTCAACTGACTGAGCCACCCAGGCGCCCCTCTGTTGATTACTTCTTTATAAAACTCTTTCCTTCCTTGAGGCTTATGTATGAAAATGTATGGTAGCTTCATCTCATCTGGGAAATGGATCCTGTAGTCTGACTTTGTAGAAAGAGAGCGGGGCAGCATGACAGGGGTTCTCGCAAAAGGAAACCATGGGGGTCTGTTTTCTGTTCACCCCAGAAAAGCCAGGATCTAGGTAATGACTCCAGTGGGGAAAGAGAGAAATGATGATCTGTGATCTAAGTATAAGAGAAAAGGGGGAGATTGAATAAGATGATGAACAGGCTCCATAACTTAGATCCAACACATTTCTACATCTTTCTGAGCCTTTTCCTTCGGCTTCCCCTTACTTTCTCCATCTCTCTGGCCTGTCTTCTCCCTTCCCCCATATTCATTACTGTTCTGTCTCTCCTTCCTCACCTAAGTTTTCTTCTCCTTACATTTTCTGGGAAAAACTGAGTTTTATCTTACACAATAAAACTTCTTTTTGTGAAACCTCTGTTGCCTTTCAGTTTGCTTTTTGTCCCTGAGGGGAAAACCCTAAAATTATAGTTCTCTGAACTCCTAGTCCCTTTAGCTTCTGTCTAAAATCGAAGATTTAATAAATAATGAAGAAACCTGCAAAAGAATATGTATTTCTCTGAGAGATTTGGTTAATAGGTCTGGTATTTTCTGTGGGGAGCACACGTTAATTTTTGTATAAAGGGATTGGTGTATATTCAACACTTACATTTACACTTGCAATGAGCTAGGTCCAAAATTAATAGGTGGTGTTTGGAGGGATCCTGGACGCTCATAAAGAACGTTGCCTGACAGTATGCAATCCAAACAGAAGTCAATAATTGCTCTGTAGGCATAAACTTATAACTGCTTTTGGTCCGTGTCTCTTGTTTAGAAACTCATATGGACGCCGTTTAACTCCTAAGAATGCTCAGTTAATGTATGTATGTGGAGGCTGGTGACTGCTTTCTCTGGCTTTCAATGTGCTTTTTGCACCTGTCTTCTAAAAATCTGAAAGAATGGTCACACTGCATTCCTGTCGGAGAAAAACCTTAGCAAGTGTCTGATATCCTTTTCTTACTTCAGTGGAGAGTTGGAGATGATCTCTATGGCTGACAAATATATTTTTCTTTGAAAAGAAAAATCGATCCTGAGAGACATCTCAGGGCTTCTAATGAAACGTTTGCTATCAACAGACACATTAAAAAGTCGTAGAGAAATAATCCTTGAAAAAGGCAAATCTAAATGTTGGAGCACATTTATTTTCTCTCTTTATTCAAAGTATGCCATCTTTCTTTGTTCTTCTGTAAAATTATGCCAAGGATAAGTCGATTCTAGTCTAAGAACATCTACTTGGCTTACTGTTGTTTGGGAAAGATTTTCCCTAAAAATCACTGGAATCTTTCATTTTAATCAAACTTTAAAATGTCACTTAAGGTGCATTTGTTTAGTTATAGCATTTAGTAGACCCTATGCCGTGCTTTTCGCCTTCTCTTTTATCATCTCTTCTCAACAAACCTAAGCTAATAAAAGTACATCTAAATACCCCATCTCAAAAATTCCCCAGGAAGTTCCTCGAGTGTTTCAAACCACGCTTTTATTCTGTCTCATTCTATTCACCTACGTGTAACTACTTTCAAACCTTCTTTGGCCTATTTAAAATGGTTTTTAAAGTTTATTTATCTTTGAGATAGAGCCAACTTGAGCAGGGGAGTGGCAGAGAGAGAGGTAGAGAGAATCCCACAGATTGAGCACAGAGCCCGATGAGGGGCTTGAACTCACAAAACCATGATCATGACCTGAGCCGAAATCAAGAGTCAGATGCTTAACCCATTGAGCCACCCAGGTGCCTCAAACCTTCTTTGGCCTTTTGAACAGAATCTGGTTTGGACTTGCCTGGTTCCAACCCTAAGATGGTGCCCTCAAAAGAACTAGCCCAGTAGCTTGCACAAGATGGACCTCCTGCGGTCCCATCTCCAGACCAGCTGCTTCTTCAACTGCCCTTTGGAGCCCATTAACACACGCAGAGAAACGTGATCATAGGAAATGAGAGCCCTTCTGCCTAAAATAGTTTCCCTAAAAACTTTCGTTCAGTTCTTCTTTCAAAGCTAAATCTCTGGAATAAAGGTAATAACTCTTTGACCATCCCTAGCATGATTCACCCTGCAGAGCTGTGTATTAATAACTCACCTAGAGGCTGTCTTTGAAGGAAATAGATGGCCTAACGAGTGGAAGGAGAGGAAGGAGACCTCTCCTCCTGCAAGTGAGCCTCTTCAGTGTGTGTAAATGCCTTCTACCCTGGGCTTCGAAAGAGCCAAAGGGCACTGTCTGGAGGGCCACCAACGAGGGAAAATTTGCACGAAAGTTACCTGAAGAAACACAGGAAAGGGAAGCCCGCTTAAACAAGGAACCTGAAACAAAATTTGGACCCAGTTTGCCCGAGCATGGTTACTAATTATGTGATCTTTACAAATTAATTCCCCTCCTTTCAATTCTGCTTTCTTATCTATAAAATGAGTAAAAGCCTCAAATTCCTATGACCATGGAATGTTTTAACATTAAACACCTAGCATAAAAATTATTCCAGTTTCTTTCTAGTTGAAGCTAAACCTGTTAGGATTTTTTTTTTAAATTCTGTAAGTATAATAATAAAGGAAGAAGGAATGACAGTACAATTTGTGAGATTTGTAAAGATACCTTTTTCCCTGCCACTGCTGAGAGGACAAAGTACATTGTGTTATGGACAGAAAAGAAAAAGTAGAGTAAATTTAAGGTCCCCACAAATTACCTGAATTTCACATTTTCATTGGTCATATTAACCAAATAATTCCTAAGGATGTAGCTATAATGTAATAGGAAAAAAACCCTAGATCTGGACCCCTGAATTGGAAGGGTGGCTGATTCCTGATAAACTGAATTCCATTTGTTTCTTTGAGATAGTCATTAATCTTCTACAAAGTTCACTTTTCTAATCCGTAAAAGACGAATGTCAGTACCCTGTCAGGGTTTTATGATTACCAAATGACAAAGGTATGCTAAAATGAACTGAAAAGTAAAAATGATAAAATGTCAAGGGGCTTGGTTTTCATAGCCTATTGATTAATGCCTTTCCTCAATAATTTTGGTTATAAAAGTAATTTTTATGTAAATCTTTATACCAATCTACTGCAGAAATCTTAGGCAGTACATCTCCTGAATTGTGTCTGGACACATGAACCGTGAGGTCCCTGTGTTGTTTGTTCTAGTGAGGCCACTCCCAAAAATCATTAAGGGAGCTGAGGCCCAATTATGTCACGTGGGGTTGGGAGTTTTCCCCACATTCAAGGCAATTTGCAGACAGCAGCTGGGTGTCCTACAAGTCAACTCAATTCTGACATTACCTACCGAGAGAACACCAAATCAGATCCCACAGGTTAAAGTTTCAGTCCCACAAGACTGACCCCCAGTACACTTCAGATGCAGGTCACAAGTCCATATCGTCACCTATACTACTGACCAACTGGCTGTAAAATCAGAAGTTCTCACAACCCCCTCCGTGGGTTCCATTAACTTACTAGAGCAGCTCACAGAACTCAGAAAAACATCTTACGTAGTAGCTTCCCAGTTTCTTGTGAAAGAATACAACTCAGGAAGAGCCAGATGGAAGGGGTGTGTTGGGCAAGGTGTGGGGGAACAATGTGGAGCTTCCCTCCTCTCTGAGCACTCCATTGTGCCCAAATCTCAATGTGTTCACCAACCCGAAGCTCTCAGAACCCCGACCTTTTATGGAGGCTTCGTTATGTAAGTATAATTGGTCAACTGACTGGCTGTTTGCCTCTCTGCTTTCCTGGGACTGAAAGTCCCAACCTGCTAATCACATGATTAGTTCTCCTAGCAACCAGCCCCCTCCTTAGGTGGGGTCCAAAATCACCTATTAACATATAAGTTTCCACCACTTAGGAAATTCCAAGAGTTTTAGGAGCTTCGTGCCAGAAACAAGGATGAAGACCACACGTATTTCTAATTATGAATCACAGTATCATAGTCACTCAAAATGCATCAGTGTGAGCTACACCCGACCCTTCATGTGTGGAAGGTGTGAGCATTCTCAGACGGGAAAACTTGGAAAGAAGAAAGAGGGGAGATAAGTGAGCTCCATGGGAACCTAACCCTTATTAGACCCATGTCTATGGCTCAGGTGTACTGCTAGCTACCTTGAAACATGAGCTTGATTTCACAATTGCACGGAGCAAATCCACTAAGGGAGTTCAAGGGCCTCTAATAATGTCCTTTCCTTGGCACTCAGATTGCCACAAGGCACCGATTTTTTTTATTGCTTGCTAAGTATACCACCCTTACAACATAAAGACAACAAAAATAAAGAAAATGAAATCCTTCCTTCAAACCGCCTTCACACCCTAGAATTTCATTCAGTGTTTCCTTTTCACGTGCATTTAAACAAGTGAATGAGAATTCTTTTTATCACATCAAGACCCAGTTGATGTGTAATGTGTCAGGTGCCTCGCTTGATTCAGAACAATCCGATTTTATCAAAAGACAAGAGAGCAGAACCTCTGGGAATTTTCTGTTGGCCTTGCATTTAATTCATGTGAACATTCATTGTGAATAAGATAATGTTAAAATATTCACAATTATTGTTAGCTCCTAGCATTTCTGGGATCCATTTTACTATGACAAAAGAGTTCAAAAGTTTGGAAGAAGAATATTCCTACAGTGGCTGTCAATTCAGATTATTTTAGTGTTGATATCTCAGTCTTATTCTCCACTCCCCTTTCTCTATTTCTTTTCTGTTGTTCCAATTCATAACCTGTACACAGTGTGTTCTTCTTTCCTCTCCGCTTATTAAATTTAATATTTGGGAAATGATACAGCAATAAAGTGAGCAAGTGCTGTTAAAATACAAAATCTCAATAATTTTTATTTCCTTAAATTTACTGAAACTCTTTAGAGTTACAGACTATGAAAATCCTATATTCTCCAAGTGATTTCTTCAGAACATTTAGAAACAAAGAGAAACTGTAGGCTTCGTGAGTCTGAATAAAGAAGCATATGTGATTCTTTGATTTGTCCTCATGGCAGCAAAATGTAGCAGTCCCCCTAAATAGTTGTACAGTTTCTATATTTTCTTATTGATCAACCCCAACCAAAGACCTGAGTTATGGAAACATAGTTCTGGGATGGAAGTACAGGTATGCAGATATTTGTATCAATTCTATTCTTTTTTACTATTACTTTAGAGAGAGATCACATACAAGTTGGGGAGAAGGGCAGAGAGGGAGATAGAGAACCCCAGGTGGGCTCCATGCTTGGCATGGAGCTCCCTACAGGGCTTGATCCCATGACCCTGGGCTCGTGGCCTGCGCCACAATCAAGAATCGGACACTCAAATAACCAAGTCACCTGGACACCTCTCAATTCTATTTTTGATAACGTATGTAACCGTCACCAATTCAATACTCCTCTATTAAATGTCCTCTTCTCTGTATGAAGTGATCTCTTCTCTATATGACTGTGGGGCAGATAAAGATGTTGAAGGCTAGATGCTTGCCATGAAAATAGTTGACAAATAGAGTAGGAGATAAGGATGTCCATAAAATCCTATGAAAGAAGGTAGAATGTATTATATATTCTGGCAGATGCAAATGGAGTGTGGTGGTAATTCGGAAAGAAAAGAAGGTATTTGCTTCCAGGAATTATCCAGAACAACTTCCACGGGAGAAGCTGGCCATGTGAGTTGGGTGCTAATGGTGAAGCCGTGAAGGAGACGTGAGCATTCCAGGTGCAGGGACAATGTGAGCAGATTCATGGAAGCAGCAGAATACAGAGTGTGCTCTAAGAAAGACAAGTAGTGTAGATTGGGTGGAAAACACGGTTTATGAGATAATGTTGGACAAACAGATCTGAAATGTAGACTACATTCATTAGGAGTAGACTGTGACACAAATGCACATAGAGTTTAACAACCCATTTCTTAGCCCCTGAAGCCACAAACCCATTATTTCTAGTCAACCAAATGTTTTTAAAGGGTTTCTTTCCCCTTTCATTGATTTTTCCTTATTGCTCTAGTAGAATATGCATTTGAACCCAATTGTGAAATCAAATATGTTGGTGATACTGCTTATAACTGTTTTTTTAATACAAATAATTTCCTTTGCAGTGCAACAATTTCCTTGCTTCCTTGACAGATATATGTCTTTTCCAGAGCAAGTACAGTAGTTGCATTTAAAGAAGTTAACATTGGAGCGCCTGAATGGCTCAGTTGATTAAGCATCCCACTCTTGGTTTTAGCTCAGGTCATGATCTCACAGTTCATGAGTTTGAGCCCCACGTCGGGCTCTGTGCTGACAGTGTGGAGCCTGCTTGGGATCCTCTCTCTCTCCCTCTCTCTGCCCCTCCCCCATCTGCTTTCTCTGTCTCTCAACAAAACAATTTTATTAAAAAAATTAAGAAGTTACTGATGTTTTGAACTTGATGTGTATGATTTCACTCACCTGGCTCAGCTTCCTAAGATATTACAAGGCTTTTATCCCCCTAGAATACAGTGTACTTTTATGTTGTTGTTGTTGAATATTTATTTATTTTTAAGAGACAGAGAGACAGAGTGCAAGTAGGGAAGTGTCAGAGAGAGAGAGGGAGACACAGAATCTGAAACAGGCTCCAGGCTCTGAGCTGTCAGCACAGAGCCTGATGTGGGGCTTGAACCCACCAGCCATGATATCATGACCTGAGTCGAAGTCAGATGCCCAACCGACTGAGCCACCCGGGCTCCCCGTTTTTTTGTTTGTTTGTTTTGAAAAAGAACTGCTTAGTTAGTGGTATTTTGTCCCTGAGGTCTATCTGTGAAAGAAATCTCTGAGATACACAACTGGAACCATACATCTTTTTCATCTTTCTTTGGTATGAATAGAAGCAGACTCACGTTCCAGAATTCATTCCTGAAGTATGGTATAAAATATGATAAAAGTCCACCCCTACATCCCCAGGTTTTATGGAAAATATTATCATAGATACAATATATTACAATCTGAACGTTTTGTAGGGCATCATAAGGACTGTTTTGCAGCCTATAAAAGTACCGAGACCTTACTGTGATTTCCTATCAAATATACCCAGACTGAGCCGAAAGTTATCCATTAACTTGCTTGCGTTATGAAACAACAGTTCTTTCTGTATAAAACAGTAACATTCAGCTGGACATTCTCTGAAGGTATGTGCTGAAGACATTTTTAGGGGTGCCTGGGTGGCTCATTCGGTTAAGCCTCTGACTTTGGCTCAGGTCATGATCTCATGGTTTGTGAGTTTGAGCCCCGTGTCGGGCTCCTATGCTGACAGCTAAGAGCCTAGAGCCTGCTTCGGATTCTGTGTCTCCCTCCCTCTCTGCCCCTCCCCCCACTTGTTCTCTGTCTCTGTCTCTCTCTCAAAAATAAACATTAAAGAATATTTAAAGACATGTTTATAAGGCAGGTATACTTAATATAACAAAACAATTTCTCATCAACATATTTTCCTGACTTACCCTCCGTAGGTCCTCTGCATTTCTTCACTTTACTCATCTACTATTCAGTTTACTCCCTCTTAAACTCTAAATATCTTATTTATTTATTTAAAGACTTTCTTATTTTCATTTTTCCTGAATACCAAATAGTTTGCCTTATTCTAATATCCATCTACATTCCTCATTTTAAATTAGGTTGCATCTTCGTGAAAAATGTATCACATTCCAAACTGCCAGATCCTTTGATCACCTTGGTTTTTAAAAATCAAATCCTTTCCCTACAAAAAAGCTCAAAGCCTGAGGACTGGTTTGTTCTTTACCTTGTCATGAAAATAATGTCCTCTGCCTCCAAAAGCTTAAGTAACTGTGCAAACTACATTCTAAGTAAGATCTAATCAATAATGCAATTACACCTTTTGATTCTTTCCTTATCAGACCGCATTGAGAATTTTCAGAAATCTCTTTGCCTTAAAAAAAATTATAACAATACACAGGGATGTGAAAGACTTCTTTCCATAAGCTGATAACTGTCTTGCCTGGATAACCAAAGATATAGAAGTTTCATTGAGTTGGACTTGTTTCCTGTCAGTGTTTGGTTTTAAAAGTTGTCAGTTTATAAAATTGATATATTAAACTGTCTTCCATTTTCTGACACAGTCAGCAAAAGTTATCTTTAGCCTAAGAAATGGGAAGTATCCCTGTGGTCTTAAGGGATGGGCTTCTTCCAAATCACTTTATCTGAAGCAGAGAAAATCGTTTTAGCATGCTTGCAGCCTGATCATTTTCTTTTATTCTTGTGTTTTTTCCTTCCTCCTTTACATACCAGAAGGTGAATAAGGAGGTGAAATTTTAACAATTTCATAGGTAAAATATAAGGAAAAGAAAGATACAAATTGAGTCTCCCTTGACCAAATAAATACCTCCGTATTAAAATGTTTTTATTTGAACATAGTTCACATAACTGTGTTAGATATCTCTTTTCCCTTTCCATTCTTTTCTGTTTTCTGCAAAGCGCATATCCTCACCGATGTGGTTAAATGAAGATTGATTTGCAAAAACAACATCTAGAGCTTATTTCTTTAAGGGGGTGGTGGGAAATATAGGCATTTAGCCATAAATTTGATCCCAAGGAAAGCCAGTGTTATCAGATAGAGTAAGAAGGGGGGAAAACATTTTTTAGTCAACCTAGAGAAGAAATACAACCCACAAATTCTGAATTATGTGCAAGTATGTGTACGTGTTCCCAAAAGCAAGGTCGAATTTGGCAAGAAATAATGATAGGACTGATGTCACTGGAGTGTCAGGGAAGAAAAAGAATTCCAGAAACCTTCCAGCCACACGAGTGCCCAAAATTGTTCCTAAATTTGCACTGGCATTGGGGAAGGAAGTGGAAGGGGAGAGCTGGCGTGGGTGTGGAATCCAGCGGCCAGAGGTGGTAGATGTAAAAAAGTACCAGTACATTTGCACACCTTCAGAAAGTAGGTTAGTTGTGCTATGCCCCTTAATGGCTGTGTCTCAGGAAGACGCTACCAGAGCTCATGGACAGCAGAAGACGCCATTCAGAAGCAGAATGGATTTTGACAGGGAGAAGTGGAGAGGTCTGCATACCTAGATGAAGCAAACAGAAGAAGGAACTTTGAGGCCAGGAGCGCGGAAACCCTATCTTGCTCACCTCCACAGAAACTTCCTAGGAAGAACACATCCAGGAAAATTACACACACTCAGGTAGAGACAGACTCTTTCAATGTGTTCTTTCTTGTTTTCTTGCCGTCCTAATCCTCCTGTTTTATGTCTCTACCCTATTGAGTCTACCTTATGATACATCATTTACCCATGCAGTTTGTAATTATTCTTCCTGACCGAATCTTTCGTGTGTGTGTGTGTGTGTGTGTGTGTGTGTGTGTGTGTGTATTTTTTTTGCCTAGGTATGTGCCTCATTCACCTCATATTGTGGAAAGTCCCAAAGGATAGGGGCTCCTGGGTGGCTCAGTTCAGTTGAGTTGTCCAACTTCAGCTCAGGTCATGATCTCATGGTTTGTGAGTTCGAGCCCCATGTCGGGCTTTGTGCTGACTGATAGTGCAAAGCCTGCTTGGGATTCTCTCTCTGTCCTCCTCTGTCTGTTCCTCCCCCACTAGTGTGCATGCATTCTCTCTCTCTCTCTCTCTCTCTCTCTCAAATATAAATAAACATTAAAATTTTTTTTAAAAAAAGGAAAGTCCAAAGGAACAATTACTTATGCTTTTGCTAGCAGGGGTTTGCTGAGTCTGGAACCAGTTTCTACACTAATTTCTCAAGTTGGGATTCTCGTATCACTCAGTCGGTATAAAAAGTATATAAAAAGTATAAAAAGTAGATGCCATACTTATCCTTGGTACTCACTTTGGTTCCTTTAATGGGAGATTGTTTTTTGTGTTTTTGTTGTTGCTTGTTTTTGTTTTTTGTTTTCCATTGAGAGCCCCTGGCAGAGAAAGTCTCTCTTGATAGTACTGACTCAGTGGGCAGAGCGTTTCTCATTCTCTTCCATGGAGTGATTAGTTCTTTCAAAGCCCAGAGGCTGTGAAGTGGCCCCAAATCCATCTTGTTGCCTCATAGTGGTTGAAGGCTACACCTTCTATCCCCATTCACCCTTAAAACCTCATTCTCTTAAAGACTAGGATGTATAACTTAGTCTTATAAAACCACTACAGCTTTAGCGCTTACAGAGAATGCTCAGAACTGAGATTTCCTGTTTATTTCTGACATTTAACACTCCCCCACCACCAACACACGTGCGTGCGTTGTATTTCATCCCATTAATCTCAGCTCGATGCAAATAATGACATTTTATGCACATTTTTATACAACTGTGTCAGCTTAGTCAATAAATTATCATGTTCAAATAAATTGTTGAAAGAGTCGGAGACACAAAGTTATAGGAACTCGAAAAGTGATACTTTCTCAGAGAGTTTTGTGGGGAGCATAGACGGCTTTTCTTCTAACACTGCACGTGTGGTTTTTTAAATGTAAGGTTATTACTGGGAGATGAATTCTGTGTCAAGAATGTTTGGTTTTGCGTGGACAGTAGGACAGAAAACATCCCACTTGCGAGCCGTGCTGGAGACGGTCTGTGTGTCTCTCCCGATCAGAGTTCCACTCTTGCTCTCCTGCTCCATGGATACTGGCTCAGACTGCATCCCTGTGTTTCCCTTCTGGCTTCTCGTGGGACTGAACCAGTCGGGGGAGGAGAGACGTTCGCAGGGAAGAAGAGGGTGAGAGGAAGGTGAATTTGCCATATCTTCCTCGCTCCCTCCTAGCTGGCTTGCATGAGGTGGCTGTCCTGCCGAGGACCACGGTCATGCACGCCTCGTGTCAGGAGACCCTGCACTGATGCCAGCCTGTCACCGTGCCAGCCCTCCACGTACTCCGTCCCTGTTGGTTTCTCTGAATCCTACTCATTGCTTTGAAAATAGCTCTCCTCTATTGAAGCCACCCAACTAGAAGTGAGCGCATCCTCTCTTTTCTGAGAGGGTTATGACTTGTGTTCTCAAAGTAGCCTTGCGAAATAGACCTTCACATAGGTCTGGTATTGGGGTTCTAGGGTTGAGTTGCTCACCTATTTGAGAGGGTACAGATGACTTTCTTGCTGAGGTCACGTTGCAATCTGAGTGTGTGGTGATGACATAGTTACCAAAATCGTTAAACCGCTGTGACAAGGGACTGAGCATAAAGGGTGAGATGTCTAGAGATCAAGTGAATGTGACACTAATCACCGTGGTGACAATTTTAAAAATTGTGGACTCAGCTAGCTGCATCAGAGGCCCTAGAAAGTATACACGGGCATCTGGGTGGCTCAGTTAGTTAAGCGTCCCACTCTTGGTTTCTGCCCAGGTCATGATCTCACAGTTTTGGAATTTGAGCCCCACGCTGGACCCTGCACTGGCAGCACAGAGCCTGATTGAGATTTTCCCTCTCCCTCTCTCTCTGTCCCTCCTCTGCTCCTGTTCTCCTTCTCAAAATCAATAAATAAACTTAAATAAAAAGAAAGTATACACAGAGGAAAGGAAAGGGATAATGGAAGACTATGAACATTCAATTAAGAACAGAAATTTGATCACCCCAACGAAGAGTGACATCCTCAAAATCGCCGAATGGGAAGTTTGTTTCGTTTTGTTTTAAATGCCTTTCCACCAAAGAATACCAACTTTTACAATCAGGCATGGATGAAAGAATCTCTCTGGAAGACCAGGAGACCAGTGGAGAGGTACCAGCACACTCCTGGAGAAAAAACAACCAGAGGGGAAGCATTAGAGAGGTAAAAGGACAGCTTTTGTTTATTCACGCCACCCCTCGCATGGGACAGCACAGTTTGCTGCCAAGGGAGCCCTTGTCAGCCTTTCCCAGAGGGAAACGGAGAGCACATGAATGAGTGCCTGGCTTCCCCCACTGTGCAAAATGCTGACGGAGATGCCCATTCTGCTCTTGCCCCATCCAGAGGACTGAGTTGTGAGATTTTACATATTTTATCTTTGAAAATGTTTGTTCATGCAGATATTTACTTCCAAATACTGACATTCAATAAGTATATGAATTTAATTGACTATATTCATCAATTTGGAGGCATTTATAGAATTCTATTTGGCTTCTACTCTAGATGCCGTTTTACATGTCATCCCATTGCATATCAATTAGTTCCAAATGAAGGGTAGGTGAAAAGTCCTTAATTGCACATTTAAGCAGATTGTGAAGTATGGAAATTTCTTTTTACACTTGCATTGAGGTCAAAAACGGTGCTGGAACTTTGGTTTGAGCTTGGAAAACATATTCTATGCAAATCTGTGTGGCTATCTTCCTACTTGTTTTAACTTCTGACAGCACTAGAAATGTATCAAACAGCCTGACATTACTTGTGATTCAAACAGTGTTTCTTGTCAAAATGACTTTGCTGCAGTACAACTTTCACACATAAGCACTGTTTCGCCTTGCAATTTTAGGTGGAATTAATGAAGAAGCATGGTCAAGTATGCAGCGAAAGCTGATTCGAGAGTGTTCAGTAACACTAAATGATTGAGGGCAGTTCTTGTTCAGAAAAAGTGCAATCTTGACCCCAAGCTCAGCAATTCGCAGTGAAACTTGACCACTGCAAAGCCATCGAATTGCTGGTAAAGACTGCAGGGCAAGTCAGGATAGGCAACTGTTTCTGACAAAAATTCACAGAACACACAATGGGTAAGTGCAGGAGGGTGGCTGGGATTCACTGGTGACACCGCTGTTCTATAATCCGCGATAGGCTCGGATATTCCCTGCGAAGAATCTGCTGATGAATACTATAGTGTAGCAAATAACCACAGCCTGCAAATACCTTACGCGCTCAGAAGCTCTGTAAAGTTGTCCAACAAAGCCTTTCCCTAGTCCGCACAGACTTCATCGCCATCCTTCATTTTCGTTTCATCGTGACACATCCTGGCAGATTTCACTTGGCGTTGAACTAAATGAGTGTTGTGAGTTTTGTCTTTTTTTTTTTTTTTCAACTTTGAAAAATATTTGTCTGTAGTCCTTCCATGCAGACTCTTCATGGATGTTAATTCTTCAGTTACTTCAAATTCATCCTTGACTCCTTTACTAAACATTCACAACTGAGCCATATCAGTAACATCTGTGGGTTCGTGTGGAAGAACAAACCACTCAAAATTGTTGGCCTTGTTTCTTAATTGACAAATAGATCTTGCTCCCAATGTGTCCGCTTACTGAGCAACTGTTCCTGCAGAAAGGTTAGCGGTCGGAAACAAGTCTCTTCTGTTTGTTTGTCTGTTTGTTGTTTGTTTGACAAAAGCTGGACATGTCCATTCAGCGGCCCCAATCAAACACGATTTAATTAACTCACCACAGGCAAACAACTTTCCTTGCTTATCTAAGAGATGAGCCGCTCAATACCTTGCTTTCCAGAGTTCCAGAAAGGATCAGCTAAGGCCTCCGTAGCCATCACAACACAGGTCAGCTTTTCCCTCTGACCTTATTTTCAATTTTTATTTTTCAGGTAGCAATTCTGTTCTGATGAGATATTTTGTAACTGCTTCGTATCTGTTATCACCTTGAGTGCTTGGGGATCTATAATGTCAGTACCACCTGACCCTTCAAATCAAGGATGCAGTTTGTGACTGTCCTGTGGTTGTCCCGTCTATGTTGGGTTGCCTCCGAAGCAGCCACAGAATTGGGAAGTGCAGAGGCTAAGTCTTAACTATTTTTTTTCTTTTTTTTTTCCTTTTGCTTTTGTTTTTGTACTTGCTGCTGTTGTTGGTGTTTTTGTTCTGCCCCTTTACATAAAGACCTCTGGTGGCAGCTAATGTTTTTGTTTCAAGTACTCATATGACCAAACTGACTTTGGCCCCCTGGCTTCCTCTGGGGCCCCGCTGATAAGAGCGAATTCCCAGGAGACAGAAGGCAGAGGAGAATGGATGAGACTGGGCACCGATTCCCCTGTTGCCTTTATTTCTCTCCCACAGGTCGCATTCCTACTCAGGAGCTCTCTCCAACAACTGCTTCCTTTGAATCGTGATCACTTCCCTTGCTCTTGCCCCTTCAAGCCTAAGGGCGGGGGCTCCTGCTGTTGCTAGCCTCAGGCCATAATATCCTGCTAGGTGCTTTCCCTAAAGACTGTCCCCCCTTTACGCATAATTCCTTTAGTGACCTCCCCTCAGTGGCCAAGCGTTTCAGTTTTTATTTGCCGTGTAAAATAATACCCAGATACAGTGGCTGGAACATCCCTTCATTGTTTGTGATTCCTGTCCATGTGCAATGTGTACAGTAATCCATGGTGATGGCTCGTCCCTTCTCCAGTGTTCGCTGAGGCAGTTGGATTGCAGCCAAAGGAGCCAAATGGCCTCCCTCGTATGTCTGGAGCCTCAGCAAAGTATGGTACCAACAGCTGGAACTTGGCTCCGATGGTTGAGCCATTCTTTTCTCCTGGTATCGTCTGCACTCACTCGTGTGTGCGAAACCTCAGTTCTCCTCTCTGTGCCCTCTTTGTCTGTGTGGTGTTACGTCCTGCAGGATGTCTCTCTCCAGCGGGATATGTGACCCCTTTCCGTGATGGCTGAATGTTTCCCTCTGGGCCAAAGTGGAAGCGAAAAGCCACCTAGGGACTAGCTTGGCAGGTCTGGGTGCACGACTTCCAGCACATGCTGTGTGCCAGTGTCAGTCTCAGTCCGCCCTGATTCAAAGGAATAGAGAAATGGAGGGCATCTCTCAATGGTTGGGAGGTGGAGGTGGGGGAAACAATGACTTTGGACAGAAGAGGAGACAAAGGGAGATCTGATCCACTGGGGTCCATATTTTTTTAACTCTACGATACCAAATTTGAGTGTGCCTTTCCAGCAGGACCCTGATTTACATGCCTGCTGTTCCCCCGTCTACACGTACTTATCCTCTTTTCAGCCTCATCCTGCTCACTTTCTCTCCCCAAACCTATCTTCTAACCATGGCGGATTAAGAAGAGTTCATGAGCACATCATATATACCAAGGCTCCCATTTTCTTATTCATGTTGTCCCTCCAACCTGAAAGGCTACTTCTCTCCCTATCTGGAAAAAGTCATCCTCACAGCACTCCTCCTGGCTAGATCTGCAGGTGGAGCCCTGTCTTCATCCTTGCTCTGTGGTAACAGGGTAGCACCCAGGCCTGGTGTCGTCCTCGGATGGAATTCTGATTTCCGTCATCGCTCTGTGGGAAGAAGGCAGCGCTCCTTCCCAGCCGAGTCTGTGTGTGTCACCCTAGATTCTGTCCCTGTCCGCGGTGACCAGGTGGCACATTTCCTGGGCGAAGTCTGTGCATAAATCCTTACCTCCCATTGCTATTGTGCAGGACAGCCTACAACAACACAAGATTACACAACAACCAGTCTCATCACATAACAGTTGAAATGTCCAGCATAAATCTCAAAAACTAGACAAACCTCGACTCAAATGAGAAAAGACAATCAACAGACACTAACACCAAGATCACGAAGATGTTGAAAGTGTCTGATGAAGATTTTAAAGTAGTCATCATTAAAAGTGGTCTGATGGGCAATATGACATTCTTGAAACAATAAGCAAAAAGAAAGTTCTGCAAGGAAATAGAAGATAGAAGACAGAACCAAAATATGATAATATTTGTTTTTAAAAAAAATCACAGGATGGAGGGGTGCCTGGGTGGCTCAGCTGGTTAAATGTTGACTTTTGATTTCAACCCAGGTCATGATCTCATGGGTTTGTGAGATGGATCCCCTTGTTGGGCTCTGTGCTGTCAGCATGGATCCTGCTTAGGAATCTCTCTCTCTCTCTCTCTCTCTCTCTCTCTCTCTCTCTCTCCACCCCCCTTCCTTCTCTGTCTCTATCTCTCTCAAAATAAATACATAAACATTAAAAAAATAAAAGTAAAACTGGGAGGGCCTGGTTGGCTCAGTCGGTTGAGTGTCCAACTCATGATTTCAGCTCAAGTCATGATCCCAGAGTCATGGGATCAAGCCCCATGTAGAGTTCCACACTGAGGGGGGAGCCTGCTTGAGATTCCCTTTCTCTCTCCCTCTGCCCCTTGCCCCTTCCCACTGCACCCTCTCTCTCCAGAATAAAATTTTACACAAGGGCAATGCAATATACTTTTTGTGCTCTAAGTGATTTGTGGAAATTGCCTAACTTGAATGTGTTTATATTCCTATTTGGGCCACCTCTATTATTAACAACTTATTATTGTATCACTTTTGTTCTGTCATTTTCCACAATGCAGAACATCAAATGAGCTCTATGTAACAGTATAATGATATAACTTCCATTCTTTTGTGAAATAGAATAGAGAATGAATTTGTGTGCCTTTGGACTTAGGCTGAAAGAACAGACTTCATCTTACCACCTATTTTAGTAAAACAAACTTTTGTTTTACTTGTCCATCTTTTATATTTCTCAGCTATTACATCAAGTAGAATGGGTAAATTTTTACCAGATTTGAAAGGTACATTTAAAACGGTCTCTTTAACTATTGGAAACTTCAGATACATGAAATTCTTATGGAGAGTCACTATCAACAGAGTCAGCTATAATGTAATAATAAGTAATAATAGATCTGTAATGGGAAGCCTGAGTGGCTTAGTCAGTTGAGTGTCCAACTTCAGCCCAGGTCATGATCTCATGGTTTACGAGTTCACAAGCTGTGCTGACAGCCCACAGCCTGGAGCCTGCAGCCTGCTTTGGATTCTGTGTGTGTCTCTCTCTCTGCCCTCCTCTGCTCATGCTCTATCTCTCAAAACTAAATAAAAATATTAAAAAAATAATAGACCTGTAATAATAATAATAATAATAACAACAACAAATAAAAGATCTGTGTAGTTGCCAATTTAGAGAAACAGAGAAACAAGAGAACTTGGTTACAAGACCCTGGACAGGAAAAAAAAAGGTTTTAGATACGAAGCCAAATCAATGTGAAAACTGCACATCATTCCAAGACCTATTTCAACCACTGTTGCCTCATTAAAACCTTTGCAGATCTTCTAAGCCAGAAGTTTTATGTGTCTCCTTTGAGCCCCTGTAACACTTTATAGTATTTTTTTGGCCTAAATCATGTCTTATTAAAGTATCTTGCTCCCTGATTAAACAGTGACTTATTTGAAGGTGATAACTATGTCGTATTTATTTTTATGTCACCAACAATGTCTATAATGGCATGTAGAGCGAGGTAAATGTTCAATGACTGCCTTCTGGTTTCTACCAATGCCTCCATCATTAGTGTTTTTGTTCCTTATTGTTTTGTTAAGTATAATATACAGTGAAAAAAGGGTAAAAAATAATATGAATGCAGTTCTATGAATATTTATAAAATGCATACATTCATGCAACCAGCACCCAGAAAAAGATACAAAATGTTACCAGCCTGCCTTATACGCTGTGTAGTCAAAATACCTGCCCACCCTGAAGGTAATCATATCTTGACTTTTTTTTTTCCTCCATTGAGAGACAGACAGAGAGAGAGAGAGAGAGAAAGAGAGAGCATGAGTAGAGAGAGACAGAGGGAGAAAGAGAGAATCCCAAGCAGGTTCCACACTCAGCATAGAGCCCAACGTGGGGTTCAATCCTATGACTCTGGGATCATGACCTGAGCCAAAATCAAGAGCGGGATGCTCAACCGACTGAGCCCACTGAGGCATCCCCATATCTTGACTTTTAATGTTATAGACTAATTTTGCCGACTTTTGAACTTTATATCAATGGAATAACATCAAGATTCATTCTAAGATTCATTCATATAGTCTATAATTCAGTCATTCACATTACTGTAGAGCTGTGCTAGTCAGAGGGTGGTCCTTGGACCAACAGCATCAGCATTACCTCGGATTATGTCAGAAGTACACATTCTCAGGTCTCACCCCAGACCTCAGACCTGCTGAGTCACAATTTCTTGAGAGATGGCCCAGGCGTCTGTGTTTTAAAACTTTCAAAGGCATTTGACTGCCCCTTGCTGTCTTTCAGTCACCTTTATAAATTAAGATCCAGACACAGAGTACCATAACTTATTATATACTTACCCATCTGTCTCCCCCACTAGACTGTGAATTCCTCCAAGGTAGATTTGTATTTTTTTTTTTGCATGCTTAACACTGAAAACAGAACAGGGACTTACATAAAATACGTAGTCAAAAATAGATTGTAGAGTTAAAAAATATTGAAATGAAGAGAAAAAGATCTATAAAAATCACAAATCCCGATGAACTAAAATAATCATAATTTTTTATGGACACTGTAAAATGATAAAATATTTTTCAAATTCTCAGAAAACTTTTTTTGAGCACTTACTATGCAGAGGACAGTACTAAGCGTTTTGAGAAATATAAATTTGAATGAGTACTGATGAATACTTTCGAAGAGTTCTGTTACAACAAGATGCATGATGTCAAGATTGGCCATCTTCTGCCTAGTACACCCTCCAAGTTTCTTGATTTTGGGCCACTGACTCTTTTCTGCCTCTTAAAATGACAAAAAGGAAAAAAAGAGAGGTGGGCAGGAGAAAAGGAGGGAGGGGGGAAGGAGAAGAGAAAAGAAAGAGGAAGGACATAATGGAGAAAGGGGAGAAGGAAGAGGGCAGAGAAGGAAAAAATACAGATTTCCTGGGAACTGTTGCCTGGCATTTCAGTAGAGCCAGGTTAGTGTGCCTTGTCTCAAGTAATGTACGCACGGGAAGGAGCCACCTCCCTCTTGAAACTTCTCTTTCAAATTCTGGTGCCGAGATGTTTTGTGAGAAGTGTATTATTTTGTTTCAGGTCTTCTCCAGTGTTCCTAGGAGTGGCGACATATAACTGTGTAAAGGCATTATTGCAATGTCAACTATTCTCTGGAAAATTGAGCCAAGAGAACAAGGAATTAGTGAGCATTTAGGAGCAATTGATTAAGGGTCAGCCTACCAAAGAGGAAGCCTCTATAAATAATTAGTTTGTCTGTTTATGTTATCACTTAGCTCGGACTGTCATTATCCATCCTACAATCAAGTTGAAATCAGAGACTCATTTACATGGATATAAATGAAAATTGTCTACTGCTAATTTGATGTTCTCAACCAGACACATCCAGATTAGTATGGAAGAAGGAAAGCCTGATCAATACTTACAGGTGAACAGTTTCTGAAATGTTTAAGGCATTTAAAAAATGGAAATTCATTTTAAAACATTTCCTTCTTATAAAATAATTAAATGCCTACAAGACATCCAGGTTTATTTTTCATGTATCAGATCACATATATTTAATAATTGTTGAAGCTGTTAGATGCAGTTTGCTGATAGAGATACAGATGATGGATGCTATGGGGGGGGGGGAATCATACAAAATAGCCATGGGCATTAGAGAAGCAAGTTTCCAAGTATTTATAAAATAAAAAAAAAATCGTTAGAACTATTGCATGTGTCTTTGGAAACGTATCATACAATATATACATTAGATGCTATTTAAGTGCTATTTTGCATGCTGTAGCAATCTGAGTCCAAAAAAAAACCCTACACTGTTTCCAAAGTAACAGCGAATATACTAGTTTAGAACAGGATATAAATGTTCTGTGGTATTTGGAGCATTACTTATTTATACCATCAATACACATTTAATACTAATAGTTGAAAAATATCTTCAATGGTATATATTTTTAAAAATAAGTGGAGAGCATAGAAAGTACAGTGTCCACGTTCTTGTTATCAAAGACACTCCCAAGGGGGTTTTAACAAATTTGAGCCTGACTTCAATCCCCTAATCAAAAATGTCAAACTCCATTCTCTGTGGTGTTTCTTCTACTTTAGCAAGAACCTTAAGGACATTCATTGTGTTGGCACTCCATCATCAACCCCCTTCCTCCCCCTGTCCACCACATCTCATCTCCATATTCTTCCCATTTTTTTCCAAGGTAAACTATTTGTGTTCTCAAACCCACCGCTTCTCTCTTGTCCCCATCTTCACTGACCTACTATCACCTTGATGTTAGGCAACATCTCTCTATCTTACTCCCCAACTGCTTATTAGGCTTTAGCTAATCCAGCCCTCCTTCAAACCCTTGACTGCACCAGGGGAGTCTGTGAAAGAACCTAGAAAGAGGCCAAGCTTTTATAGAGATCTAATTGAGGGGCACCTGGATGGCTCGCTTGAGCGTCCAACTCTTGATTTTGGCCCAGGTCGTGATCTCAGAGTCGTGAGACTGAGCCCCACATCGGGCTCTGCACTGAGCATGGAGCCTGCCTGAGATTCCCTTTCTTCCTCTGCCCCTTCTCGAACCCTGCTCACCTGCTCTCTATCTCTCTCTCTCCTTCTAAAATAATGTTTTTTAATATATTGATATCTAATTGCTTCCTTCTTATAATTTCACATTCCTCTTGAGTAATGATTACTCAGAAAGGACTTCTTCTGGTAATTTAGGATGCCTAAGTTAATATCATGCTATTATTTTCTGACATTCAGTTTATAATCTGATTAGCATTAATCAATCAGAATTTATACTTTTCACCTGTACCTCTACCTGACAAGACTATAAGCGTTTTGAGGGGAGTACTCATGTCAACTTATCGAATATATCCCGGTACACAGAAGGTCCTCAAGAAATACTTCATGAATACAGAAATGGGAATTTATACATGCTCACAAAGGGAATATAAAATTGAAATTCAGTGAGTAACAGTAAGCCTATGTATTATGCAGGATTGTATGGGTTGCAGATGATGAAATGTGAAATCAAATTAACTTAATGAAAAAGAAAAAAAAAAGTCATTGATTAATGTACCTGAAAGTCCGGGGACATAGCTGACTATGGCTACACCAAATCCAGAAGATCATACGGTATCATTATGGCTTCAGTTCACATTCCACTTATCTTTGACTAGCTTTCTTCTGCAGTCAACTCTGTTCACATGGTTAGCATGGACTGGAAACACTCCCTACACTAGAAACACTTACTCCCCCAGCCTTAACCATATCTTTAAAAAAGATCTGTCTCTTTAAAAAGCCACTTATTTGTTTACTTTATCACAAAAAAAAATTTATTCAATGGTACTTACCATGAGCAGACATTCTTTAAAATGCATTACAAATCTGAACTCATTTATTCCTTATGATTATTGTCCCCATTTTATAGATGAGGGCAGTTCATTTCTGGAGCTTCTATTCCAGTGGAGGGGGTTAGCCCATAAATTATAGACATGAGAATATGTTACATCCTGTGAAAGGTGGTGAATGCTATTGAAAAAGGAAATGTACAATCAGGAGGATTGAAAACGCTAGAGGAACAATGGGTATAATCCAGTAGCTGTTTGAGTAGGTTAGTGAGAATAACGTTTTCTCATTTTCAACTGGACGAGTCCCAACTTCCTGATCTCCTCATGTCTACTCAGATTCCAAGTGTGAGTCTAGAGTCAAAGGCTAGTACCTAGAAACCAACCAACGAAACAAACAAACAAAAATGACCAGGTGTCATAAAAAATGTGGAAGCCCATGATACAGTGAGTAGAGAAACAGGTGTTAAGTGAGCACAATCAGAACAAGACTCTGCCAAAATCAGTTTTTTAGGTTACACAGAACCTGAAATTCTACCATGACTAATTGAAATGATAAAAAGCAATAAATCACCTCCCATGCCTGACTTCCTTCTATATCATAGGTGCACACTTCAGTAGATTCCTCTGATCGATACCAAATCATGCATGTGAATATTGCTGCATTGAGTAACACGTAAAATTAATCCACTTTAAATTGTTAATGGCATACAGTGCTATTTCTTCCTTCGCTGGCAGGCTTGCTGTGACATTTTCTCCTTTTCAGTACCCACCCCCCCAAAAAAGGAGATTTTTTTAATAGTTCTTACTACAAGCTTGCTGTGTAGATGAGTAATCATATTTCCCCAAATATCGTTACCAAAAAATTAAGCAGATTTTGAGTGTTCAGAGATAAGAAAAGTTCTCAGAGATGGGGCAAAATGGTGAACATGGAGAATTCAGGAGAGTAAATATAAGGATATTTTTGCTCTCAAATTCATTTATGTTTTGGGGGGACCATGAAAACATTAACCAGTTCCGTACACCTCTGTTTTAATTCTTTATTAATACTAATTAGTTGTAACAGTCACATGTTTCACCAGCTGTGATATTATTGAAAACCTTTATATTAAAAGTAGATCAAACTGTGATGTCATCCTGTTAATTAGCTAGCTGCTAGTTAACATATGAGATACTCTGCAAAGTGCTTATTTTAAAATGTAGGTGTAAGCAAACCACCAACAAAAAATTGTTATTGGCTTCAGTGATTGGCTTGTTTTCTTTTATTAGCTAACAAATAATTGGCCACAAAATGCTACTTTAATTGAACAATGAGATCAATGCAGAGGACTTTGGGATACAAGAAAGAAATAAACCTAAAAGTCATTGAGTCACAAATTTGATGGGGAAAAAAATGAGTTCTATCAAATACTGACCCTGGTGAGTGGGGACTTTGCTCTACTTCATTGTGTGAACCTTACACAAAGTTAGGATGCACATATGGTATGTGTATGAGTCAGAAACCATGTAGGTTTGAGAGGAGTAGCACTTGCTCAGTCAGTTGACCATAGTGGCGTTCAAAGAAAATAGATGCTGGTCTTCAGATGACTCTTAAATCATTGGTGATATTGGTCTTATTGTTGTTTAAATTCTGTGCTCTCTAAAAAAAAATGTTAGGATTTTTTGTGGTGTGCCATAAATCATGATTTAAGAATTTGAGAGAATTTGGGGGCGCCTGGGTGGCTCAGTCAGTTCGTGAGTTCGAGCCTCATGTCGGGCTCTGTTTTGACACCTTGGAGCCTGGAACCTGCTTCAGATTCTGTGTCTCCCTCTCTGCCCCCTGCTTTCTCTCTCTGTCTCTCAAAAATAAACAAACATTAAAAATTAAAAAAAAAATAATTTGAGATAATTTTATGCCCTCATTTTTAAGTATATTTGAGATATTTCTACAGTTAGTTTTCTCTGTTCTTCAGTGTTGAAGTTCATGTCCCAACTTTAATTTCAGCCCATTGAAATGAATTGTTTAACAGGGACAATAATAAGTCTTTAGACCTTTGATTCTGTGATTCTGTGATGTTTCCCTAGCTCACGAAGATATAGGATTTCCAGAATAAGAGCATAGAAGCTAATTATGTTTCATGAAATCATCATTACAATTAAATTTATATTGTTCCAGACACTTAGAAATTATCCCCCTCCCCCCGCCCAGTTCTTCTGAAATTATTCTCCATACATTAACCAGTATGATACTATTTTTTTTAGCTCTAATGGATACTCATTTTTCTTATTTGTGCTCTTTGATAGTCAATATAGTTAAATATTTTCCTCTTTTGTTATTTTATTTTAACTTAGTTTCTAAGACACAATGCATTTTGTTTATTCTATCTCATTGCCTGTTTCTTCATGCTCTCCTTCTAAAATATCTCTATTGTCCCGTGACTCATAAATGTTAGTTTTGCCAAGTGATCTGTCCTGGGGCTTTCCTAGCTACTGTCTCTGGGTAGTCTCCTTTACCTCAATGGTTACAACTATATTTCTCATTCAAAACTTTTGAGCTGTAGACAATAATATTTGATTCATTTTTGGACAAACTGATCAGCCCCACTGCCAGTAAATCACTCACTGAGTCTGATCAATTCCACCTCTAACTAAGCCTTTATCTGTTGCTTCTCTCCTTCCACATTGCATCCACCTGACCTCATCTTTCTTCACCATCGGACTGAAAGTTGCAACATGTTCCCGTCATGCCATCCACTATTCTTCACTGCTGTTCAAGTCCTAACATTTTCCAAGTCTTCTGTCAACTGCCATTGCTTTCACGAAGTCTTTTCAGTCCCTGAAACGAAACTAGTCCCTGTCATCTCTGGGGCCCTAAAATAACATTTGTGAATTTGGTGTGAACTAAGTGGATCCCATGTTTATGATGTTCATTTTTAGTTTTCCAACTAGAGTGTGTGTTTCTGGAGGGCAGAAATGTATATCTTCTTTGTGTCTTTCAGAGTTCCCAGTACGATATGTTATCTATAACATGCAAGAAATAAATGATGTGGTATAGATATGGCTTAAATTACCTTAACAATCCATGTTTTCAGCAAAAGTATTTATTTTATTTCTACCCATCCCCATGAATTCTAATCACAAATAAAATTTAAGCTAAAACTGGTAGAGCATAGGCAGTGAATGTCCCACACTATTTGTCATTTTGAAATATAGCAAGTTTCATGTATTATTTTTAGGAATTTTGTCTTGATTGTGTATAGGCAGAAATCTTTGAATATTTTTTATTCACATCATTAATTGGTTAACATGTAATATCTATATTATTTATATCACATTTTCTTTTTTTAAATTTTTTAATGTTTATTTAGTTTTTTTTAGAGAGATTGACAGACTGTGAGCAGGGGAAGGGCAGAGAGAGAGGGAGATGCAGAATCCAAAGCAGGCTCCAGGCTCCGAGCTGTTAGCACAGAGCTGACACAGAGCTTGAAATCACGAACCGCGAGATCATGACCTGAGCCAAAGTCGGAGGCTTAACTGACTTAGCCACCTACGTCCCCCTATTTATATCACATTTTCCATTAATTTTAAAGATATTTATTTTGTACTGCTTATTTCTCCTTTGAATAAAAGTACACACCTTATAATGGGATAGTGGTTACAATAATCTTGAAATTTGGTGGCACATTACTTAAACATAAACTTGATTTCTATACCTGTCACCAAGCAATGATTGATAATGATTCCTACTTAGTTCAGGTTAAGGTATGTCTCAAGATTTGAGATTATCAAAATATCTTACATCATTATATCCACTATCATAACAAGAATTATGTATACATCTATATATTATATCACATATCTGAGAAATGTCAAAAGATTTCTTCCCTTTTCAGAAATTCATTTATTGCTAGACTTAAATAGAATAACAGTAGAATTCTAGTAGAAGTGGAATAATAGTAACGATATTGAAGAGACATTGACAGCCTCCAGCTGATTATTATAGAAATGCCTGAGACATAGCAAGAGGGCTAAAGATCCAAAACATCAAGCCTGTGTTTGATTAGAGGGAACTGGTGACCAGCTTTACTAGAGGAAAATAAAAGTCAGACTCATTCAACTCTTGTGCCTCAATTCAGAAATTATTCAGTTTTAAAAATACCCAAATTGATTTCCTGTGTGAGTCTTCGAAATTGAACGCACCCAGACTCCAAATGACTTCAGAAACCCTAAAAATTGTACACAGAAGAGAAAATTGAGAGTGTACTTTATTGATTGAATTGATCATCAGAAAAATGCAGACACAGGAGAGGTTTGGTCCCAAACACCAAAGAGGAAGAAAGCCACAGAACAGGTTGACTCCTCAAGTAATAGTCTTGATGGAAGGGAAGCACCATTGTCTCTGCTGCAGAGCCATGGACAAATATTGAAGTTCCTCTGAAGGGCCCTCATGGAGGTCAACTCTAATATATTTTGTGTATGTAAGAACCAATTTTCATGTGTAGCCTTCCTTCTCCTTTGAGCTTTGCTGATTTGTTCATCTCTGCCCAGTAAAGAGAAGATGACTCAAAACTCAGGAAGAAGAGGAAGCACCATTCCAGGTCACTAGTGATTCTAAAAAAAAAAAAAATATGGTTCTTTCTCATCTCTGGCAGTCCTTTACGTCTTGGTAATATAGCGTATTTCTCTAAATGTTGGAATTGTAAACCTACGTATTATTTTCTCAGGTTTAGGACCATTGGGAAAATTACATAATTCAGAAAGTGACACCCAGAGATGACAGATTTTTTATTTTATATGGTTCTTTTCCTATCCCTTAAAGTATAGTTTTTGATGCCCAGGCCAGTGGTAAAGTGGCACTGAATGAATTGACCTGGACTTCTAATACTTGTTTCTTTTGCTGTATTTCTTCTGATACTCTCTGTAATCAACTGTCCTCTATTAGATAAAACAAAACTGGGGGCGCCTGGGTGACGCAGTCGGTTAAGTATCTGACTTCAGCTCAGGTCATGATCTCACGGTTTGTGGGTTCGAGCCCCACATCAGGCTCTGTGTTGGCAGCTCAGAGCCTGGAGCCTTCTTCAGATTCTGTCTGTCTCTTTCTGCCTCTCTCCAGCTCATGCTCTGTTTCTCTCTCTCTCTAAAAAAATAAATAAACATTAAAAAAAATTTTTTTTTGGAGCACCTGGGTGGCTCAGTCGGTTGAGCGTCTGACTTCGGCTCAGGTCATGATCTTGCAGTTTGTGAGTTCGAGCCCCGCATTGCGCCTGTGCTGACAGCTTGGAGCCTGGAGCCCACTTCGGATTCTGTGTCTCCCCCTGTCCCTGCCCCTCCCCTGCTCATGCTCTGCCTCTCTCTGTCTCAAAAATAAATAAAAACGTTAAAAATTTTTTTAAATAAAAAAAAATTAAAAAAATAAAACAAAACTGGAAATGTATGTCTTCAAAGCAGATGGAGGCAAAAAGGAAAAATTAACTGAGACCATAGAATAGCAATAAATGGGTGAAGATGAATGTGTATAAGGGAGTAAAGGGAAGGCAAGAAAATGTTAAATGGAGTTTTTTCTACTTAAGTTCCTAAAAGTTAATTTGGTTTTTACTCTGCTCTGTATTTCTATACCTAACACATGACATGAAAAAGCTATACTCCTAATCATAGGTGGGAAAAGAAATACAATTTGACATCCCATAGATGAGTTTGTTGTCACCAACTTTACGGCATTGTTTTAGTGAATAAAAGAATTCAGAGTTTGGAAAGAAATCCTCTAAATAGTGCTTACCTAAAGAACAGTTTCTGTATTTTAGAAATTTATTCACACTTAGAAGTTATTATATGTCACCAGTCTAATAAAATATGATAGCCCAGAAATTTTTCACCTTCTGGATTTAAAACACCTACTAGCTTAATACAGCCTTTATGGTTAATTCTACTCTTAGTCCTTATTATAGAGGCTCTTGCTTTTATGTGAGAAATGTCAGATATTAATAGTCAATATTAATTAAGAACTCATCATGGGTCATTTATTGTCCTAAATGATAGACCTCTCTCACACACACACAAATATATGTGTGTATGGTATGTGTATATGGATACACAAAGGTTATCCTTTGGACGTATATGTTAGTATATGTATACATAGTGATATATATATATATTATTTACGTGTACATACATATATATATACAGTGACACATACATCTATATATATATAATATTTCACATATATGTGTATGTATTGTAATAGATATATATCACATATATATGTATTTATATATAGATATACATAGTGATAGATATATATTAATTATGTGTACATATATAGTGACATATACATCTATATCTATATATTATATCGCATATATGTGTATGTATTTTAATAGATATATATCTCATATATATATGTATTTATACATACATATAAATCACATGTATGATAATATATGTGATGTACTGAACCTAGGCAAACCAGCTTCAGAGACCACATTATGTCATCTAACATCTCTTGTATCTTTTAACATTCCTAATGCCTGACATAGTAGATTTCCAAGAATATTTGTGAAGGGGCTGGAGGAAAAGATGGTCAAAGGCAAAAATAGTGCAGGGGATTTTAGAAATGGGAATTTGAATCCTATCACTATGACTGTGAATCTTAAGTCATTATGAAAGATTTTACAACCAAATATAAATCATTAACTTCTGTTGCCTTTTAACAGCACAAGGAATTTCAATTAACAATCTGCCTATTACTGATATAGTCATTCAAAAAGAGGGTTTATTCAGTGATGCATATAGAAAGAGCCAAATTAAAAGTGCCTTTGGAAGATTTGTAGCAACAAGAATAACAAGAATTATAACGTATGTAGAGGTACTGAAGAACATTTAAAAGTGTTTTTTTTTAAATCATAGAATACAGTTTGACTTATTTTTCTTTACAAGTTGATGCCTTACTAGAATCTATTAGTCTGGTGAAGAAATAACTCCGGAACCCTTATAGAAATACTTAAGAATCAGTTTAGACAAAATTTCTGTGATGGAAAAATATATGCACAGACTGCCAGCCTGAAATTTTGTCTTGTATAAATTGTTTTTTAGTATTCAATTATATTTATTCATCATCACTTCAGAATTTCTCAGTCACTAGGTTCATCCCCCTAACGTATTCTATATGCATACCCTTGTTTATGCTCTTATCCATAACTAAAATACCTTTCTCTGCCCATTTATTCCATGTTGATTGCATCAACCAGTCTGTGTCTGCTCACCAATTTTATGTATTTCCTATCTCATGCATTTGTTTTGTATTTTGCTACAGAATTCATAAGATACAGAGCAAAAATACTAATACATAGATACTAATAAGTATACTAGTAAGTATCTACATACTAGTATTTGTAGATATTAACTTAGTTAATGTGCATATACATTTTGGTTAGAGAACATGGAATTGATTGTCTTCTTTTTCTTTTCTTTCCTTTCTTTCCCTTCTTTTCTTTCTTTCTTTCTTTCTTTCTTTCTTTCTTTCTTTCTTCCTTTCTTTCTTTCTTTCTTTCTTTCTTTCTTTCTTTCTTTCTTTCTTCTTTCTTAATGATCCTTTTTTTTTCCCTGGAAAATAAACCCACATACCAGCTTCAGAAGCCAAGTTACTATATAGTAGTATACTTTCTGGAGAAATATATCATGATTCTTTGGGATAAAAAGACAACCATTCCTATCAAAGTTGGGCCACTCTAGAAGAGAGGTCAACCCAGGCTCCAAATGAGTTTTAAGAAACAAAATTACACTAATCTTTCTATGTTTTACAAAATTAAAATGGTTGATGTTTCCTTTAAGAACTAGGTTATATTTTCAGACTTACTAGCTTATACCCCAGTGAAGGACTTCACCAACTGGAGTATTGTCTTGTATTTTTCTAAGTCATTTTTCCAATTAAAAAATATGCTCAAGATATAATCCTCCAAGATATGTTTGTACAGCAAGCAATTATACCTGTTCTGGTTCTTAATCCTCAAACTCAATATTTTGGTTCATGAGAAAACAAGGATTTGTTTTCAGCATCAGCAGCTGCGGCTGCATTTCCAATTTATATATAGTGACACATGGTTTCTCCTAAAAATAAATTTTCCAACATGATAGGAGGGTAAACAGCTCTGATCTACTGAACAACCCTGTTGCTCAAGACTGGGGACAATTTGAATAAAATACAATTTTAGGATTCTCATTGTTGAGAACTAACGGATACTGCATATTTATGTGGTGTCCTGGCACAACTAACTTGGATATGCTCACTCTTGATTGTCTTGAACGTATATGGCATTTTCCCCATAGAACTTAGGAAGGCAGTGGCAAGTTATTTTAAGATGAATTTGACATTTCTAAAAAAAAAAAAAAGAAAGAAAGAAAAACGAGCTTATGCTCTTCGTCCAAGAAGAAAAAACAGGAGACTAAAAGAAAGAAAAGTAGTCTGTATCTTTTCTAGTAACTGCCACCCAACTTTTTTGAAATTTTGGAACTTCACACGTCAGGTAATTATATTATTTTAATAGTTCCTCTTGTCATGGCAGAATAACAATTGAGTAGATACAATTTTAGCTCACCAGCTGGCACTGTAGCTAACATGCTGACAGATACCTGTTTTGAATGAATTGACAGATTGCTAAAATGTTGTTTTTTTGGTTGTTATCTGTTAATTTAACTTTGAAAATGGATGTAAAATTCAGTGATAAAGAATACTTTAAAAAAAACTGTGAAGAAACCTTTACTGACAGAAAAGATCTATGGTGATTAACTCTTTGTTGTAACCTGCTTTTAGAGAGTACTGGTAACCTCTGAAGGGCAAGGCTTTCATTTCTTATTCATCTTTGGCTCATAAATGTTTAGCATGTACCACAAACAAGCTTAATACCTATTGAATTAAATGGGTCCTAGTAGAGTCACAAATATTTGTGTTAAGAGATTTGGAAAATATACTCATTTATAGGAATTCTGATGGTTCCAAGCTCTTTAATAATATTGGACTCCATAGAGATTGAGACTCTCATGTCTCAGTAGAGAGACTTTTTTGTCTTCACTTGCAGCTAATTTGAAGGATCCATACATATTCCTAATACCTAATAGTAAATTTTGCCTCTATTCCTCCTTTAATCATTGCTTCCTGGGAATAAAACAGAGACTCACTAAGGTCTGTGTGTGTGTATATGTATATATATATATGTATGTATATACACATACATATATATATATATATATATATATACACACATGCGCGTGCGCACACACACACACACACATATATATATCTTCCAAATCTCTTAAACAATCCAAAGATTTGTGACTATACTAATAATCCATTTAATTCAGTGCTAATATTCTGATTGAACATAAGCAAATGAAAGTGGCACTCATAACACTTTCAAACTCTCATTTGATGGAACACAGTGTTCTCATTTGTAACCTAAGATTATTTCCATTCCATAAAACAAATTTCCCAGCATAAGCATATTGTTTTTGTTCTTTCCTTAAAGATAATTTTCCCTGACTATAAACAGCAAACAAGTCTCCTTCAGATTCTGCCTGTAGCCCATCTGATTCTGAAACCTCTGCTAAGT
The DNA here is from genome assembly GCF_046562875.1 of Panthera onca. Lineage (NCBI taxonomy): Eukaryota > Metazoa > Chordata > Mammalia > Carnivora > Felidae > Panthera > Panthera onca. Next base: position 8,386,334 of record NC_138345.1, on the reverse strand, counting down.
GTGGGAAAGACAAAGGAGGAGGGGACACCCAGAAAAAGACTAAGGTGATGCATTTACCTAAGAGGTTAGCATTATGTGTAACTTAAAAGTTTGCTTTGAACTAAGCCCATACCCTTGAATTCGCTCTTTGGCTCTGAGAAGTCTCCTGGTGATCTTGCAATCCAGCATCAACATCTGGTTAGCATTTATTGAGCACTTAGTATGTGCCAGGTGACTGCTTCAGGTGCTTTCTGTGCATTAATTCTCTTAATTTTTACTGCAACCCTATGAGATATGTACTAGCATTATCTCCACTTTACAGATGAGGAAATGGAGGCGTGTACAGTTTACTTATTCCACTAAAGAACACATAGCTAGAGGGAGCTTGGGAAGAAGACAGACTAGGAGGATGCTGAGCTCACACTGTCCCATGTTTACAACTAGATAGCATCCACATCAAGGTCAATAAACTGGAGAGTGATCTGAAGACTGGCAAAACAAACTCCACAACCACATATAGAGAAGAAGCTGCATCTGGAAGGTTAAGAAGGTCAGAAAGGTGGAGGGAGATTGCCTGCAGGAGGGAGGAAACTGCGTGTGGAGTGAGCAGAAAAACGGGCTCTCCCACCAGGAAGCTCACACAGGGAAGACTAATACCCATAATGTTTGGCTTCACAAACCGGAAGGGCTGAATTCCTTGCATTTGTAAGACCAGGGGGACTTAAAGCTGCAGTTTTAAAAGTCAGCTGATTCAGCATTGGGCCAGCCAGGAGGGGGAGCCATAGCTGGGTCACCACTCTTAAAAAGTCAGCAGCCTGCACAGAGAGGCAACACAGAACAGCGGTTTACATCATGCCGGGGGCATATGGGAAGCAGACCTGTTCAGGCTGGATTTCAGAGCATATTGGGGGACTTCTCCAAAAGCAAGGGTGCTAGCAGGCACCATTTTCGTGTCCCGCTCCCCAACTTAAGAGCCACCTGCAGGAGGCAGGGCTGCATAGACACTTGCTACCTAACCTCCGAGCAGTGTGCCCTACACAGGAGTTCTGAGGACTCGCCCACTCCAAGCCCGCTAGCCTCAGCCCTGGGCCCAGAGCAACTTTTGTTAGGGCCACACACGCACCCCACCCAGCCGGGTGCACAGCTGCCACCAGGTGCCGTGCCTAGCCATGGGCCTCCGGCCACCATCACCTGTCTCACCCAGCGGCATACCCCCGGCCACCATCGCACACCATGCCCACACGCATCCAGCCATTGCCCAGTGCTGCACTCAGCCTCACACCCCTGGCCGCTCAGGCACGAAGCCCCCTGCCTCTGCAGCACTCTTATGGATCTGGCGTAAGACTACTGGCCCAGCCCAAATTTGACTGACACTACTGCCCAGCTTCCAAGTTCCCTGGTGGGAACACCCCTGCACAGAGCAGATGACTGCGCTAAAAGGAAAAGTGACTTGAACAAAACAGCGGGGCATAAGCAACACACTTAGGATACTCTCCTGAAGTGTTAAGTCCTGGTGAACAGGGGACACTGCACTGAGAGGACTCCAGAGCCTCCTCTTCATAAAGTCAGTACTTTCAAAAGCGGAAGACCTAGCTGACTTTTTTAGCATAGAGAAACAGACACAGAGAGGGAGACAAAATGAGGAGACAGAGAAATTTATCCCAAGTGAAAGAACAGGACAAGGCCATGGCCAGAGAGCGAAGTGAAACGGATGTAAGTAACATGTCTGATACAAGATTAAAAGTAATGATAATAAGGGTACCCACTGGACATGAGAAAAGAGGGGAAGACACAAGTGAGACCCTTAACACAGAGATAAGGAATGACATAGTAGAGCTAAAGGGCTCAATAAATGAAATGGGAAACACACTAGATGGAATGAACAGCAGGATGGATGAAGCGGAGGCAAATTAGTGAAGCAAATTAGTGACCTAGAAGACAGAGCAATGAAAAGTAATTAAGATGACCAAAAGAGAGAGGAAAAAAAATTATGCACAATGAGAATAGACGGTAGGGAGCTTGGTGACTCCATCAAACATAATAACATTTGTATTATAGGGATCCCAGAAGAAGAGAGAGAAAGGGGGACAGAAAATGCATTTCAAGAAGTAATAGATGAAAACTTCCCCAATGTGGGGAAGGAAACAGATATCCATATCCAGGAGGAAAAGAGAACTCCCATTAAAATCAACAAAAGCAGACACACATCCAGACATATTGTAATTAAGTTGACCAAATTTAGGGATAAAGAAAAAAATTTTAAAGTAGCAAGACAAAAAAAAAAAAAAAAAAAAAAAAAAAAAGACAGTAACTTAAAGGGAAACCCATAAGGCAAGCAGGGGATTTCTTAACAGAAACTTGGCAAGCCAGAAATGAGTGGCATGATATATTGAAAGTGATGAATGGGAAAAATCTGTAGGCAAGAATCGTCTATCCAGCAATAGAATAGAAGGAGAGACATCATTTCAGAATACAAGGAGAGACAAGGGGTTTCCCAGACAAATAAAAACTAAAAGAGTTTGTGATCACTAAACCAGCCCTGCAAGAAATATTTGTTTTGTTTTGTTTAATTATGTATGTATGTATGTATGTATGTATGCATTTATTTTTTAGTTTACATCCAAGTTAGTTAGCATATAGTGCAATAATGATTTCAGGAGTAGATTCCAGTGATTCATCCCCATGTATAACACCCAGTGCTCATCCCAACAAGTGTCTTCCTTAATGCCCCTTACGTATTTAGCCCATTCCACCACCCATAATCCCTCCAGCAACCCTCAGTTTGTTCTCTGTGTTTAAGAGTCTCTTATGTTTTCTCCCCCTCATTGGTTTTACCTTAATTTTACTTCCCTTTCCTTTTGTTCATCTGTTTTGTATCTTAAATTCCACATATGAGTGTAGTCATCATACTTGTCTTTCTCTGACTAATTTTGCTTAGCATAATATCCTCTAGTTCCTTCCACATAGATGCAAATGGCAGGATTTCACTCTTTTTGATTGCTGAGTAATACTTATTTACTACACACACTATGGCTAGGACTTCCAGTACTATGTTGAGGAAAATTTGTGAGAGTGGACATCCTTGTCTTGCTTCTGACACTAGGGGAAAATTTCTCAGGTTTTCCCAAATGACGATGATGCTAACTGTGGGTTTTCGTATATGGTCTTTATTATGTTAGTTTCTTAAATTCCACATATGAGTGAAATCACATGGTATTTGTCTTTCTCTGACTTACTTATTTTGCTTAGTGTAACACTGTCTAGCTCCATCCATTCTGGGGGATTAAGGAGTGCACTTGTCTTGATGATCACTGGGTGATGCATAGAGCGGTTGAATCACTATATCATACACCAGAAACTAATATAAACTGTATTAGCTAACTGTAATTAAAATAAAAACCAAAAAAAAAAACAACAAACAAACAAACAAACAACTGAATCTTAGAGAAGCCAACAAGCAATGCAGTTTGAAGGCAGAATTGCTATGCTCTACTGCCTCTAAAAGGAGTAAATTGGTATTGCAGCAAATTTCCCATGGTTTTCATATTACACTGGAAATACCCTCATTTGTAACCCTAGACTTTTCCTGTGTTTGGATTAAAACTTGTGATCCTATAGAGCTCCCTGTTCCATCCAAAGTTGCTACCTTGCCCTTTGTGGTTCTGCTAAACGAAGCAAATGGTATAAATTCGGAAGACTGGTTGGTTGGTTGTTTTTTGCAGTTTTTCATTTATAAGTTTATCCTCTTTCTCACTAGATTTTAAGAGTTTTGGAGGTAGAGTTAATATTTTATTTGGTTCCTAATTACCAGTATTTAGGAAAATTATGTTCAAGACAATTTTATGAGTGAATGTTAGATGATCTCAGGTTATTCAGCCCCTCCCCAAGAACAGACCTGCTAGTGATTTTAGCAAACACTTTCAGAAAAATATATCTGTTTTCTTGAATTTCACATATTTTGTGGAAACTTAAGAGAATTATTAGAATTCTGGAAATGATTTTGTAAATATTTGGCTAACATTCTCTCTGGCTTCTTTGATAAAAAGTTAAATAAAGTATTTAGTTGTCAGCAGATGATTCTTTAGCCAAAAGAATTTTTCAAGATTCTGGGGAGCCCCATTCCTTGTCATATTACATGTTACTCAGGTGGATGTTTCCCTTCAAGGTGTACTTAATACAAAACTCCTATCAAGGTACCCATCTTAATGTATTTTTTTTTGTTTTATAAAAAGAGCTTTATCAAGATATAATGCACATACTGTGACATTCATCCTATAAAGTATAAAATTCAGTTGTGTTGCTATATTCATGGAGTTTTGTAACCATCAGCATTATCCAATTTTAGAAAATGTTCATTTGTCCAAAGGAAACCTCATACCTATTAGTAGTCACCACCCCCTTCTCCTAGCACTGAAAACCACTAATCTTCTTTATGATCTCTGTGAATTGACCATGAATCATAAAATGTGTGGCTTTTTGTCACAGATTTCTTTCATTTAGCATAATATTTTCAAGGTTCATGTAGAATGTATCAATAGTACTTCATTCCTCTCTAACGTCACGTAATACTCCATTGTATAGATAGGCTACATTTTGTTTATCCATGCATCAGTGGATGTATATTCAGGTTGCTTCCACTTTTTGCCTATTAGGAATAATTTTTCTGTGAGCTTTCATGAACAAGTTTCTGTGTAGCATATGTTTTCAGTTCTCTTGGGTATATACTTACAATGGAATTGCGAGGTCATATGGTAATTCTATGTTTAGAGTTTTGAGGGATTGCCAAACTGTTTTCCCAAAGTGGTTGCACCATTTACAAACTGCATTAGGGTTTCATCTTCACATCCTTGACAACCCTTGTTTCTTGCATTTTTTGTTTATTTTTAACTTAGCCATCTTAATGGGTTTGAATAAGGAATTGTCTTATGGACAATCTGATTTATTTATATAGGGAGATAGAGATAGAGATAGAGATAGAGATAGAGATAGAGATAGAGATAGAGATAGATACAGATATAGATATAGATATATACTGGTAAAGTTGTACCTTTTTTCCTGTGTTTATTGGCTACTGGTATATCATTTTTGGACAAATACCTGTACAAACTTTTGCTTATTTTTAATTGGGTTATTAGTCCTTTTATTGTTGAACTGTAGGGTTTTATTTTTGTATTCCAAATACAACCCCTTTCACCAATACATGATTTGCAAATATTTTCTCCCATTCTATGAGATGTTCCAATTTTCTGATGGTATCATTTGAAGCAAAAAGTATTGCCTAATTCAAGCTCATGAAGATGTACTCCTGTTTTTTTGTTTCTAAGAGTTTTATAGTTTTATGTCTTACATTTGGGTCTATGACCCAAATTTTTTTTTATTTAACTTTTTTGTATGCGATATGAAGTGCTGATCGAAATTCATTCATATGCATGTGAATATCCTGTTGTCTCAGGACCACTTGTTGAAAAGACTATGGTTTCTCCCAGTGAATTGGTTTGGCAACACTGTAGAAATTCTGTTCACCATAAATGAGTGAGTTTATTTCTGACTCTTAAATATATTCCTTCTATTTATAGATATAGCCTATGTCAGGACCACAGTGTCTTGATTACTGTAGCTCTGTGGTAACTTTTGAAATGAAGAAGTGGGAGACCTTCAATTCTGTTCTTTTTCAAGATTATTTTGGCTATCTAAGATCTCTTGCATTTATGTTTGAATTTTAGAAAGGACTAAGTGATTTCAATATCACAGCTAGCTGGAATTTTGAGAGAGATTGCATTGAATTTATAGATCAGGATTGAGAATGTTGCTATCTTACAATAAGTTTCATGATCCATCAATATTGGATGCCTTTGTTTTCTTTCAATAATACAGTTTCCAGTATATAAGTCTTGAGCTTCCTTTATTATACCATTTATAAATATGCCATTCATATTGATGCTATTATAAATGGAGTTATTTTCTTAATTTTGTTTTCAGATTTTTCACTGTAAGTGTATAGAAATGCATTTAATTTTGCATATTGATCTCCTATTCTGGAACCTTGCTCAAATACTTTACTAGCTATAAAAATATTTTCAGTAGATTCCTTGTGGATTTCCATACACAAGATCATACTATCTGCAAAGAGAGTTAGTTTAACTTCTTACTTTCCAACCTAGATTTTTTTTTTAATTTCTTTTTCTTGCCTAATTACAATGGGTAGATCTTCCAGCACAGTGTTTTTGGAATTTTTTCCAATACTCATCTGCATCTATTCAGATAATCATACAGATTTTTCTTTATAATATTAGTATTGTATATATTGTCTGAATATTGGATATTAAACCAAACTCAAATTTCTGGGATAAATCTTGCTTATTCATGGTGTGCAGTCCTGAATTATTTTTGTGTTACTTGATCATTTTTCTAGTAATTTTGAAGTATTTTCCTCTAAATTCATAAGGAATGTTAGTCTATAGATATTATGATGTCTTTTTCTGATTTATTACCAGAGTAATGCTAGATTATTGAATGAGTAAGGAAGTCTTCCCCGTACTTCTGTGTTTTTTTTTTCCAAAGCATTTGTGAAGGATTGGTGTTCATTCTTCTTTGAATGTTAATGTAATTCATCATTGAGGCCATAAGTGTGCCTGATCTTTTCTTTGTAGAAAGTTGTTGTTGTTGTTGTTGTTGTTGTTGTTGTTGTTATTATTGCTAATTCAATCTTTTGCTTTTGGTTTGTCATAATTCTTTTCCTTCTTGAGTCAGATTTAGCCATTTGTGTCTTTCTAGAAAATAGACTCCATGATTTGTCTTGAGATTTCAACTGTTAATATTATTTAAGATCACTGGTACATGATAAATCACTTTTCTCTCCCTGCATCCAAAAATCTGTCTTTGACTTTGGCATTTTGACTATGATATGGTTAGGTATGGATATCTTTCAGTTAATTCTACATGAAGTTTGTTGAAATTTTTGAATATATAGATTAATGTTTTTCATTAAATTTGAGGGTATTCTAAACCATTATTTCCTCAAATATTCTTGTCTCATTCCTCTTCTTTTTATACTTACCATCTGAATGTGTTTGTACACTTTATTGTGTCTCACAGGTTTCTGAGGGGCTATTCGTTTTTTAGTTCTCTTTTCTTTTTGTCAAGTAGACTGGATTGTCTCAATTAACTTACCTTTAAGTTCACTCATTCTGTATTCTGCCATTTGAAGTCTGATATGGAGCCACTCTACTGGGTTTCTATTTCATTTATTGTACTTTTGAGCTTCAACATTTCTATTTGGCTCTATCTTACACTTTCTCTATCTTCATTGATATTTTCTGTTTAGTAACAGATCATTCTCATACGTTTCCTTTAGTTATAAAGGAAAGCACGATTCCCTTAGTTTATTTGAACATATTTATAACAGGTTGTTTTAAGTCTTTGTATTATCAATTCAAAGTTTAGACTTCCTTAGAAATAGGTTCTGTTAACCACAGTATATGTGTGTGCACATGTGTGCCTGTGTACACATGCCATAGTTTCTTGGTATGTCTTGTAGCTTTGTTCTTTATTGAAAACTGGATTTTAACAAAGTAATGTGGAAACTCTGGAAGTAAGTTATCTTCTTTACTAAGGTTTTAGTGTTTTTGTTATTTATTTAGTGTATAGGCTAATTCTACAAAGTCTACGTTCTCTATCATATTCAGTCCCTGGAACCTTTGCTGTGTTAATTTGGTAACCAGCTAATGATTGGACAGGGATTTCCTTAGATGAGTTCCCCAAAATTTCTCAAGCCCTTTGTTAAGGGACACTGTAAATGTATTGCTTCAGTGCTTTGGCAGTTTGTAACTCTTCCCCTGACTTTACTTTCACTTTGCACAGGGGCCCAGAGTAAGAGACAGTAGGGCCTTCTCAGGTCATCCTGGGCATGACCATGGCCCTTCACATGCACACAATCTTCTGGATAACAAGGAAAGTAGCAGAGCTTTCCAAACATCTATTTGAACATCTGACTATCTTGTTTCCCAGTTTTTCTTTTGAAACACACACACACACACACACACACACACACACACACATTTTTGGTCAATTCATGTTTGCTGCAAATGATATCACCACCTCAGGCAGCTGTGAGGTTAAAATATTGCCACTGATTGTTTTTGACAAATGCCCTGGGATAGAACTGTTCTCATGGGGAGTCTTGAGTCAGGTCAAATCAAGACAAGCCCTGAGAATGGGACTTTTCCAGGGAGCTATCAGTCAAGTCAAATAGTGACACTGCTCTAGTGATTGGAATTTTTAGGGAGTCTCAAACCCATTTTGAGACTCTTCAGTGGCTGCTACGCTACTGATTTTCACAGCTACTAAGGTTGTGAGGCTGTTAGTTTTTAAGGCAATGACAGAACTGGTGAGAGGAGGATAAACATTGGGTAAATTAAAATGCTACAAAGTATATATTCTCATGAGATTCAGTCATTTTTCTTTAATAAATGGTCTTCATATCATTGTAACCTTTGGTAAATTTCCAGAGTTCTGAAAAAAGTTAATTTTGGAACAATTTCCTGCCCATTGTTATTATTGCTTTCATAGAAGGTTAGATTTTTGGAGGCTCTTACTGTGTTATTCCAGAAGTAGTTCCAGTTAATATAGTCTGACTGGGCTACTAAATCAGTATATATTTCTGAGAGAAATATAAATTTCCCTTCTTGTGGGGAAATTTTACCAAGTAACACCTTCCCCACAGAATGATTTAACTTCCAACATTGCATGATTAAAACCCAAATGCCTTGGAAGCAGAAATAAATATTTATAAGTATTTTTCAAACTACTAAGAACGTGTTTTCATTTTCCTTGAGAATAAATGTTAACCATTATTGGCTGTGGGGTTGAGTAATAAGAAAAGGAAGGAGGTGGGTCAGAAGCCCTGTGAACAGATTCCTGATTATCCCATTGTACCATATGGTTTAGCCTTAGGCATCATTTTTTTTTAACACAGCAATAGCAGTTTACCATAATTTGCTTTGCAAAAGAGTATTAGGGGTAGTATTTTAGTATTGAAAATAGTTTTTCTTCAAGGTTTTTACATCTTTTTTCACTTTAAATTACTTTGCACTAAAACAGGCACCTGTATCTAAAAATGATATGACTACAATTTTCCTTTAATATGATGTGTTATAATATCAAATAGCAGCTATTTCAGAGACTTTATGAAGAAGAAAGTCTGGAGAGCATTAATCTGGCCAGCTGTCTGTATCAGTGTATTCTAAGGGAGACTAGCACAGGCATTTAATACATTTTATAGTATTAGATAATATTGGAGTTTTGGAGATAAGATGCTAGTCCTATGTGGGTGTCCATAGAGGTGTTTTAGTTATTAAATGCTGGTTTTCACATCTAAATTCTTAAAACAGAAATAATCCACTCCTAAACTCAGCCTAGACATTGTAAACTGTACAGAATGTATGTTAGGCATTGAGTTGTATTTCCCAAAAAGATACGGTGAAGTTCTAATCTCTAATATCAGTGACCAGGAGATACCTAATATTCTTTTTAAAGTTCCTTCTCTATTTAAGTTAACAACTAAAAGCAACATGAAATTGGTAAGTGTGGGAGTCACAGAGTATGAATTTCAGGGAGATTGGTAGAAATTGATATTTGCTATTTGGCCTGAATGGATTGAGTGCATACAGAGATAGTAGACAAGGACGGGGCTCTGGCTGCCCATAGCACATAGTAACATGGAGTTAAAGAAGTCACTGTCTCAGAATGGATAAAAAAACAAGACCCATCTATTTGCTGTCTACAAGAGACTCATTTTAGATCTGAGGACACCTTCAGATTGAGAGTGAGGGGATGGAGAACTATTTATTATGCTACTGGAAGCCAAAAGAAAGCTGGAGTAGCCATACTTATATCAGACAAACTAGACTTTAAATTAAAGGCTATAACAAGAGATGAAGAAGGGCATTATATAATAATCACAGGGTCTATCCATCAGGAAGAGCTAACAATTATAAATGTCTATGCGCCAAATACGGGAGCCCCCAAATATATAAAACAATTACAAACATAAGCAACCTTGTTGATAAGAATGTGATAATTGCAGGGGACTTTAACACTCCACTTACAGAAATGGACAGATCATCTAGACACACGGTCAGTGAAGAAACAAGGGCCCTGAATGATACATTGGATCAGATGGACTTGACAGATATATTTAGAACTCTGCATCCCCAAAGCAACAGAATATACTTTCTTCTCGAGTGCACATGGAACATTCTCCAAGATAGATCACATACTGGGTCGCAAAACAGCCCTTCATAAGTATACAAGAATTGAAATCATACCATGCGTACTTTCAGACCACAATGCTATGAAGCTTGAAATCAACCACAGGAAAAAGTCTGGAAAACCTCCAAAAGCATGGAGGTTAAAGAACACCCTACTAAAGAATGAATGGGTCAACCAGGCAGTTAGAGAAGAAATTTAAAAATATATGGAAACAAACGAAAATGAAAGTACAACAATCCAAACGCTTTGGGATGCAATGAAGGCAGTCCTGAGAGGAAAATACATTGCAATCCAGGCCTATCTGGATTGCAAGAAAATCCCAAATACAAAATCTAACAGCACACCTAAAGGAAATAGAAGCAGAACAGCAAAGACACCCTAAACCCAGCATAAGAAGAGAAATAATAAAGATCAGAGCAGAAATAAACAATATAGAATCTAAAAAAACTGTAGAGCAGAGCAACGAAACCAAGAGTTGGTTTTTTGAAAAAATAAACAAAATTGATAAACCTCTAGCCAGGCTTCTCAAAAAGAAAAGGGAGATGACCCAAATAGATAAAATCATGAATGAAAATGGAATGATTACAACCAATCCCTCAGAGATACAAGCAATTATCAGGGAATGCTATGAAAAATTATATGCCAACAAACTGGACAACCTGGAAGAAATGGACAAATTCCTAAACACCCACACGCTTCCAAAACTCAATCGGGAGGAAATCGAAACTTGAACAGACCCATAACGAGCGAAGAAATTGAATCAGTTATCAAAAATCTCCCAACAAATAAGAGTCCAGGACCAGATCGCTTCCCAGGGGAGTTCTACCAGACGTTTAAAGCAGAAATAATACCTATCCTTCTCAAGCTATTCCAAAAAATAGAAAGGGAAGGAAAACTTCCAGACTCATTCTATGAAGCCAGTATTACTTTGATTCCTAAACCAGACAGAGACCCATTAAAAAAAGAGAACTACAGGCCAATATCCCCGATGAATATGGATGCAAAAATTCTCAATAAGATACTAGCAAATTGAATTCAATAGCATATAAAAAGAATTATTCACCATGATCAAGTGGGATTCATTCCTGGGATGCAGGGCTGATTCAACATTCACAAATCAAAGAAGTCACTGTCTCTAGTCACTGGAGTCCAAGTAGCCTATGAAGATAAGGACTTGGGAGACCAGAGATGCATGAGGAAACACTTTGCAATAATAAAATTATTCTATATTGTGATTGTGACAGTACTTCATTTCTCAAATATTATCAAATTATACACTTTAAAAAGTGAATTTTACTGTAAGTAAATTATACCTCAATAAAACTGATCAAAGCGAATAAGAAGGAGGCGGAGAAAAAGAAGTGCCAACAGTTCCAACCTTTCCAGGAAAAGTATTTGGGGCATTTCATTGAACAAAGAGCTGCGGCCACACAAGGAACCAGCTGAAGGCAAAGGGTCTTGGAGGAAGGAATGCGTAAAAAAGACAACAGTGGCCCCAGGGCCAGTTTCAGAATAAAAGACCCGTGTCATTTTACCCACACTACGTCATGTACATGTTTATCTTGTGGAACTAATTTTCTCTTGCTTTCTTCTCTGTTCTCATTCTGTTATAAAAAGTATATAAATACATATATAACATATGGCCATTCAGTGGGTAGAAAGTTTCAGTGATGCAAGATGATTAAGTTCTGGAGATCTGTTGTACAACATCATGTCTGTAGTTAACAGTACTCTTATTGCCACTTAAAAATTTGTTAAGATGTTAGATCTTATGTTAAGTGTTCCTTCCAAAATTAAATAAATAAATAGTATATTGTTAAGTGCTCTTACCACACAAACCGAAATAAATAGTGTATTGGTGACTGTTGTGAAGAACTGTAACATGTCTGTAATTTTCCAGACATCTTGCAAGCTAATGAGTTAGTCAGGAACAATTTCATGGAAATTGACAGAAGACATAAAACCCCTGGATTAGAGACAGAGGACTTGATCATTCATAGTATGGCCAGCAGCCTGAACTTCATGTTCCCCTCATCTCTTCTTGCCACCCCCCCAAATCCCATGGGCATAAAGCAGAGAGATTCATTGGATGCTGCACATGCGATGAGTTTGCATCAAAACTAAGGAACCCCAAGTTTAGAAAACCCCAACAGTTATTTAAATGTGGGTGCTCACAGATCAGCCTGACCTTTGACCCAGTGGAAGACCCTATCTTTACTATCCTGGTCAGGAAACAAACCTACATCTGCACTAGTGGGAAGATATTATATATTGTTCAAGACTGTCCATCATACAGACATCCATGAAAATACAATTTGCGACAACAGCTGTCAGTGCTTCTTCTCAAAATGTGCAGAAACACGAGTCCCATAGAGAGGTGTTTTCCAACAATGGTTAATTTTATAATTAACCTATACCTTTACAGACTAGGGAATCAGGGTAATGGCTATATGGAAGGAGCAGTAGGCATTACCAGAAATCCTTAACTTGGAGTTCTACATGATATCTGATGGAACTGAGTGGACCATTCTCATGTTGAGATTTCCTCAGGAGAAAGTTTTTTTCCATTCTCCTTCCTTCCTTCCTTCCTTCCTTCCTTCCTTCCCCTCTCCCTCTCTCTTCTTAACATACTTTTTTTTTTTAACGTTTATTTATTTTTGAGACAGAGAGAGAGCATGAACGGGGGAGGGTCAGAGAGAGAGACACAGAATCCGAAGCAGGCTCCAGGCTCCGAGCTGTCAGCACAGAGCCCGATGCGGGGCTCGAACTCACGGACCGGGAGATCATGACCTGAGCCGAAGTTGGCCGCTTAACCGACTGAGCCACCCAGGCGCCCTTAACATACTTTAATAATTACCATTTATTATTTCGCTATCTAATAGAATATATATTTTATTGATGTATGTAGTCTACAGTTTTAATTTTCCTCTCTTGTCTGAATATACACTCCACAACTGGAGGAATCTTGATCTGTGGGGTTCCCAGTTGTATCCTCAACAACTACGTTAGTGACCGTCATCTAGCACACAATTTATAAATACAGTAAAACCTTGCATTGCCAGTAATCTGTTTTGTGAGTGTTTCGCAAGAGTGGCAAACATTTCTAATAAATTTTAATTTGATAAACAAGCGATACCTTGCGATATGAGTAGTACGGGATGCCGAATGTCACATGATCACAACTGAGCCAATGGGAAATTCGCTTTGATACACTAGTACTTTGGGTTACAAGCATGTTTCCAGAGCCAGTTATGCTCACAAACCAAGGTTTTCCTGTACATGCTAAATAACTCTCAGCAGCTGAGGAGTATATGTGTAGTGGACCTGTGTCACTGCCTTTGTCACCTGGTGTGAATATTCTTTTTGTCTGTGAGGGATTCACACCCAAGGTAACAATACCTATTTGCCACTGTGTCAGTATCAACGGTTGACATGTTTGCTATCGCTGCTTCCCCTGCAGCTAAGGTTTTGGCATGCGTTCCAGGCTGTGGTAATCAACAGGTCCACCCTAGTCCTACAAAGAGAAGCTAGTGATGCAGTAAAGTATGAATGGACAGGATCCCTTTTGGTTTTTTTTTTTTGTTTGTTTGTTTTTTGGTTTTTTATTTATTTATTTTTTTTTTATTTTTTAATATATGAAATTTACTGTCACATTGGTTTCCATACAACACCCAGTGCTCATCCCAAAAGGTGCCCTCCTCAATACCCATCACCCACCCTGCCCTCCCTCCCACCCCCCAACAACCCTCAGTTTGTTCTCAGTTTTTAAGAGTCTCTTATGCTTTGGCTCTCTCCCACTCTAACCTCTTTTTTTTTTTTTTCCTTCCCCTCCCCGATGGGTTTCTGTTACGTTTCTCAGGATCCACATAAGAGTGAAAACATATGGTATCTGTCTTTCTCTGTATGGCTTATTTCACTTAGCATCACACTCTCCAGTTCCATCCATGTTGCTACAAAGGGCCATATTTCATTCTTTCTCATTGCCACATGGTACTCCATTGTGTATATAAACCACAATTTCTTTATCCATTCATCAGTTGATGGACATTTAGGCTCTTTCCATAATTTGGCTATTGTTGAGAGTGCTGCTATAAACATTGGGGTACAAGTGCCCCTATGCATCAGTACTCCGGACAGGATCCCTTTTGACAAGGGTGGTGGCAGCAGAAGAATCTCGTTCCAGCTCCCAGAGACAGCAGTGCCGCAGCTGTCGTGAGGCATCTGGTACCTGGCGTTATTGGTGCCTGTGGTGTCATTCTCCAGGTGTGCTCATGGACCCGTTTACCAGTGTTTGAAGGTGCTGTTCCTGGCTCCTTGTACTCTAAACCTGTGTCTCCAGTCCTCTCAGAAACTTGATGAGCAATTGAGGGTTATTTTAATGAAAAAGGTTAATGTCTAAATTAGCTACAGTTGTCCTCCGCTGCCTACATTTACATATATCAGGGTACTAAGAAGTTTCCAGCAGCATATAACTCAAAAATCCAGGTAAGAGCCATAGGTAGATTTTCAGATATTTTGGTCCGTGTTCTCTCCACCCCCTCAATAACGCGCATAAAAATGCATACAATTAAAATGCATATAATAGTAAGGAATAGATAAATGCACATAACAAAATGTCTGCAACGTAACCAGAACAGCAGCATCATATATTTAATTTCATAGATGCAGTGAGAATTAAAAATATAATTAAGAAAGGACAGTGCAGTATCATTTTTATTTAATATGCAACATGTGTTATTTTCAACAATTTCTTACCAGAGTTTTTACAGGAGATTCCATGAAGATTACTTGCACCTTCAAAAGGGCAGAACGCTCTTTGAATGACTTGAGAAATTTTAGGATTGACTTTAATGCTTTGTCTTTTCCCTGTTGAGAACACGTCTCTAAATTATGTAATGCATTCAATTCCAAACTGCGGTAAAGGCAAGTCGGCTATAATAATTGACATTCTCTATTTCACTTTACTAAAAAGGCTTAGTCCACAACATGTACATAATATTATAATCCTAAGACACTAAAGAAGAAACCTGGGGGGCTAGTCCCATTTGATCATATCTTGGAAGCTTCCTGTAGTGAAGAATTTCCTATACAAATAATGCACAGAATTTCAAAGGCCACATGCTTTTCTTTGCCTTTTTGATATAAATCAAATTAATTTCAAACATGCAAATATCCCCTTCATAACTCAGTGTGCTACAGTAAACTGAAGAGCAATTTTTGGAAAAGGGAGGTGGCTTGGGCTGAACAGATTCCACACATTTCTGTACTAATTTGGGTTGACAGTTCAATGATTGTTCTCTACTCAAAGTTAAAACAGCAGAAACAAAGACAACGGAGCATGAGACACTTGGAGAAGTTCTCTACTTCCCTCTGCTGGATGCTGTGACATCTCCATGCATTCTGTAGGCTTTTTAATCCATGGGGCGGGGTGGCGGTGGGGAGAGCTAGTATTGGGAGAAATGTTTGCTTTCTACACCATAATTTCGTATGTGTGTTAGCCGATGGAAGGGTACCGCAAGAATACATTTATTTTAATACGGTACAGTTTAAAAATGTCAACTCAGAGTTATTTTTAGATTTCTGAATTGCTAAAGATGAGCAGAAATCTGTATCTTTCAGCATGATGTTTTGGAAAGGTACAACGTAGTTTGTTTCCTCTTTGTAATTTGCAAAGGTTTTTGTTTTTTGTTTTTTTTTTTTTTTTGCTTGTCTGATATTTGATAGTAAGCCAGTTCACTTATTTGTGAATAATTCGTGGCCTTCCTGAACTTCGTATTTCATTTGACTGTTCATTAAGCAATTAGGTATTTATTATTTTTGTCCTCAAATGATTGAGAAGGCATTGCTAACATGAGGACAATAAAAAGGAGAAAGGATGGAAATGGGCTTACAACACGATTGGCTGCTACTTCTCGGCAAGCTGAAACTGGAAATGTAAGCTTTATTGATAAGAGAAAACCAAACCCAGTCAGTGAGGATTTATTGAACTCTGCCCAGGTGAAAGGCTCTATCTATGAACATCATGGTATATAATCAAAGACAAGCATCTAAAAATTAAGGAAAAAATGTAAAAAACTAAAATTAAGAAAAATGATTTCTCTCTGTGTTTCCCCCTTCATCTTTGTCTCTGTCTCTGTGTCTGTCTGTCTGTATGTAGGTCTCCGTTTTTCTGCATCTTCTCCCATTTCTTTTTTTTAAATTTTTTTTAATGTTTTTATTTATTTTTGAGATACAGACAGAGCACGAGCAGGGGAGGGGCACAGAGAGAAGGAGACACAGAATCCGAAGCAGGCTCCGGGTTCCGAGCTGTCAGCACAGAGCCCGACGCGGGGCTCGAACTCACAGACTGCGAGATCATGACCCGAGCCGAAGTCGGCCGCTCAACCGACTGAGCCACCCAGGCGCCCCATACTGGACACCTTTCTAATCTTCACTGGCAGCTCTCATTTTTGCTGCAATTGTCTAATATATATCATTAAGAGAATGTCCACCTATCCCAAGCTTAACAGTTTTCATCAGGAATGGTAGTAAATTATCAGAGTATTTGGGGATGTATTGAAATCATTGTGTTGTGTGTGGTTTTTTTCTTCTTTTTACTCTGAAAATCTAACAAATTATTTTAATGGCTTTCCCTGTATTGAACCCTTTGTGCTTTCTCTCATGGATCCTCAATAGAAGCTATCAGTTCTAGTTATTGTTTTAGACCCTCTCCTTTAAACTATTGAGTTTTCTGACTCAAGCTAGCAATTAATAATATTCGTTGCCATTGTGTTGTTATTTTTAATTTGCTTGGTGTATTTATTTTGCAGAATCTCGTAATCACTGGTGCTTTTTGCTGACAGTGAGACCAGAGTTTCTCTTGGCTAAGGTTGGCTATGGGGAGGGGTTATTCTACACTCTCAGTTTTTGTGTGTGTGTCAGCGAAGAGAATTTATCCTCTCCAAGCTACATGGAAGGGGAGAAGTTCTGTCCTCCAGAACAGTTTCCCTGGCAGGATGAGCCTTCCCTGAGATTCGCACACAGCAAAGCGTAGCTTCCCCGCGGACTGAAGGGATCTAATCTAGTTAACTACCTGGGATTCCTAGTTGATGGTATAAAACTTTGATCTTCAACTCCGTGTCTGTTAAAGAGGTGTGACTTCTGTCTGTGGATCTTGCATTCTCTCAATACTGTCATTGTCTAAACAATGATAGACAAAAGAGACATTTCACTCCACCCTGGCAATAAACCCTAAAGGTTGAATTCTTTATCATCTGCTTAGTAAATTTTCATTCTTTCAGTTTCTTTAACTGTAAATGGAGACAACAACAGTAACTACCTAGAAGAGTCATTGTGAGGATTTAATAAGCCGTGTATGTAAAGTACTTAGGACAGTTTCTGACTTCCCCAAATTGGATGTCTCACTGCATATGGATATAAGTGTAAATATCAACTGGGAGTTGAATTGATTTCCTTGTGATTGTAGAATTGGAGTTGAACCTCTCCTTAAATGTACCATTCAATGAAACCTGCTCCAAGGTACTTATGGGTGTTATTTACCTATAGTTGTGTAGCAAATAACTACAAAATTAGCAGCTTAAAACATGTCACAGTTGGTGGGTCAGAAGTCCAGGCACAGCTTAGCTGAGTTCTTTGCTTAGGATCTCACAAGGTTGCAAGGTGTCGACGGCGCTGTGTTCTCATGGAGAGGCTATACTGGGCAAGAGTGAACTCACAGACCTACTAAATCATTAGCAGAATTCTTTTCCTTGTGGTTGTGAGACTAAAGGCTGCTGCCAATTCCTAGAGACTACTCTCAGGCTCCCAGAGGGTCAAATAGTCTTATATAATGTACATACAGAAGTGACATCCCATTACCTTTGCAATAGATAGCCTATCGATGGGGAGCAAATCACAGGTTCCACCCACAATCGAGGAGACAGTATTATACATGGGTATTAATACGAGGTGGGGTTCTCAGGAGACAGCCTGCATTGTGTCCACCATAGTATGACTTTATGAAATTTATGTACAATAGCAAATGTTATGATTCTGTTATATAATTTCATATAAGGTGGTGAATATGCTTTTCATGTTTTCCTTATGGAAAATAGATGCTCCATACTGTGTATACTATTTTCTGCATTATTTTTTCATATGGCGAGACATTTTGGAACATGCTCAGTGTCCACAAATACTTTTGCATAATGGTGTTTTTTCCACGATTGTGTTTTATATCAGACTTAGCAAAGGTAGGCTTGCATATTGGTTGAAAACATGGGATGGTTCCTCCAGAGGTTAGACAACTTTGTGACCCTGTTTGTCACTTCATCTTCCTGAGACCTCGTCACCGTGTTTACAAATGTGAATAATAATACTCTCCACTGAATAGCATGCTGTGGCACTGAAATAACAATAACTGGCGATATAGGAGTATGTCACCATCACATACTTATTCCTACATTAACTTTAACATTTAGAATTTTTCTACTTCATGTAATATGCAATAGTACAATAAAAATCCTATTTAAAATGCTTTGACCAATGTCTCTAACTCCTGAAAATAAACAACTATAAGTGGAATTTCTGCATAAAACATGTGCATAACTTTCAGTAACATACTGCAAGAATGCTTGCCAGAAAATCAATACCAATTTCCACTCCCACCATCATTGTGTAAAAATGCCTTTACCCTACATCCTTATCAACATTGAACATTACCATTTTCTAAAAATAAGAAGGCGAAAAAACAAGAAGGAGAAGGAGGAAGAGGAGAAGGAGAAGGTGAAGAAGGAAAAGAAGGAGAAAGATAGGAAGAGAATTTTGTATACCAAAACAGAGTACCACGTTGCTTTAATTGGGGTTTTCTATTATTTTGCTGCCCATTTCCTTTTTTATGAATTATATTGTTTGAATATTTTCCTCTACGCTGTTGATTTTTTTAAAGAAATTTAAAAGATATTAATTTCTCTATCCTGAAATATGTTCCAATTTTCTTCCAGTTTGACTTTTAAATCATGTCTTTAACATTTTTATATGTTAAGTCTATAAATGTATAGTTGGTTTCTGGCTTTAGGGTTTTTTTTAATCTTCTCGAAATAGTCACCCACTTTTCTTTCATTAAAAAAATTTCGTTTTGTTGTTTTCAACTTATCTAAAAATTATTTTGGCCTCTGTCTTAGGTATGATTCTCTGGAAGTAGTGCCTGGGGCAGGATTTTTATTTGAGAGTGACTTATGGAAAGCAGGCTTTTAAGAGAAACCTGGAAAGGGGTGAGGGAAGCAGGGTAGAGAAGAAGAAGAAGGTGAACGGGGATGAGGTTCCAGAAGGCTCACCTCAGTGTCTTCCCTTATGATTCTCTGGTACTTAAATAGCAGAACCCTTCCCACCTTGAGGCGAGGGAGGGGGGTTTGGTAGACACCCCTCTCCCCGCAGCCAGGCCCTGCGGACTCCAGCATAACTCCCTGGTACCTCTGAGTGGAGAGGTGGCCCCAGTCACCTAAAAGCAAGCCTCTGGAGAAATTGGTACCTGGGAGCCTTTGGTAGCTAGAATACAACCCATGACAGATGGGCACACCAAACCAGTTTTAAGTGCCCGGTGGTAATGACCTTATTAAAACATTTAAATACTCTAACAGGTATCTTTAAATAATAACCACAGCATCCTATGCCAAGTTCAGCTCTTCATGCTTTTGCTGAACCTGATAATAATATTCTCATCCCTTCTACTTCTCAGACACTGTCCTGTCTTCCTGGAAAGACCTCCCCAATTCTCTTTTCCCTCAGGCAGATCTTTCCCAGTGCTGTCCTCCATTCTTCGTGTGACTAGACTCCTCCTAGACCCAACCATCTGTCCAGCAAATGTGCCCTAGACCAGGAAACAATACAACTTAAGCTCTGGCTGAGACCCTTATGATGTGTGGAGGGATTTGCTTTCTTCTTAAGAGTAAACATTTTATTTAAAAAAAAATCAAATAGATATGAGTAGAAAAATCACATGAAAGTATATTGAAATATTAGCTTTTCTCCTGCTTTGTTTTTCCTGTAGATGCTTCTTGGTTTGGGGACAATTTCATTTTTCAATGAAAGTTTTCGCTGGTTAACTCTATCATGAGTCATAGCAGTAAGGAATGAAACTCAGAACTCTTTTTTTTTTTTTTTTTCAGTTTTCCTATTTATTTTGAGAAAGACCGAGACAGTGAGAGTGGGGGAGGGGCAGAGAGAGACGAGACAGAGAATCCCAAGCAGGCTCCATGCTGTTAGCACAGAGCCACACGCAGGGCTCAAGTTCACCAAACCATGAGATCACAACCTGAGCTGAAGCCAAGAGTCGGACACTTAAGTGAATGAGCCACCCAGGTGCCCCTGAAACCCAGAATTCTAAACAAGAAAGCAAGGACATGTGAAATCTTTTCTATAGGAAGAATAAAGTAGGAATAAGATGTAAATCGTATAGGAGACTCTCTGAGTGCCACGTTCGGCAGAAGAAGGTATCTCGTAATACGACCTCTGCCTGTGGCCCACAAGCTGAATCCTGAACCTCCCCGTCGGGCCTGGCTGCAGCCACCTCACTCTGCAGGTCCTCTCGAGCAGTGTGCTGCTCCCTTCACACATCAGGCTATTCTTGGTCACACTTCCTCTTTTGTCCCCCAAATACTTTTATATCAGTTCTTCCCAGAAGCCTAGACTCCTGCTGAATTTAATTATCCATTCCCCGTATTTCCATGGCATACCAGGCCATGCCACTAATCACACTCTGTTATATTTTCTTAATCTTTTGCTATATTCCCATTAGAAGATAACCTTCTTGAGAATAGAGATTGTGTCTAAATCTCTCCCCACCCCCCCAATGACTAGCATAGCATACACACCTACTAAGTCACATTCAATTACTGGGATCTTTTTCTTGCAATGTCCATGTTTCGGTAATGGCACTTGTATCGTGTTAGCAGTACAATCAGAAGGAATCTTTGCTTGGGCTCATTGCCCTGTGTTTGCATCTCCAGTTGATCGCATTTCACCCCTGAAGAGCAGCCTTTATGTTTGAAGAACTTCCTTTTTTCCACATCTTCTTCTCTCTTAATTATCCTTGTTCGTTGATATTAACTTCTATGAGAAGACCAATTTGAGGGCAATCCTTCCTCCTTGGCCCTACATTGTAATGGGCCATGTAACGTGTCAACCTGATCAGCCAGTAGTCCCCAGTGAATCATCCAAACAGGAATCTAGGCGCTGCTATGAAAGGGTTTTATAGATGTGATTAACATCTGCAACTACTTTATTTAAATAAGGACGTGATCCTCACGAATTTGACTTGATCTGATCCAATAAGTTGAAAGAAGTTAATTACAGAACAGAGGTTTCCATGAGAAAGGAGAAATTCCATTTGTGGACTTCGAAGCTTCATCTCCTGCCCAAGAATTTCTGACTCTTCCTTTCTGACAGTCTGCCCTCTGGATTTTGGACTTGCCTAGCTAAACTTCACAATCATGTAAGCCAATTCTTCCAATTATCTATCAATCTATCCATCCATCCTTCCATCCATCCATCTCACCATCCATCCATTTTTCCAGGTCTTTTTCTCTGGTGGAATTCTGATGGATATAATCACATTGAATCCTTGGTGAAATGGACCTTAGAGTGCATACATGTCTATAAACGTGTGTGCTGGCTTTTTGTCACGTACCTTTTCCACCTGATCTGACCTTAAGAGGCCAACGTCAGTGGTCTGCATCAATAAGGCTACTTTATTCTCTGTGTTCAGGGTGAATTAATCCCAGAGTAGGTGCTGGAAGAAGACCCAAGGGTAGGAGAAAGAAGTTGAGGTAATTGCCCCTCCAGTTTCCTTGCAGCTGAGCCACAGTTTGGTGTTCCTCCACCAAGGCCGTGGCTTCCATAATGAGGCCATCTTCTACAGGTCCTCCTCCCTCAACTTGTACCTTCATGTTTAGGCCTCATGGTAATGACCAGCCCCCTGATATTACTAGCAATAAGGTGATGCACCATCCCAAACTGATTTCCTTAAAGCCTTCCCACCTCTTTTCAAATGAATTTTCAGGATGGTCTCTTTTTAAAAATTTTTTTTAATGCTTATTTAGTTTTGAGACAGAGAGACAGAGCATGAACGGGGGAGGGTCAGAGAGAGAGGGAGACACAGAATCTGAAACAGGCTCCAGGCTCTGAGCAGTCAGCACAGAGCCCGATGCGGGGCTTGAACTCACAGACCGCGAGATCATGACCTGAGCCGAAGTCGGACGCTTAACCGACTGAGCCACCCAGGCGCCCCTCAGGATGGTCTCTTTAGCCACCACAGTTGAACAGTCCCTCTTCTTGCTTGGCCTAACATATCATATCAGGCTAACATATCAGGAATGCATAAAGGTTTTGGACATTATTCCTGATCACCCAGCCTGTGCTAGGATGACTATGTAGGGGAAGTGTTAAGAACAGATGAGATGGGAGTGACTTGAAAGTATGAACCTGACTGCAAATTGAGAAAATACACAGAACCCCACCATCGTGCAGAGCTGCTGTGTTAGTAGTACAGAGAAAGGTAGCAAGTGATAGAATTAGGTTTATTTCATACTCTCCCTACCCTACGAGGACAAGACAAGACCAAGTAACTACATTACAAATAATCTTCCCGGTGAGTTTAAAGGACCATTGCTGGGGCGCCTGGGTGGCTCAGTCCACTGAATATCTGACTCTTAATTTTGGTTTAGGTCATGATTCCAGGGTTGCGGGATCAAGCCCCATATCAGGCTCTGGCCTGATCATGGAGCCTAATTAAGATTCTCTATCTCTCCCCCTCTGCTCCTCTCCCCCACTCATGCTCTCTCTCTCTAAAATTAAAATTAAAAAAAGAAAAGGACCATTGCTAAAAGAAACATACCATATAGTTCCTCAGTTATGAAGTATCTTAACTTTATAACTTAAACATTTTCATCCAAGAATTTCAAAGCAGCTTTTCAATGCAAATGACAAGAGCATCGGACCAAATCTGGGCCTCTAGACTCAAAACAGACTCCTTATGTAACTACAGAGACTGCCTTATGTTTTAAGGGAATTTTTAAATCATTCTTATAATGCTTGCTTTGTTACATATCACAGTTGTCAGGTCAGTTCATAGTCATTAGTCTTTGTTAATGCCACAAATAAAAATGATCAGGTTTCTCAGTCCGTTTTAAAATTGCCTCTAGTTCATTGTGCATTCTTGCCAGTAACCAAAGGAAGGAAAAGCAGTTAGTATGTCATGAGCCATCTTAAGTGCTATATTGCTTGACCAGCTAGCAATATTTTATTTTAAAAACTCAGTTTATAACAAAGATTTCTCAACGGCAAGATATCAGAGTAAATAATGATCTAAGTTATTATACTGATAGCATTTAGAGCGACTGAAAGCATTGCTCCAGATCCATTTAACGATCTACGATAAACCGAATGTAAAAGGCCAAGTAAGCAAATCACAATTGGTGTACATAAACATGTTCATTAAACATTTAAAAGCATCTGACTCCCTTTAACAGTTTAGAAATTTAAGGATTTTCAGCACCATTGATTTTAAAACAAGACCTCTTACACCAAAATATATGGCACCAGACAAGTTTATGTGCCAAAGTCTAGAATATGGACTTTACCTTTCACAGTGTCACATTTTGTATTGCTTTATTTTTTCAAGTGTATTTATTTATTTTTGAGAGAGAGAGGGGGAGAGAGAGAGAGAGAGAGAGAGAGAGAGGCAGAGGAGGGGCAGAGAAAGAGAGGGAGAGAGAGAATCCCAAGCAGGTACTGTCAGCGTGGGGCTGATCCAGGGCTCGATCCCACAAACCATGAGATCATGCCCTGAGCTAAAACCAAGACTCCCACACTTGACCGACTGAGCCACCCAGGCGCCCCACATTTTCTAATCCTAATAAGGATTTGAAAATCATTTAGTTTCGGTTCGGAAAGATTAATTCTGGGTCTACTTCTGAACACGCTTTATGTGCCAGAAACTTTGCTAGGCTTGAAAACACTCGGGAGTAAAAATATGAAAAGCTAGACACTCAGACAAACAAACAACTTCAGTCCCAGTTGACGATGGCTCGGATGGCGCGTGGCCATGCACAGACACCACATGTACATTGGGACCCGTACCTGCCTGAAAGAGGCAGGGAAGACTTTACACAAAAGAGAGCAACAGAACCAAGACTTAGAGAATGACGTGGAGTTGGCCAGGGACAAATAGCTATCATCCACATGCTAACATCTCTGAAAAGTGTATCTTCAGCCCTGGTGTATCTGCTGCCTCAGCACTCTTATGTCAGTCAGATTGCCAGTAGACACTAGATTGTCTGTTTGGATGTCCCAGTGGAACCTCACGTTTCCTCTGTCCAGCGTCTCTACCCAGTCTCCGTTTCTTCTCTGGTTTTCTCCACATCAGTAAATGCCATCACCTTCTTCCCAGCTGAACAAGCAAAACTGTTGGATATTAGCTTTGAATCCATTTTCTTTTACATCTCAAATCTCTTAGCCAATTCTACTTTTGTTATTTCTTCTAAGGCATGCAGTCTGTTCTCCTGTTTTGGTTCAAGTTCTTCACATTTTCTCTCTTGAACTATTATAGCAATATCTTAATTGGTCATTCTACCTCCATCAAGTTCTTTCAGTTGTATTCTCCATACTACCACCAAAGCTGCCTCTCTGGAAAGTCCTTACGTGGATTCTCATGGTTGCTGAAGTCATAGCATGCAAAGCCCTTCATGACCTCGGTTCTCTTGCCTTTCTCATTTCCATCTCTGCCCTTCACCACAGCCTACTCTCCAACAGGCCTTATGCTTTAACCGTAAATGTTCTAATTCGGAGTGACCTTGAAATCTCCTTCCATCTGTAACTAAATGTTTTTGCCTTTCAAAATTCTGTTCAGGTGCCACTCTTTCCAGAAGAACTCTCCCAGTCTGCATCCTATAATTCAGACTCTCCCTCCCTTGAAGACCTTCCCTCTCTAAGTTCCTCAAGCAACACACTGTGTTGAAACTGTCTCTTTTCAGTTCTCTTTCCCTCATCCACTTTGAGCCCTAAGATACATCTTGACTATCTCAGAAGTAAATATCTTGGTTATAACAACTGGCAAATAGTCATTTTTTGCAATATATTTTTTTTTACATAAAAAATTCTAGTTTTATTTTCTCTCAGGGAATTTCAGTATGGGGTAACTTGTTGAACTTTTTCATTTAAGGCAGCTATGCTGTTTTTCACCCAGTTGCCACGTATTCCTTAAAAGACTACTATGGGAAGTGAAAGAGATTAAAAAGTGGGTAAATTACAGCATTCGTCCAATTAAAAATTTAGGAAAGAAAAATATACATTTATTCTAACGATAGGTATCGAGTATCTGTTATATTTTGGATAGTGTTCCAGAACTGAAATTACAACATTTAATAAAAACAACACACCATACACTCCATGAATTTTCATGAGTTTATATTGTGTTTGGTGCTTATAGACAAGTTACCTGAGTTTGAATAGGGATTCTTATATTTCTAAGCTATGTCAACTGGTCCCTCGGCTTTATCATTTCTTTTTTTTTTTTTTTTTTTTTTTTAATTTTTTTTTAACGTTTATTTATTTTTGAGACAGAGAGAGACAGAGCATGAACAGGGGAGGGGCAGAGAGAGGGAGACACAGAATCGGAAACAGGCCCCAGGCTCGGAGCTGTCAGCACAGAGCCCGACGCGGGGCTCGAACTCACGGACCGCGAGATCATGACCTGAGCCGAAGTCGGCCGCTTAACCGACCGAGCCACCCAGGTGCCCCTCATTTCTAAAGTTATAGAGTAGGAACACGCATAGTGAATTTAGAGTAATCGTGTAATGTATTGTGGACTGTTAGAGTTTTCGTGTCCTTCACCTCATTTAAAGAAGCCTTCTCAAATCGACATTCCACCCTATTGAAATTTGGTTACAAATGTAAACGTATTTACAGATGTAAAGTTCTTAGAATACTGCAAATAGTACATTTTCCACAAACACTGACTGATATCGGTGTTGTTATTTGGAGGACAAATGGAGTCTCTCTGCCTGGAACACATAACTAACGAGGATCTAGATGTAGCTCTTTGATTTCTTCTCTGTACAACTTAAAGGGATCCATACTGAGCTTCCAGTAGGGCACAAACTCTACCACTTTGGGAAGGAATCAGTGCGGTAATATGTGCTATAGGTACACAGAATGAGTGAGTGAGTGAGTGAGTAAGCGGCATTGATGACATCACTCTGTGAGAAAATATTGGCCATGTGTTGATTTCTCTGAAAAACAACTTCAACTCCAGATGCTCTGGTTAAAAATTAGACCCATGTCTAAAATAGGAGAACCAACAGAGAAAGTCAATTAGTTGCCAAGGCTGGCAGGGGAGGGGAAGATGGCCAGCCCATAATAGCAAGTGATTGCTATTTGGTACACGGATCCTTTTAGGGGTGAGAAAAATGTTATAAAATTAGATTATGGTAATAAATGCACAACTCTGTAAATAAACTAAAACTCATTGAATTGCATGCTTTAAATGGGTGTACTTCAAGATAGGTACATTATAAATCAATAATGTTGCTTTATAAATAGAAGACTAAATTTAAAACATTGGGCATCTAGCAAACATGTTTTTGAAGGAGTGAATGAATGAATGAATTTGAGAAATAACTAAAACTAAGAAGCATTATGTTCTCTCCAAGGGATAGGCGGACCTATCTACTATTTTCCTTCTGGCTCTTTGAAGGCCACTTAAAAAAAAAAAAAATACTGACTTAGTTCTAGGCTTATTTTTAGTAATTGTGTAAGGTGAACATTTTGATAGGCTAATTATACTTGACTGTCATCTAGTGGTAAAAAAGGTAACTGCTTTATTTTCAGTACACGTAACCACACTGGAATGACCATCTCATGGACTAGGGCTGCATTACAGATTTCAAAACTCTTCACGCGGTTTACCTTACTCAGCTCTCACAAAACTGCTTTGAGAACCATATACTTATTACACGCATAGTGGATGATGAGGTTTTTTGGGGGGGTGATAGTGAGATCCGTGGGGTCTGGAGTCAACAACCAAGAAAGAATTCTTGAAGACGTCTTTGGTGCAAAAAGGTGATTTTATTAAAGCACTGGAACAGGACCCGTGGGCAGGAAGAGCTGCCCCAGGACCATGAGGAGAGACTGGTTGTATACTGTGGGGTTGGGGGTGAGGTGAAGTCCAGGGGAAGTTTCCAGTGAGATTTTCATATGCTAAAGAAAACTCCTGGCTGGGGCGCCTGGGTGGCGCAGTCGGTTAAGCGTCCGACTTCAGCCAGGTCACGATCTCGCAGTCCGTGAGTTCGAGCCCCGCGTCAGGCTCTGGGCTGATGGCTCAGAGCCTGGAGCCTGTTTCCGATTCTGTGTCTCCCTCTCTCTCTGCCCCTCCCCCGTTCATGCTCTGTCTCTCTCTGTCCCAAAAATAAATCAAAAACGTTGAAAAAAAAAAAAAATTTAAAAAAAAAAAAAAAAAAAAAAAGAAAACTCCTGGGATATTGGAGGCAGAGATATTATCAAGCTAAGGTGGTTTTTCCCTCTAGCAAAGCATTAACATTAAGAGCTAAGGAGTTCCTGGAGAAACATTTTACTCTGCCAGGCTCAAGTATCTGTCCCTGGGCTGCAGGTTATAAGGAAATTTAGTTCTATCTGCCATTTCCTTCTGCCTTTGTTTCCCATATCACTATGGAAGGGTGATGGAGACTTAGGTCCTACAGGACTATGACCTCTATCAGTTAGCCATGGGTTTATTTCCTTTCCTTGTTTTTGGGCAGCCAGGAATGCCTGAGGAATATCACACATATCCCACTTGGTGGGGAGGGGGAAAGGGGCGGGGTTTGCGGCCTGTCAGCTTGCCTTATGCTCCCTCATCAGTGGAAAATAGTAATATATCATATATGTAATATTTACCCGTTGATTTGTCTCCCTAGTATCTGGCTATCTCACATTATTACCTTTTTTTTTTTTTTTTGGTTGAGTATGATAATCACAGAAAGCTGACTTTCTAGTCAAAGGAGTCAGCTTGGGACACCTAAATACCCTGATCTACTTGCCTCAGATGACTGGCAAGAGCTGTGGTTCACAGGTTGGCCATGTGACCCAAACTGCCCTGGTCAGCAGCTCTGCTGACATATTCAAACATATATAATTAACAGAAGGCCCTTGCCCACTTAAATCATAAGCTGTTTATATGTCAATCCAGAGCTGTCCATGGACATGCATCCTTCTAGATGGTAAAGCTAATATTAGACAATATAACCATCCTGCAGAGAAAATCAGAGAAAAGACACAGCCAGTACAAACATTCCTGGAATCCAATTTTAGGATCCTAGAGCTTCTCCTGAGACAAACACTGTGCTTATCATTCCTGCTCTGTGGTACCTGGCCAATAAATTTAGTTTTTCCTTAAGAGCCAACAAATTGGGTTTCTCTGGGCTTGCGATCAAAATATTCCTTCAGATGCAATGATTAAACGGAACAATGGCTTGACTACATTGGCAAACTAATGAGTGAAGTTTGAAGCTGAGATGTGCACACAGCTCTTCTGGTGACAAATCTTGTGCTGTTTCCACCAACCACACTCTCCTAGAAGTATACTTTCATTATTATCATTATCATTAGGCTTTCTAACATAAATTCCAGGAACATTCCATGGAGAAGTGATATCTACCTGCAAAAACATAATTTTTATCTTGGCATTGATACTCTCCTCAACAAACAGTGCTATTTGAGATTTATTCTCAAACACCGAGGATTTTCTGCTCTTCCTCCATATCCATAAATCATTCTTTACGACCCCAAACAGAGATCATGTAAAGTAACCTTGCACAACCTAGGTGAGGTAAGGCTTACAGGCCCCTACCACCATGCCAAGAGAAGAGAGACGTCTCAAATATCCAACGAGGTCCCTTGTTCCAAAATGTACATCCAGGGGCTCCTGGGTGGCTCAGTCAGTTAAGAGTCAGACCCTTAATTTTGGCTCAGGTCATGATCTCATAGTTGGTGAGATCAAGCCCAGCATTGAGCTCTGTGCTGAGGGTATGGAGCCTGCTTGGGATTCTATCTCTCTCTCTCTCTCTGTCCCTCCCCCACTCATGTGCAGGTGAACCCGTGCGCTCTCTCCCTCTCTCTTTCAAATTAAGTAAATAAACACTACAAAAAATGTATATCCAGTGAGGTCCTAAACCCTCACTCCCAGACATGTGGAAAACTGAACAACCATTCTGGATAAATGTGCCATTTGCCTGCTTCTTCTCTCTTGACTACGGCTTTTCTAATTACTATTATATTTTCCCAAAATAACAGGCACTTTAAAGGCAGCCTATACTCTATCATTTCTTGACTTTCTACGCAATCTTCTTTCTGCCGATTATATAAACCTCAGATTCTGTTACTATGCATCCAAGCCATCTAGCAATAATTCAGCTATCCTCCAAAGTGGTTTTGAAGTCAAGTTTCAAGTTCAGCATCATGACTTGTGTGGTTATTTGGTACATGTCTGTTACAATGTTTACATGTTCACTTTCATGAAAAGTTCCCCGGAAAGAATTTTGACACTCTCATCTTTGATATGTAAACTGTTTTGCAACTGGCATATCACCTTGACAATATAATGAAGTAAAACTCCAGCTTACAAACAGAAAAAAAATAAAATGGTTTCTTCCCCAAGCTAGTGTTCAAATTTTACTAAATAAATCCTGACTCGCTAGACTTTCATCATTTATATTTAATTGTGTTAATGAATTCCAGTTATATTAAACCAATATGTCATGATTATATCAATAATTGATTTATTTGTCTGTCCTTTGGCCAACAGCATGCTCTCTAAATTAGTTGTGCCGTAAGTTATGAAACCGAGAAGCAGATGTCTTCCAATGTCGTTTTTTCTCTTTGACATTTTTTTTTTGGCTATTCTGGATCGTTTTCATTTCCATATGAATTTTAGCCAGCTTTTCAATTTCTTCACTGAAGTTAGAAGGAGGTTTGGTAGAGATCATGTTCAATCTATAGACCAATGGGGGAATATTGCCGTGTTAACAAAATTAAGTTAATAATATTGATAATTAATAATGATTAATGGAATTCATTTCAGTGACATATTATGTAGTCCTAAAACCTGTAATCAGAAATGATGTTTTACTAGTAATTCACTGAAAGATGCAGAGTCCTCTGCTGTAGTAACATATTGGGGCTTACCAAGACAGAAATAAGCTTTAGTCAGTTTGCATTAAACTTTAGCTGATAGAAAAGAAAAACAAAACTAAACTAAAAAAAAAAAATAAATAAGAGTAACTTTAAAAAATAGCGTTCTTCTCCCCGCAAACAAACAAACAAACAAAAAAAAAAAAAAAAAACAACCTGGGAAAAATACTGCTTATGCTGGTTCAGCCCTTCATCTATACTATCAGAAACCAAGATTTCTTTCTTTATGCTCCACTGTCTTTAGGGTGTAGGCTTGAATCCCATGCTCATTCTCTAAAGATTGTCAGATGAAAGGAAAAAGGAAAAAAAAACGTAAAGGACAAAAAAGGTAAATGGTGTTTACTTTTTATTCATGAAAGAAACCCTCCCCCCAAGATAGGTGCCTACATGTCATTGTCCAAAACCAAGTCATGTAGCCACTTCTGGCTTTCAAGGAGACTCGTGACACCAGTTTCTAGATTTCATAACTTCAATAATAGAAATGGAGGATGAAGAAGCTTGTAATTGAAGTTGATTCAGCCAATCCAAACAGTCTACCAAAGTTACTCTTCAACATGGTAGAAAGAACAGAAGTGTTTGTCTCCCCTTTTCCCAAGATTCTAGTAAAAAAAAAAAAAAAGCTAAAACAAAAACTGTAAGGAAACACATATGTCAGTAATACAGCTGGAAGAAGGGGGAGGAGGAGAGGAGAAAGATCCTAGAGTGCATCCGGAGGGATCGATGGACCACAGGAAACAGAGAAGACTGGAATGAGTCAGAAACCAGAGTAGTAAGAACAGCGCAATGCATAGAAAAAGGCTGCCGTGGTGAGAAGAGCCTTTCTTCACAAGGAGCTCACAAGCCTTGGAGTCCCTTCAAGTAACGCAAAGCAGATACAAAGAACTGGAGCTGGCCGACAGGGTAGGTGAAGGGATTATCATTGAAAGAACTACCTGCCGTGTTCAGCCTTGTTTCTGTGTGTACAAAATGGTGGCTGCAGACTTGTCCTCAGACAAAAGCACTGAAAATGCTCTTTCAGCTTTGACTTGTGGGAGGGTGAGGAATCTTTAGAGTAGGCCTGGGAGTAGGAACCAAAAAGAGGTCATCGATGGGGATGCCTGGGTGGCTCAGTTGGTGGTTGAGCATCCGCCTCTTTGATTTTGGCTCAGGTCATGATCTCACTGTTTGTGCATTCAAGCCCTGCATCAGGCTCCACCCTGACAATGCAGAGCCTGCTTGGGATTCTCTTTCTGTCTGTCTGTGTGTGTCTCTCTCTCTGTCTCTCTTTCTCGCTTTCCACTCTGTACCCTCCTCTGCTTGTGTTCTCTCTCTCTCAAAATAAATAAATAAGCATTTAAAAAAAGTCATAGATAAAAAAAATTCTGAAAATCAGTACAGAGAAGGAAAACAGGAAGACAACCCTGGCTATTAATGACATACGTTAAAATTCTCCGCAATGAATGCAAAGTTTTTGCAATTGCGCATTTCCCCAGATCCCTCCCCTGCTCCCAGACATCACCAGGGGAAAGCTGACTGTCCAGATCTTCCACCCAGGAGCAGGAGGCTCAGCAGGGGGCTCTCTTCCAGAGCTGAAAGACTGGATTAGCATTCTGCAGGACAGAACCAAAGAAATCCCCCAGGACGCAGAAAAGAAGATAAAGAACAAATGAGAGGAAAGTTAAGAATGGGGGAGACCAGATGGAGCAGATCCAGCATCCAAGTAACCAAGGTCCTAGGAAAAGAAGGAAAAAAAGAAAGATTAAACGGGGATCTGACAATGTGGGGAGAGGAGTAATGATTTGACTCAATCAATAATTTGTTAAAGAAGAACCTCTATAAACTGAAAAACAGAACAAGTTTTAGGATTAAAGGGGCCCTTTGGGCAGCAATGAAGAGAAAACATCGAAGGGACCCTTACAGAAACATATTTCTGTAGCTTCTGAACTCAAAAAGAGTAGGGTGAAAAAAATCAGAACAGCATCACATTTCTCAATTGAAAATCTAGCTGTCAAAATGTTATTAGCTTTTTTTTTTTAAGTGTTTAATTCTGAGGGAAAAAATGAGTTAGGTTTGCTATCCGTCCAAATTATCAATGAAGTATGAAAACAGAGGTATCACAGAACATGTTAGGTCTCAAAAATGCTGCCAGCAACAAAGCTTACATAGAAAAATAAGTATCTAGGATCCACTGCAGAAAAATAAAACATGAGAGAGAAGAAGTAGAATTTAAGAAATGAGAGAGTCCATAAATAGTGAAATCGATTGTGAAATCTTAAAATGTATTTACAATATAAAAGTGAAGATTACTGAAATTGTTCAGAAAGAATTGCTTTCTGATGCAAAAAAATTGCAAGTAGAATTTCACAGTATTAAAACAACAAACATTTTTTTTTAAATAAAACAATAAATGGTTAATGAAAGTTGGGGTGAGACAGTATTCAAATATCCTGTTTTCTTCAAGGTAGGAAGTCTATGCATACTCATTATTTTACTATGATTCTTAAACAAATGTGAAAACACACATTAGATGTGATCAGGTACATATAACCACTAGAGGAAAATAAAGAAACAAAATGTCCTTTATGTTGTACCTGACAGTTATATATTGTTAACTTTATGTTCCAAGCACTGTTCATTTACTACTCACAGTATTGCCATGAACTATTTTCTATTAATATCCCATTTCATAGATGGTTGACAAATCACGATAAATAAAAAAGTAAAAGTAAATTGACGGGGAAGAAGTACAAACCTATGAGAAATCCAAATACTTGGAAAGGGTTATATTCCTACCTTAAGGAAGAGATTCTCAGATTGAGTAAAATACATCCAGCCACATTCTATTTGTAGGATAAAACATTTAAATAATGATACTGGAATATTGAAAATTGACATAAGGAGATTTTACTTAGTGGAGGCTGATATCACCAGCCTTTACTATGTCACCAAAGGATCAAAAGTATACATGCAGCACTAATTTTTAGTTATCACATTGACTTTTCTCGTATTGGAACTATGATGTTAATGTCAACAGTGTAAACATAACCATCCACTTCGCCAAGACCCTCTGGAAACTGTGCACATTGAATATTAGGTACTTTTATTCACTCTGCCTGGGGAAGGGCTATTCTGCTTCTATTATTTGGAGCCACGCATACGGAACCTGGACCAGGATAATCTAATAAAAGAGATACTGCTACTAGAGACATCTCTTTGTGAAGACCTGCTTTCTCCAAGTCTGTGCTCCCAGACTCGTGTGGTTCATAGCAGAAAATAGGATGTTCAGTGAAGCTGCACTTGAAAAGGCCAGTGCTATTTTTCTTTGTATTTTAGCTTGCTCTGTAAGCGACCTAAATCACATATTCTCCAAGGTACAAAGGGGCTTAATTTACAAAATCTTCTAAGTAACTGATTGCTTTTATAGTATGGGTTCCTGAGCTGGATGATCAACCACAAACACACTTGCAGAAAAGAAAAGGAAAGAAAAGAAAAGAAAGGAAAAGAAAAGAAAAGGAAAAGAAAAGAAAAGAAAAGATTAGTTTCTCTATTTTCTGGAAAAAATAAAGAGATAAAGAAGTTCATAGGAAATAAGGAATTTCATGATATTAGGCAACCATCAAATCATTATTTTTGTGAAATTCTATTTAATAAGCACGTACTGCTGTCAGTCAATGACATGTCAAGCTTATTTTCTCCATAGAGAGTTTTCTCTGACTTGTCAAATGTCTTTTGGAATAAAGAAGTTAATGAGGTATATCTGGACCTGCCATTAATGCTTTTTGCATTCTCTTGATTATATTCAAGAAGAAGAGATTATATCGCTCCTGAATGGGGGCAAAAAAAAGGTCCAGCAGACTGCTGTGTGAACATGTATCATTTGAAACAAGAAGTCAATTCTTATGAAAAGAAAAATACCTCTTTAATGTAAAGATTTGCTCTTAATGGGAAAAATCTCTCTGTTTAATAAAAAAAAGAATAGGACCATCATTATTTTAGATCTAAGATACACTAAGATATGCTAATTTTCACTCAAAGACTCTCTTACACCTGTTGGCAACATATATTCTACTCACCCTCCCCACACACGCATGCGTACACACACACACACACACACACACACACACACACACACATACCTCCCGAGAGTTTTTCTCTCCTACTCTTTGCCTCAGCTTCAACAATACACCCAAGGCCCCAAGCATCTACCTTCTGAACTGTATACCTGACTTGTGACCTGACTCTAGGCTCTTCTCCATTCGTCCATGATTCTAGTCAGGAAGCAGCTTTTGCTGTATCTTCACAGAACCCTGATGCTGACCTGAAATTATGTTTGCAGTCTTGCTCCTTGAGGGTTGCCTTTTAACAACATTAGGGGTGCGTACTCCTGACTCCTGTCCTACCATTTTTCATCTTCCCCTTACCCCTGGCCCATCATAGGGGTTTAAACATAAGTTATAACAGTGCCCACGTGAGTTTGGTCAGCCGTAACCATTTTCTATGTTTGAGTCTCTACATTGCTTCTGAATTCCAAATCATCCTTTAAAGTTGATCTTAAACTATATTTTTTGCTCAAGTGTAACTCCCTTTTGACCAAGCTTTCTGACATAATTCGTCATTGTTTTATGCCAGTCTTTATCCTTTTTAGTTAAAACTCCAATCTTTGCAAGGCCATAAATATTTAGAACACTATTAAGCAGAATACTTAATAAGCTTTATTGAATAAAATGTATCACCATAAATGTGAGTCATGGTAAGTGTACAATCAATGATTTTTAGTAAACTTGTAGAGTTGTGGCCCTATGACTACAATCTGATTTTAGAACATGTTCATCACCCAAAAAATCCCAGGAGTCCAGTGCTTTATTGTCAAGTCAGTACCCACAAGCATCCCCAGCCTCAGAAAACTATCATCTCTAAAAATTGCCTTTTTCTGGATATTTCATGAAATTATACACTATGTGGTCTTTGTACATGGCTTTTTTTCACTTAAAGTTTTTGAGGTTCAACTATGTTGTAGCATGATTCAATACTTTTATTCCTTCTCATTACTGAGTCATATTACTTTTAATGGAAATTTTGTATGTAAAAACATATAATATATAAAGTATGTATTACATAAATATGTATCACATATATATATACGAATATATACATACATACACTCACTACCTTTGTTTACCTATACACCAGTTGATGGATACTTGGATTTTTCCCATTTTGACACTATTATATATAATGCTTCTGTGAACATTTGCAGTATGGACACAAGTGGACATATATTTTCATTTCTCTTAGGTAGATTCCTACCTAAGGTGGAATTGCCGAGTTTTATGATAAGTTTAAGTTTAATCTTTTAAGAAATTGTCAGACTGTTTACCAAAGTGGTTGTATCATTGTCTAATATGTGAGGGATTCCATTTTTTCAAATCTACACAAAACACTTGGTTTTGTCTGTTTTCCTCATAGCAATTTGAATGGCTCTGTATGGTATCTCATTGCCTTTTTCATTCGCCCTTATCTAATAATGTATGATGTTGAGCACATCTTAATTCATATATCTCTTTAATGAAATGTCTATTTAAGTGCTTTGTTTTGCCCATTTTTTATATACTTCTTTTTTTAATGTTTATTTATTTTTGAGAGAGAGAGAGAGCGAGCGAGCAGGAGAAGGGCAGAAAGAGAGGGAGACACAGAATCCAAAGCAGACTCACGGCTCTGAGCTGTCAGCATAGAGCCCAACGTGGGGCTCAAACTCACAAAACAGTGAGATCGTGACCTGAGCTGAAGTCAGATACTTAACCAATTGAGCCACCCAGGTGTCCCTGTTTTGCCCATTTTTTAACTAAGATGTTCATCTTTATATTATTCAGTCATAAAATTCCTTACATATTCTAGCTGCAAGTCCTTTATCAGATATATGGTTTGCAAATAGCTTCTCTTAGTCTATGAGTAGTATGTTAATCTTCTTATCAGTGTCTTTTGAAGCACAAAATTTTAAATTTTGGTGAAGTCCAGTTTACCAATTTTCCTTGTCTAGCTCATACTTTGGCAGCACATCTAAAAACCCTTCACCAAATCTGCACATTTTCAATTAGGCATATCAGTTTCAAGGGCATACGTATGGGTTCTTCTGCATCAGTGAAAAAGTGAAAGAAGGAAGGAAGGAAGAAAGAGAGAGGAAAGAAAGGAGAGAGGGAAAAGAAGGAAGGATGGAAGGAAGAGAAAGAAAGAAAGAAAAGAAAGAAAGAAAGAAAGAAAGAAAGAAAGAAAGAAAGAAAGAAAAGGAAAGGACGGAAGGAAGGAAGGAGAGAGGAAGGAAGAAGGAAAGGAAGGAAGGAAGAAAGAGAAAAGAAAGGAGGGGAGGAAAAAGAAGGAAGGAAGGAAAGGAGGAAGGAAGGGGGGAAGAAGGGAAGGAGGAATAGAGGGAGGGAGAGAGGAAGAACCTAAATCTATCACATTAAAATTTCAAAGAAGCCA
The DNA here is from genome assembly GCF_046562875.1 of Panthera onca. Lineage (NCBI taxonomy): Eukaryota > Metazoa > Chordata > Mammalia > Carnivora > Felidae > Panthera > Panthera onca. Next base: position 8,349,413 of record NC_138345.1, on the reverse strand, counting down.
TGTCTATTATATTAAAATTTCAATTAGAATTTTATATTTTATACTGTTAGACAAACATGTTTAAAAATCTCTTTTAGGAGGGGTAAGAATGAAAACAAGGTTGAGAAAACACCAGTTTAACCCAAGGATTTCTCCTGTGACTTCTAGAAATTTAACAGGTTTAGCTCTTAAATTTAAGACTAAGATCCATTTGAGTTAATTTTGTGTATGTTGTGAGATCAGGGTTTATTTGTCTGCACACAGCTATCTAATTACTAGTCCTGCACTACTTGAAAAAACTGTATATCCCCCCCGCCCTACCATTGAAGTGTCTTGGCACCTGATTGAATGCCAGTTAATCATAAACGTAAGGGCTTATTTTTGTACTCTGGTTCCATTGATTTCTATGCCTATCTTTCAGTCAGTACCACATTGTCTTGATTACTGTAAGTTTTGAAATTGCATATTCTCCTTTGACAAACTTAGTTTGACAATCCACATTCTTGGTATGTCTGTGTCAATTTTAGTTTGTTTGTCAGTTTCTGTGCAAAGGTCTACTGGGATTTTGATAGAGATTATGTTGAATTTCTAAATCAATTTGGGGAGAATTAACATCTTAACCATGTTAAGACTTCCAGTCCACAAACATGGAATATCTCTCCATTTATTTAGATCTTCTTCAATTTCTCTCGGAAATATTTGGCAGTTTTTAATGTACAAATCAATATGTGTCCTGTTAAACTTATTCCCAACTCTTGTATTCTTTTCGATGCTGTTTTAAATAGAATAGCTTTCCTAATTTGACTGTTGGATTGTTCATTGCTAGTAAATAGAAGCCAAATGATTTTTAAAATGAACTTCTAACTTTGGGCTACTTTTATATTTATATAACAGTAGCAAAGATAATAGAAAGAAAAATCTGTGTACTCCAAACCCATTTCCTTATTATTTTCAGTTTACGTTACTATGGTACATTTGTCACAACTAATGAACTAATATTCACACATTATTATTAACTAAAGTCTATACTTCATTCAGATTTCCTTAGGTTTTTTGCTTGTTTGCTTTTTTTTTTTTTTTTTTTATACCTATTTACCTTGTTTAATTGTAGGATCCCAACTGGAATTCTACATTATAATTAATCCTCCTATCTCCTTAGGTTCCTATTGGCCATGGCAGTTTCTTAGATTTGTTTTTGTTTTTGTTTTCGACAACGTTGACATTTGAGGGATACTGTTCATGTATTTGTAGATTGTCCCCCAATTGGAATTTGTCTGATGTTTGCCTCATAATTAGAGTAGAGTTGTGTGTTTGAGGAAAGAGGACCACAGGGTAAAGTGCCATTTTCACAAGATATCATGTGTACCTACTGTCAAACTGACTCACCACTGTTGATGCTAACTTTGATCATATGACTGACCTTTCTCTACTCTACTTCCCCTTCCCTTTCCTACCATATTCTTGGGACAGAAGTCTCTATGTACAACCTACATTTAGAGAGATAGAGTTATGTTTCACCTCCTTGAGAGTGAAGTATCTACATAAATTATTTGTAATTATGCTCTATGGGAGATTTGTATATGCATCTCATTTAAATTTATATTTTAAATCATGAATTGATTTAAGTATGGATGGAATAATGATACAATTTTATGTTTTAGGTTAAATCCAGTAATGCTTTATTTTGTCGCTCAGATTTTTCCACCTTTGATCCTTGGAAACTCCTTTAGTTGACATTGTGTCCCCTTGATATAACCCCATTGCTGTGGGCTTTTAGTTTTGTTTTGTTTCTGAGTACATCCCTACCTACTGGAACTATATGATGTTCCAGGAGCATTTCATATATTCATGTTGCAGCCATGGAGTTAACCATTTTTCCAAGGAGCCATGGGTCTTCTTGGTGGATGGTATGAGAAACCTGCATATGCTTATTGCTGCGGGGTATCATTGCTTCAAGGTCCTCTCAGCTGATGGAGCAAGTAAATACATGTACGGGTAGTAACTTACAGTATAGATACAGATAACAATTTTTAAGCTAATAAGTTTACATCAAATAACCCTCTACCTCTTCGTGTATAGTATAGTACCTTAAAACAGAGTGTCCTCAATTCTTTCCTATATCCCTTATGACATTATTAGTATATATGTAATATATACTAATATAGTATATATATGCATATATATATAATATGTATATATATATATATGTAGTATATATGCATATACACATATATGTTTCACACATATTATATACACATTTTGTATATATGTCATATTGCATATTTGTCTATATACCATATATACTATATATGTACAGATTCATATATAGTCATTGAATATCTATTATGAGATATTTGGGTTAAAATTTCCCACTCACATGGAGAGTTTCCTTCACTTCCTGTTAATTTCTATTTTGGTATATATAGAGGCTGTGTTAATATATCTATAAATATATAGAATAATTATTTGGCCCTAGTGAATGATTCATTTTTTTTCTATTAGTAATTAGTAATTAGTAATTAGTAATACTCTTTGGCCTTAATAATCTTTGTACTGCAGGTCTATTTTCAATAACTGTATTCTTTTTTTTTTTAGCCTATTTATTTATTTTGAGAGAGAGAGAAAGTACTGAAGGGGCGGAGAGAGAGAGAGAAAGAGAGAGAATCACAAGAATGCTCTGCACCATCGGTGGGGAGCCCTACATGGGGCTCAAACTCAACCAACAGTGAGATCATGACCTGGGCTGCAATTGGGAGTCTGACACTTAGCCAGCTGAGCCATCCGGGCACCCCTTGAGTAACTGTATTGTTTTACTTAGTGTGTGTCTTTGGCTTGGTAAAAGCGTCTTAAAGTTAGCCATTAGTTGCTATTTTGACAGATTTAATGGTATATAATTTATATACCATGAAATTCCCTCATTTAAAACTATACAGTTTGGTTGTATTTAGTATATTTAGAGTGGGGCAGCCATCACCATATTCTGATTTTAGAGCGTTTTCGTCCCCCCAAAAAGAAACCCAGTGCCAAGTAGCAGTCATTCCCTCTTTCCCACCTCTCTCTTCCAGCCCTCGACAATCACAAATCCACTTTCTTCCTCCATAGAGTCCCCTATTCTAAACATTTCTCATAAGTGCAATCACACAAATATGGTCTTTTGTGGCTAGCTTCTTTCAGTTAGTACAGTTTTTTGAGCTTCATCCTTGTTGTAACATATATCAGTACTGATTCTTTTTATTGCCAAATAGTATTCAATTGTAGTTGAACTGTTTAATCCAATTTAAATATTTGTTATTTGTAATTACCTAGTTTATGCTATTTACGAATGCCAGAGTTATGTCTCAGACCATGTAAGCTCAAAGTGGAAATAATGTACAGGCCAAATGAATTCCTTAGTTGTAGAAACAGAAGAAACCAGAGAGCCTATTGAGAGCAATTTGTAACATTGTTGAACTAGAGAGCAGAGCAGAATATCATCCTAAATAGGGGAGAGTTTGTTGACATGGTGTGTTCAGCCATGATAAGATTTAGTGTTCTGATAAGAATAGCTGAGACAATTCAAAGTTGGACATTTACCACAGTTTCTTGAATCTTGTATATGGTGATGACCTAGGTAAATAAAGTGAAGATACCAGAACTTCCTTAGCATAGTACTGAAGAAAGGGTCAGAGAGTTCGGGAAACTGGGTATGTTAGAATGGTTTATCAACTTAAGACCTTTAAACACACTGCAGTACTGTGTCCTATTGGAGGACGCAGAGTGCTTCCCTTACCATCTTTAAGAGATGACTGACCTCTGTAGGCTGGATTTGATGGCCGAAATGAAGATGATAGGATACTTGCACCGCAGGGATCAGAGGACAAGAGTTAACTATCAGAGGCTAAGTAGCTGTAAGTGTCATCATGAGCAGAAAGATGTGATTTGTACCGAGGCTGTCTTGATCTGCAGAGATCTGTGGTGAAAGCTAATACATCATGGTGGTCTTATGCATGAGACAAATGGACAGTAGACCAGAGGGTCACTTAACCTGTATAATTAAAACCAAGACCTGGTGAGCTGCAATGGAAAACTGCCATCTTTCGGTCAATATCCAGATCTAATTTCATCGACACATCTGTAACCCACTGACTAAAGAACAAGCCAGTTACCTTGACGGAGGTCACCACAGTATCTTTGTTAAATATTCCTTTGATATTTTACTGATAGGATCCGAGCCATTTGCAGAATAAACATGCAGTATGAAAATAGGAGTGCTCTGGTTTTTAAGGAAGTCAAATACGTGACCTGAGCTGAAAGAAAAGCACTGAAAATATCTTCATGGTTTTCTGGTAAAAGTTGGGTAGGCTGACAGAAATGATAAAACAGAATTTGGCCAAAGTCTGTCTCACAGTGAGTATACTAGGTCCATAGACTCACTTGTGGTTATTTCATCCTAACCTGAATGTATAAGTTGGGACAGACATACTTAGCACCTGCAGAACCATATGGTAGTTCTGTGACCTATGGAGCAAGAGGCATTAATACCGCCAAGTGGAAGCCCGTGAAAAAGCCTTCCACGCACCTCACCTAAACAGAAGCAATATTATGTCTCAGAAGACTTAGTTATATGCACCAGAGCTCAGCACTACTACAAAAGAATTGACAGAAGCTGGCACAGTGGTCCTCATAATATCTCCATTCTATACCTATCTACACCATGAATAAAACCGCTCAGAACATGTTAAATGATGGCGGGCTGCCGGAAGTTACTCCAGGTGGTTTCCTTCATTACAGCTCATTACGAATGCCTATCAGTACAGTCGATAGTGCTTTTGTATGCTATTGATCTGGTGAATGAAGTCTTCATTCCCACCTTCAGGAAAGAACAAAAATCAGACTTTACAGAGCAGTGCCAGTTAACCCTCTTCCCTCTCAACTAGGTTAACCTTTGCACGTTCTGCCATCCTGTGGTTTTGGGAACCTTGAGCATCTTATCTTAACATTCTGAAGAATACCACACTGGCCCTCTCTGCCCGTGATATCATGCCGGTTGGACTTGGTAAAGAGGAAATGATGGGTACCCTAGAGGACCTAAGGTAGCAGATATATGTCAGAAGGTGGCAGAGACACATGGACAGAAATTCAAGTCTTGTCAGTTAATGAAAGTTTTAAGAGTCCAGTGGTTAGATGCATATCACCTATAAGACAATGGACAAGTAATAGCCCCCCACATCTCCTGCCACTAAGAGAAGTCTCTGTACATTTTGGAGACAGCATATATACCACACATCAAATATGTTCTGGCCCATCCCTTTTTTGAATAATCCAGATGCTCTCCATCAGTTCCAACTTTATTTATTCCTCCTTCTTCTTATTGATGGAATATAGAATTTTAACAGTCAAAATGGGCGGCAGCGGGGGGGCACCTGGGTGGCTTGGTCGGTTAAGCGTCCAACTTCGGCTCAGGTCATGATCTCGTGGTTCATGAGTTCGAGCCCCGCATCAGGCTCTGTGCTACAGCCTGGAGCCTGGAGCCTGCTTCGGATTCTGTGTCCACCCCCCCCGCCCCGCCTCTCTCTCTGTTCCTCTCCCCTACTCTTTCTTTCTCTCTCTCAAAAATAAATAAACATTAAGAAAAATTTTAGGTCAAAATGCTGTTTTTGTTAAAAATACAGACCAACACATTTAAGTGAAGAAGTCACATATGCAAAGATTTGGAGGTAGGAAGGTTCTACTTCCTCTAGGGAGCCCTGGCAAGAATGTCTGTACCTGCTAAGACAGACTGAGCACAAAATACTTTAGTTGCTTAAGTGATGAGTTAAAGGGCAGTTGTTACTAGCCTCCCACGTTTCACGGTATAACTCATAGAGCAGTAAGGGTGCATTTTCAAGCAAACAAAGTTTTCCTTAGATCTAAACATCCAAGAGCAATATTTTTCAAGAGAGAGTACAAGCATAGCCTGTATTTCACAGAATAAAACATACACATTGACTATAGAGTAAATAACACACGTTGCACATATACATGTTCCCGTGGCCCAGAATAGCCAGGAGTGTTTATTCTCAGCAGAGAATTATTACGACCAATTCACATAAATGTAAAGGGAAAATCCACAACTCCTTTCTTTTGATAAGGCATCCTTTAGATTTTAACAAAGGAAATCAGAAGCATTGGAGGAACCAAGAATTACTCCGAGCGGGTTTCTTCCATCTCTCCTGACCTCAGCCATGCCTAACAATCGAAATGCATAGACTCATAGGGAAAGTAAGAAAGGAGATAAAAAAGAATGATTATTAAGTTTGACTAAAAAGAAGATCTTTTCAATGGTGAATAGCTGTCTGGAAAATAATTCATTGATTTCCTTGGAATATGATTTTTATAACTTTCTTTATTCCATAGAAGTCATGGCAAGATATAGTTATAAAAAGGTCTTCTGCAGGACTGCGTCAGTATCTCTGAATGATTCACATGCAAATTTTTTTTTTTTTTTAGTTCAACGCAAAAAGAAGCCAGAGACATTTTCAGTCAAGACTGAGCTCTTGGTTACATACCGTAGACTCTGCCAAAAGCACTGGAAAGAATATTAGGGGGAGAAAAATTGACCCAAGAGTTTTTTTTTTTTAAGGTTTAAATACATTTTTTGCCTTGTTATCAAAATTAAATGAAAGGAAATTTTGAGCCGATACGAAGTTTTCATTTGGTTTTCTTTTTATTTATCTATATTCACAGTGAATATATTTGTCCTTTATCTAGCAGGTTTTGTGTTTGCAAGGCAACTTCGTTGAAACATTTACATTACCAGAGAGCCTGCTTGAAATTCAGAAAACCGCTCCTAGGCACATTGTGCTGCTTTGGGTGTAGCAGAATTGGTCAACTGGTCAGATTTTCCTTGACATACCATTCTGAATTCCAGAGCATCTATCAATGCTCCCCTTCAGATTATAGAGTGGCTACTTAAATTGCGTGTATTTTAAATAAGATTTTTTATTACACATTTCAGTTAGTACAATATGTAAATATATTTATTCTAAAGAATTTAAAAAGTAAAGCTGCTAAATTCATTATGTCCTTTCTCCTTTGAAGCATCAGATGTTTCCCCTCTCAGCTTATATCAAATTTTCTTTGTTACATTAAGTCTATTAAACTTCTCTAATTTATATGTCACGAGTTCAAAATCCTAGGCACTTTGCTGGGCTACAGGAGAAACCCAATTCTTTGAGTTTCTCTTGCTCCTTCCTTAAAATGAGTCAGTAATGTCCTATCCACCTTCATTTTATTTTCCCCAGGACTATTTTCAGTGATGTATTTGTAGCTTCCTTTCAGTCAATTCCTTTTCCCTTCCTAGGTTTATAATGTCCTGGGTTATCTATAAAGTTAACAGCCTGGCTTCAAAATGTCTCCCGAGAATGAAGGACTTCTCTGATCAGTGAGTTGGGATAAGGAATTGTCCCTTTTTTCCAAATCGTTCCCTTCAGCTTTTCTGTTTGGAGTTTGTCTCCTTTAGGAAAGTACAGCTGTAGCCTCCTCACTGCCCAGCAATGAGGGGTTGGCAAAGGCCCCTAGTCTATGTTACAGTTGAGTGGGAGGGTTCATCTTTCGGTGAGTTACAGTATCATTGTCACACATGGAAGGCTCATTCTTCAATGGCTTTATAGAAGCAAAGATGGCATGTTAATTTCCATTTGTCAAACATTGTCCCTCAAAGGTGGTTCAAAATTTGAGCTTGGGAAAGACATATTATTAATTACCCCTCTATCGTACTAATAACTAATATATTGCTATGCCTTTTCTCCACTTAACTCACACACACACACACACACACACACACTATACAAATGTATCAATGTATGTATGTGTTTAAATCATATTTATTTATCTATCCATATGTACTAAAAAGTATGGATCACATTGTGATATGAATTCCCATTGAACCTCATAGATTTATTTTAATTTTCCTCCTTTCTTTATTTGTAACTCTATTGACGGTAAGACATCCAATGTCCACTATCCTTAATATATTTTTGTATGTAATCAACCCCTCTTTCATATTTTCTCGCACCATTAAAATGAGATTTGTCCATAATTAAAAAGCCATAATTTAAAAGACTGTTATTGAGAAAGTAGTCATTATAGGGTACTAATGAACTCATTCATTAAATTATATCTTGTGACATTATTTAAAATAAATAATATCATGCCTGTTTTGCAGATGAAGAAAGTGAAAAATCAGAAGGTCTAGGCAGGTGGTGGATAACTTAGACAAGGCAGTGTTGGCCATGCCAGTGGAATATACGATCCTTCCTCCCCTAAGAAACAAATCCCTAAAATAAAATACTATGACATCTGAAATTATTTTAAATAAATAACAGTACAATATAATAATATTTCTAAAATTCACTAGCTTTCGGGGAAGTGAGAAAATTAATGAGCACATAATCCAGACCCTTGTGATTATTATAGAATTATTAACCAGTTTAAATTCCTAAGACCAAGATGGTACTAATTTAAGAAAACAATGCACATGTCATAAATATTTATTAGGTTCTTTCTGGCAAAAGTATGATGCCAACTATTGTATTAGTCATGCCCCTGTAACACTGCCACTAAGACATTTCAGTTTAAGCTCTTATTTTCTAAAGTAAACCAAAGGACACGTATTTTAAAGGCATGAGAAAAAGTTAAGTCTCCTCCTTCTCTACTCTTACAGAAGAAACAAAAGCATAATGACCATAAACAGCTGTTCAAAATAAACATAGCTTCCATACTTTGTTTTACATAAGAACGTATTTCTGGGCACCTGGGTAGCTCAGTTAAGCATCCAACTCTTGATTTCGGCTCAGGTCATGATCTCACAGTTGTGAGACTAAGCTCTGCCTCAGGCTCTGCACTGGGTCACTGGGCATGGCGCCTGCTTAGGATTCTCTCTTTCCCTCTTCCTCTGTCCCTCCCCACAAATCTAAAAAAAACAAAAACAAAAAAGAAAAACCTCATTTCTCCCAGCCCCAATCTCCCATCCTGATATAACTAAACCTATCATGTCTTACTGTACATATATCCTTCTAGCTAATGAGCACACAGTGTCCTCAACTACATGGCTTCAATTTTACAGGTTTTTTTTGTGTTTTTTTTTTTTTTGAGAGAGAGTGGGGGTGCAAGTGAGGAATGGGCAGAGAGAGAGAGAGAGATAGAATCCTCCAAGGGGCGGAGAGAGAGAGAGAGAGAAGTGGGGTTCACCTGAAGCAGGGCTCGTGCTCACCTGATATGGGACTAGAACTCACAAACTGTGAGATCGTGGCCTGAGCCAAAGTCAGATGCTTAATGACTGAGCTATCCAGGCACCAGGTTTTTAAAACTATACACTCACAGTACCATTGTTGAATATCTTGTATTTAAAAATATGAGTGAATGAGAAATAATTTTGCTGGCACTTCATGTTTGAAAAACTATTCGGACATTAAAGCATCCTCCTTGCCCACTTTTCCAGGGATGTTCACGTGAAGTTAAGCACATAGTAGCTGACACCAAAATTGTATTGAATCCAGTGTAATATCGTGGCACCAAGGCCAAAAGTAAAGTCTGAGGGAGCTTTGCATTACAGCTTTAAACAGTGGCCCAGGGAATAGCTCATTGCATAATCAGCCTTTCCTTGATGATCTCCATGCAGGACACAGATAGTTAGGCGGGAGAGAAAAATGAAAGCTTCCCCCTTGAACATTTTCTTTTTCCTGAGCCTCAAGAACGCAGTTCCTTCATTTTCCATAAGTTTAACTGACAATGCATGATTAATGAATAATAAAGACCAAGGTTTTATTGGTGAGTGTTGTGTGTGAGTGTCTGCATTTGTGTTCAACTGAAATTCTCGTTTTCTGTTTTAACTATCATGTATGAGAGGTTTACTTTTTAACTTGTACAAATAGAGCACGGACAGAAAGAACCAGCTGCCTTTGGGTAGAAATACCTGGAAAAGTTTTCAGTTTTAAGACTTTCAACGATAATTTACTCTAATACTGAGTTCCTGCTATGGTGCCGATACTGAACTAAGCTACAGATGATTAGTTCTTAACCATAGCTGCACTTTGGAATAACCTGGAATGATTTTTTTTTTTTAACGTTTATTTATTTTTGAGACAGAGAGAGACAGAGCATGAATGGGGGAGGGTCAGAGAGAGAAGGAGACACAGAATCTGAAACAGGCTCCAGGCTCTGAGCAGTCAGCACAGAGCCCGACGTGGGGCTCGAACTCATGGACCGCGAGATTGTGACCTGAGCTGAAGTAGGATGCTTAACCGACTGAGCCACCCAGGTGCCCCGGAATGATTTTTTTAAAAAATGCAGGGCATGGGTGCATCCCCATGGATTAAGTGCAGCCTAAGCCTTAGAAAATTCAAAATGTCCTCCCATGTCCTAAGGTGAGGCCCAGATTGAGAACCATTGAAAACAAAGAAACAGTCTTTGTAAACAGACAGACTCTTTGTTTGACTGGGATTCAACAGATTTCTCTCTGAAGCTGACTTCTCTTTCACCCCACACACTTTAAGCTTCATGAAGTCAGAGATTCGTTCTATTCTCTCAAAGTATCTGAGAGCCAAGTGCAGTGCTTACCTGAGTAAGTGTTCAGCCAACATTTACGTGAGGATGGCTTTTGAATTGACGTCTCTCATCATATCCTTTTATCAAAAGTGGACCCGTATTCACAACGTTTAGTTATTTCCTCTTAAATATAATGTAGGACTATTAAAGACAAGGACCTTTGCTTATAACACTACCACTCTTTTTCAGTTTACAGATACATGAACTGAAGTTCAGAGGGCATATATTTAATAAGTAGCAGGTACTGAACCAGATCCAAACATTTTTGGTCTCTTGTTGTCACTGTACCATGCTACCACTAATGATCTTAGATTCTCTCTATGACTCAATGGTTTTGGAGATGTGATGGGATTTCTGTCTGGATTAATGACAAGCAACCACTTTCACATTTTGTCATTTGGGGTTTGGGTTCTGGAGCGACCCAAGACTCCCCAGTCAGAGGCCTTTACTGAATTCTGTTCTAACGTTCCAGTTTTGCACCTGCTGAGGAAGTGGGGTAGACTGTTTGTCAGTATGTGCACATTCAGCCTTGAAGGAGTTAAATGTGTCAAAGTCAGGACAGTCCACTCTCTTTCCACAAGATTATGAGGTTTAAACAGTAAATACCTCAATATTAGAGAACATTGATGTCTTCAAATAAGCTTTTGAGTTTCCCTTGCAGGATATATCTCAACTGCCAAAAATGAGACAGTGTGAAGAACGGAAACCAATGCAATGAGCAGCTTCGATGTTTCCCGTGATGGCCTGTCTGAGAGCAGAAAGATGAAAGTTACTCTCCTGAGCCCTGCAAGTACAAGGCTGGCCCAAATCCTTCCTGATAAGCATCAAACGGAGACAACCAGCTACAAGAAATTCCTCCAGCAACAGAATAAATATTGGCACGCCAAGAAATAATCTACTGATGGGGACAGAGGCTCTGAAAATCATCCTGTGACTAGTCAATCCCAAGTTCAGCGGCAAATCCTCATCTTGACACAATCAGGAAGATGTCAAAGTAAGTATATTTCTAGTCAATATAAAAGCAATTATCCCTGGTTTTTACCTCCTGTTGGCAGTTTTGCACCTCCCCATTCTTTCCACCAGGATTGTTCTTGCTATATTTTTACTCTGATGCTAGAGTTGATGTAACCAACAGAGTGAGCCACTGGCTATTTGCTGATCGGCTCGTGGAGCACCCTAACGTTCAGGGACATGGTCCCCAATATGGTGGCCATACAGAAGTGTCTGTCTGTTGAGTGAAGCCTTGTGTGCAGCAGAAGGAGACACAGTAGGAGTACATACGCCCCAGCCCTAGGCCCAGCATCCTCCCTGTGTTGCGTGAATAATAATTTTGTTTTTGCAAAATTCACAGATTGTTATGTGGATACAATATGATAGCCAAGTGGGAGCGCTCTCAAGATTATAAAATTTTGTGGATACGAGTGCTTATTAATAGATAAGCTTTATACAACAATTTTTATGAGAATTGTTGGTGTCATTGCTCTTTGAAATAGACCAGAATCCATTTTGTTTTCATGAACGCCTTGGTGTGAAAATAGCACGGGAGCCCGCTCACGAAAGTTCCGTTGGTACTTGTCATTCATTATTAAGGACTGTAACCTCTCATCCATTTCCCTTTGCTTTGCTGGCCTGTTCAAATTTTCGGACAAAATCAATTTTAGCAGTGAGTGTGACCCACAAGCACAAATTACGCCACAGAACTAGCTTATCTCCTTGCCCTGGGCAACAATGAAAGCCAAATCACCCTTTGCTCAGGTAAATAAACAGCAGTTTAGTAATTTGGCCAGATCAAAATATATCTTGTTCCTTCCTGTATTGTGCTAACCCCAGCTGGCTCATGAGAAAAACTTGAATATTCTTTTTAAGATATTATTTTATTGGCTGTAAATAAGTGTTTATCTTCCTTCCACGTCCATCGTGGCTTGTGCTATTTACCACCCACGTTTCCTAGTCTATGGATGAAGAGACACCAAAGACACCATCCAGCAAGTAAGAGGCAGAAGGAAGGTAGTGCCCGAGCTTGTACCTTTCCCAGTATGGCATCTGCTCCTTGATAATAGTGCCCTGTTAAAATCATAGTAGTGCCGACCTCAGTGGTGACCGTGATGGGCGCTAAAACAGCAAGCATTTTCCGGTCACACGTCATGATGAGCCACCTTCCATTGTACAGTGAACGCTGGCCATTTGCAGTGATGGAATGCCTTAGTTCGTCTCCTTTCTGCTCAGAATGTGATCTAGCGACAAAATAGGGCTGCACATTTTCAGGGAGGCACATGAAGACAGGCTAAGCAGAAACAAATGTCAGTGTTCGGTTACAGCTCAGAAGAAGCTTTCTCCATCCCAGGATCCTTAAGGATCTGTAAAAATTCTAATTTTTAAGTTATCCAGCTGTCCATAGTAGGAAACAGAGTGAGATTACTCAAAGTTTAGTAGGGACCACTACATGAAATATCAGATTGTATCACTGACCACAGAAAACACAAACCCTTCCATCAAAACTTTCAAAAGGTACGCTAACCAACTTTAATCAAACTATATGGATCTTGAAAATTCCATTCAACATGTTTTATATTCCCTCTGTCCTTTCTTCTTATAGCTTTTGAAACAGGTAACACTCTCTCTCTCTCTCTCTCTCTCTCTCTCACTATCCCTCATTCTCTCTCTTTCTTTCCCTTTCTCTCTCCCCTCTTCATGAGGTGATTCCTTGTGCCCAGGATCTTACAATGTCGCCCACACAGTTTGTGTCAAAGTCTGACATAGCCATAGATCCAAAGGCTATTTTTTTCTATCTTTATTCATTTTGTAAAAACTACCAGCACATATATCCCAAATAATAACTCAGCTTACTAGAGTACCCAAGTAGTTCTGCTGACAGAAGTACACTTTGTTCATTAAAATTGTTACTAGTTATGCATAGCCATCTGCTGAACATCAGTGTGTTCACTGATAATAAATGGTCAGTAATTCAAACAGTAATCGGACAAACGTTCGTGATATTCGAGGGTAAATCCACTTTTCTACTGGATGATCAGTAATTCAAACAGTAATCAGGCAAACGTTCATGATATCCGAGGGCAAATCCACTTTTCTACTGGATGGCACCTTGTGTGGAATCATCTATCCTTCTTGAATTGTCCAGATGGAGTGTCACACTGGCTTTGCCTATATTATCTGGAAACTTGTCATTTTATCTGTGATCTCCTCTTACTTTAATTTCCTTTGCTTTGCTGTGGACATTTACTTCTGCAGCTCAGTGCTCAGAGTAAACTCTATTTTTCCCGTAAGACATCCAAAAATCTAAGCTTGCATTTACTACCAACAGAGAAATAAAGAAAGTCAACATTTAACAGCAAATGAGAGCATTTTACGAAGTTAACCTGAATAACCAGTAGAGGTCTCTGCTGCTCTATGTAAATGTTTCTTTAGGGCAAAGCAGAATGAAACAAAACAAAAAGCCTTTGAAACAAGTGCACTGGCCAAAATTGTAGTGTGGTCACCAAGTATGTATGAGAAGAGGGAAGTGTAGGTTTGAATGATAGGAAGAGAAGAATAAAAGTGAAGGGAGAGCTCCTGCCAGATTTTAGGAGAGAGTGGCAGGTTCTGGTAAAAGATGTGCCCATATGCGCCCATAGACAAGGTGGGGACGGGGGAGCAAATGTAGCTGCATTTGGTGGGAGGACTTAAGTGAGGCTCAGAGTGAGGAGTGTCCTTAGCTCAGGGAAGTCCAACGGAATGCATCAGAATAACGGGGAATCTGAGTTGGAAACAAACAATGTCAGATTAGCCAGAGAGTTGCCTGTGGGGATGCCCGGTGCCAGGTTTGTAGATCTCCAGCTACCAAGCTGGAGTTCAGCTACAGTAATTATGTCCCGAGGAATAGTAGCATGAAACATGCAAGACAGCAATACCAAAGGAACTGGGGTATCAAGATGTTTCAAGGTAATAATCAGTCACGTAGGAGCAAATCAGGGGCATCAGTATTTCCCTCATTCTATAGAAGTTGAGATGCTGCTACAGAAAGAAAAGGATGCATTCAATTATTCAAATTTCATGTAAAGATCAGAGCCACACTGGTAAAGAGTAAGAGTGACCAGAAACTGAACTATCTAAATATAAATTCCTTCTGCATGAGAATAAGATTGAATTTAGAGTATGCAGAAAGTCTAAACATGCAAAGATGAGTTGTTCCAGGTAGACAGGTATACAGACCACTACAGGTGAACTTAAATCAGGTTTTAATAGTTCCTCTATGATTTCTCTTCAGTCTTAACTGTGGATTGGAATAATCCACAGATATTTAATTGGTATTAACACCTGTGAAAAGGAGAGGAGGAGATAGGATTGGGGAAAGGGAAGGGTTGAACTAGGATACAGACTCTAGGAAGTCTTGGCTAACCCAGTGGAGAACTCTGGAAAAAGGCATCCATTAGAGTTGTCACACAACAAGCCACAATGGTCAGAACTTTGTCCTTCTCCTTTCCATTCAGTCAGCGTATGTGAATTGCCCAGTAGGGACACAACCCCAGGAGGTCTTTTAGATAGAAAACTACAAGCCATTGTGTAAAAAGGGCAGTGCCATTTTCAGAAGACAGAGGACAGACCTGTAAATGGATTCAACCCCTGAATTTGACAAGTAAGAGAATCTTGGTGAAAGAAATTATACTTGGTTGGTAAAGTCCAAGTCAGGATAAAATGGGCTGTAGAAATACAGTGGAGACATAGGGAAAGAAGAGAATGGTTAACATTAGCGGACAATCCTTTCGGCACCCAACAACTTGTTAGAGTGTGTGGGTCTCAATAGGCCAGCCAAAGAAACTTTGGCATCTGTTTATAACATTGCCAAGTGTCCTAATGGAGCAATCAACAATCAATGTCTTCCAAATTTTGTGGGGTTTTTGTTTTGTTTTGTTTGTTTTGTTTTGTTTTGTTTTTTGGTGGGGTCGGGAGTGGGCATCATGGCAGAACAAATGGGCAGACAGCAAAAATAGTCTGTGTGGCTTCCGACTAGATGAGCCTCAGTTAACACTTCCTCAGGGAAACAAATTAATGAATTCAGTCTTTCCTTTTAAATTTCTCCAGTCTCCACTCAGTTTGAGCCGTTTTCTAAGGGAGGCACCACCAGCGAATTAGAAATGGAAGTTTTTATGAACTTTAGTAAAAGTGGTCAGAGAGCTTTGATCTCTCTACTCAGAATGTAGTGCCAGAAAACACTACAGACACAGATTCTTGGTATTATACTTTGAAAATTTGATTTCATTTCTGCAGAAGAGCATTGCTATCTGTGTGGTTTAGACTCCATATAATAACAAAATGCTGCAGGATTCATCAGGCAATAGGATGTGACCAAAAGAATCTGAGATATTCACTGTAGCCTTAAATTATCATTATTCAGCCCTGACTGCGTGAAGAGACCTAATTGCTTGAGGCATCGGTTTCCTCATCTGTAACGTGGTTTTAGAATGGTTCTATAAAATGCCGATGAAGGTTTTTGAAAGTAGACCACATTTCATAATCTCATTGCAGGTTAGGATTTTTGTGAGCTTGCCTTGGAACTTAACCTCCACATACACATTATTTCTGTGTACACACCATATTCCAAATCCCAAATAACCAATTTACAAATAAACATTGTTAACCGAATACACGTAAGCTGTGTAGTTTACTTGTATATGCATTTTTGGAAATTTTTAATTAAGTTCCTGACCCTTTTATCCACAAGATGTCACTGTCTGCCACAATTTGTTTTACAATCCACAGCCTTGGTTACTTTTCCTCTTGGGCTTTAGGATAACATGCCCTAAGTTAAATAGACTTAAGAACATCTAGAACTATAAACCCTCTGTTATCATTTATGTCTTCAGTAAAATCCCTTGTAAAATTAGCGTATTTTAAAGGTAAATATGCGTATTTCATGATCATTCTAAACATTGTTTTTAACCTATCTACTGATATTTTAATGTAAAATGTTTCTGGTATATAACTTTATGATAGAATCCTAAGAAAATGATCGTATCAAACGAGGAGTAGTATTTAAGAGGCTAAAAATAATTTTTGTTGTAGCATAACACATTACCTTCAAGGAAATCTGGACCAGATATTTCCTATATCTTGTGATGGGTCTAAAATGACAAGGCAGAAAGTTCTGGCTAAATGCAGATGGTCCTTTAATGTTTAACATCACCTGGGTGCTTAGAAAGGCATCTGACATTTCAATCTGTTTATGTAAGACCGAGGGATCTGCAGACTTGGCCTTTTGCTGGGATTGATACAACTTCTATGCCTTTGTTTACAAGGCCCTTCTCATCATTTATGCCTCATTAGCACCAGAACTAAAGTGTACCGTCTCTTGTGGTTTAGGAACCTGCACTGCAATGGTGAAACCTCATTGGAATGGTTCACATTACCATGTACCCCAGAATGAAACTCGTAAACCCACGTAGTAATTGATATAATAAACTATTGCGCTGTGTGACAATTCTATCTGTAAAGCATTCCCTTAGCATAGATTTGGTGGCTACTCTTAGAAAAAGGATCTTACTTCTAATTGCCTTGATAAACTCAGATTATCAATATAATCTGACTCCTAGAATAAAGATTCAACACATCCATCCCTGCGATTGCTAACTACTGTGATCAGATGCTGTGAAATGTTTGCTAATCATATGTGGAGAATTGGCAACTCAAGCATGACAATCGAATTAAAAATCTGTATTTTCAAATAAACATGTAGTATTTGGGGAAACCACAGGATGTCAGACTTCACACTGAAATAGCTCCGTGAGTTCAAAGTGACATTTATTTACCTCACATTTCCCTGGATTTGAAGTTATAATAGGCAAGTAGTTTTATATTGTGTTATCTTCTGGAGGGCTATTAATTTCACCTGAGTTTAATTATATTTTTCAATGAATATATAGATAAATTGAAAAAGAACATAGATTTTGTATTCTGGTTTGATATGCCCACATACTTTCTCACTTACTTTTAGATGACTTTTCTATTAATGTTAATATTTCTCCATTAAAGAAAATGCATAAAACGAGCAAATAACCCCTCCTCACTCTTCACATGTCAAATCTGTTCTTTGACTCATTGCTTGTCTCAACACTAGGGTCATCCTAAAGAGGACTGAATTTCCCTATTGTTCCCAGTTCTTTCTGTTGTTCGTGCTCTTTGATCTTCCTTAATCCCATGTCCATAATTTGTTTTGGCTGAAGACCAAGGGATCTGATAGAGCAGGGACAATGGGGGATGCTGGACCCAAAAGGGAACTAGCTGTACCAGACCTCAGTGCAAATCGCTGTTCTGCCACCTCCCAGCTGAGTGACTTAAAAGCAGTTGTACATTCTCTCTTGACCTCAATTCCAAATTTTGTAAAATTAAAATAATATCAGCTGATTTCATGGCAGTTTCGTAAAGCTGGCAGGGTAGGATTTTAGTGTTGCCAGCTGATGGCCAGCGTTAAAGAGTTGTGGTAAAATTTTAGGAACAGCACGTTCATTTTTCCATCAGCTACCCTCTCAAATCCAGTCCAGAGAAGCTTTATCCACTGACCGTAGCCTTTACCAACAGGATGTTGTTGCTACTTGATAGGGACAGAGATGAAGCTGGAAGTAATCCATTTTCTAGGCCCAGCTCACTGAACCAGATAGAGAGTTGGGCATTAGCACAGTACCCTAGAGCGTGAGTTTGGCACACGGCTTGTTGCCTCATTGGCCCTGAGTCATCTTTCCTCCTGCTTCGGCACGTACTGCCTTTATTGTTTCGTTGCTCTTCCCCACGGGCAATCAGAATACCTTTGGTCAGTTCTTCTGCCAGGCTAACAGTAGGCTCAAATATTTTGTACCTGCCTAGCACTGCCGTCCATCTTGGTGTCATGGTGGGTTTGCACTGGGACGGCCAGATGTGTGCCAGTTAATGATCACCTTGATCCTCGGCGTCAGTCTGCAAGAAATAGGTAACATCTGTGGGGAATAGGGACATCCCCTATATCCTGAAGGAATTTAGACACCCACAGACAACAATGTCTGCATTTACATTTCTTAGAAATCTGAGGGGATCGTCTTCCCATTGACTTCCAGCTCTCATTTCTTATTATCTAATCTTGCTTCAAAAATTAGATCAAATGAATCTTGCTCCTCTGCATTCGTGAGGCAGACAGATTTCACTGTAATTATCAGCTAAGCAAATCTTACCCATTGATACGGAGAAAACTAGGAAGGTAGTGACCTTTTGTATGTGGCCCCACTTTCTTAGCTTGGAGCACTCAAGTCCCCTTTACATGGTAAGTCTAACTTCTCTTTAAGCACTACGGACCCTGTTTATCTCTGATTTGCCCCGTAAGGAGAGACTGAGACCGCCGGTGGATTTGCAGAGGCTATGGAGAGGTTTTTGGATGGCCAAAATACAGCTATAATTCAAGATATTGTGAAAAGAGATAGAGATGTGTGTTGTAAATGGTGCTGTCCATCATTAATAGTTGATCCAAAAGATAAACCACAAAAGATTATTTAAGAGAGCATGAGCAGGCATGCTATTTGAATTATTTTAGTAAACCATATCTAACCCTGTGTAGAGTACAAACATAACATTAGAATATGACAGCATTATAACTTCTTTAGTATATTTCAGCCAAACATTTGATTGGAGAGATATATTTTAATTGTTCAAGGTTGCTGGCAGGGACAATATTTTTCTCCTACTTGTATCCCATTATGTTAACATGTGCTTTATGGCCAGACTGGGATTAATTTATTGATTTGGATTCACAGTACTAATTTTAATTTATCACATTCCACTTCTTCATTTGTTGGGCTAATGACCCACAAACTATTAAAAAAAATAGAAAAGAAAAAAGCTGTGAGGCTCCAAGACCAAGTATCCCGAGAAAGAATTGTTAATTTTTTATTATAATTGTTTGCAGCACTGTTTACTCATCTGCTTGGAGGGTTGCTCGTAGGAGCCCATTGTTTTTGCTTCCCTATGTCTGTTCAACGGTGGCAGATCTCACCTCTGGCATTTTTATTTGTCTGATGAACTAAAGAAAAAAAAAACATGGAATTAAATTACTTGGATAAAGGAGCCTAGTGGGGAAATAGGCAAATGTTTCATGTCATTCAGAACTCAAATGAAAACCTTTATTTTCAAATTTTTCAAGTTTTTATGAAAAGAAAGAATAGGTGTTTTGTTTTTGTTTTTGTTTTTGTTTTTTTTTGTATCTGAAATGCTTATTCTCTCTCCCTCTTTCCTGTCTCTTTTTCCCTCTCTGTTTCTATCTCTTGTCTAGATAGATGATAGATGAGATAGATAGATAGATAGATAGATCATATATACATTCAGAAACTACCTAATTCCCTGGCAATCATCTGGCATGTATCATCATTTAAATACAAACCAACCTTCCTTTAAAATTACACCCTTTGTAATTTGTAAAAAGTAGTCATCAACTTGCTAGCTTATCTTTAGTCACCAACTCAAGGTAGTTTTTATCATGCTGTAAAGATCATTAATCAACTCTTTGCATGTAAATGTCCATCTTTTGGGGGGCAGGGAAGAGTTTCACTTGTGTAAGGACTGCAGGAGTTAACCTTTTAACGGTTAAAGATGAAATGGGAATAAACTTTGGCCAATAAACAGTGAACGGTGACTTAAGGCATCAAGTTAGAATTAAATTCGTGGTACCGTAAAATAGTAACCTCATTGAGGATCAAAGTCATGCTTTTTTTCTCCAGCGCTTCTTTGTGACAAACACATGCCGTCAGCTCTGCTAGCTCATTTGTCTGCTGCAGTTCCACTTTATCGGGCTGGAGTAAAAAGAATTGATGTGTCTGGATAGATAAAGTAAATGGAAACTCAGGACTCATTCCAATATGCTGTACTTTGATATATTTTGCAAACCTGAGAGCAGCTGGTGTAACACTAGTTACTGTTTGTATTTAAATATTGTACATTAGGGGACCTTTGAAAAGGTGTTTTATAATGTTCTTTTTTTTTTTTCTTTTTAGCACCGATTGGCTTTCAGATTGTTCTTTTTTTTTCTTTAATTTTCTTATTGTGCTCCCAAATATTTTCAGAGCCTGCCTCTTCAGAAACTTTGTTCTTATTACCGAGACGGATAAAAACAAGCTTCTTTACCAGTACTAATGGAAATATAATTTTAAATTGTGATCCGTACCTGCCTTCACCATTCGTCCTCATCCTTTATAGTATTCGATGCGGGCTTTCATGAACTCTAAGATCTATTTTCCAAAATCTCCTGTTTTCAAATCTCTTGTCTTTCTGATTGTGTTCCAACACAATACCAGATTTAGTATAACAAATGTGTCTTCTTTAACTTTAGATCAAGAGTCAATATTATTTGACCCAAGCAAGTGTTAAAATGTAGATAACTGATGCTAAAATTGCTAGTGTTTTATGGGTTCGCGTTACAGACAAGGTTAAGATTATAGCTTGGGGTGCAATGAGGCAAAAGAATAATTTTTGATGATGGATTGATCCCTAAGAATTAATCATCCCTATATTTTGTTCTTTCTTTCCTTGAAATCTTGTTTACACAGTCAAATGAAAATGAATTGTTGAGAATATTACTTAAATCAAAGAAACCCCAAATGTTCCCATTTCATTATTTAGATGCTTAAAGTGGTATTTCTTTTTAGTTTTGTTTTGATTTATGTCAGTAAATGCTCTGTTCTTTCATTCCGTGCTCTGATAAATGTAGTTAAAATCCTGAATTAGAATGATAGGGCAAAAGCATAATCATGAAACCTCTCAGTGGCGTTGAACTCATACCCGATATTATGAACATTAAATGCATTAGTAGAGAGACATGGGGAGAGGCCATTGAGACAGGGAGGCATGAGGAATGAGTGGCAAAATGACCTGCAGATCTTTCTTTACCAATACATTTAGGAGGAACTAAATCAGCTACTGATAACTCTGCTGATTATGGGCTTTCTCAAGCTGCCTGTATGAAGAGCAGGAAGAGAAGATGAGCAGCTCTTATCCCCGAAGAGGAACTTGATCCTGATGGAAACATCCTAATGGAAAATGTGGGGCTTGGATGAGAGTTCGCGATGGAAGTGGCAGCTTGGCTATGCCGCGAGTCATTGAATATCATCCGTGTGCCTTCTCACGGGAAAATTTCAGACAGATTTTTTCATATGGAAGGAAATCCATATATCCTCAACCACATATCAATTAACATTTGTGTTTCGAATACAATAGACTTTTTGAAAGCATGCGTGAGAAAAGGAAGGTATATTCACTGCTCTCCTCGCAAATAGACATGGCAGTACATTTGATTTTTGTTGCGGATGCGATTGCTAGACTATTTTAATCCAAAGGAACAAAAATGGCCTGGAAGAAAGCAGAAAAAGTCAAGCGGTGTATAAGATATATCCATGTAAAATAGGTACATTTTAATAGTGCATGTTCACATCAGCCATTTCAAGCATGGAAACTAAATTTTATGAGCTTAATGAAATTTGAGAGGCGTCTTTCAATAACCAGAAAGTGTTCAGGCTCAATATTTTTAAAAATTATACTCCTAAAAACTCTTACTTCCATAGATGGCCCTTCGTATGGGCAGGAGATAACAGAAGCACTGGGGTCCACTGGTTATGACAAAATATGACTAATACATTCTTATGTATCTGTACACTTGCCACTCAAACAAAATGACTCTAAATCTCAAAAGCAACCACAAAGGTCTTTTTTTGTTTGGAAGAATACTTGAAGAGCATCTCAATTCCTAGGTGTCTGTTAATAGGAAAAGTAACAAAAAAAGAGAGAGAGAGAGAGAGAGGGAGAGAAGCAAAATAAAATGTCTTCAAATGCTATAAAAGACTGTGAGAATTTCACATTATTGATGCGCCAATAAAGTTGAGCTTATGAAGAGGCGAAATAGAGACTTTGGTCACTAACAGAAGTAAGAATGATTGAGAGCAGAAAGGAAAAGGAAGGGCAGAGCAAGAGAGGGTGTCATTTAGGATGGGCACAGTGGAGACACCATGTGGCCCTGCTTTCAGCAGCTCCAAATGTCATGCCATTGTTCAGTGTGCTCAAAATGCCATATATGCCTCGTGGTGTGTGCAGTGACATTTTCTAAGTTATATCAGCAGGAAAGGACGGTGTGTAGAGTGTCATGGGCCCTACAGGGTGTGATCCTGTGGAAGGCAAGTGCACGCATACAGTGATGGCACCGAAACCCTATCTCAAGCGGATGTCAGCCTCCGTCTGCTGAACGCCTCCCTTGATACGGTGAGGGCGCCATGAGAAATCCTCCGCGTTTGCTGAACTTCCTTCTCTGCAGCCGGCCAAAGCCAATTCCTTTGCCGTGCACATGGGTTAAATGATTCACATTTGCCAACTCTAATGGGTATGACCGAATGGCCAGAGCAGAATCTGCTTCAAGCCTCACTCAGTGTGCAAACCACGGAGACAGGGTGACGGTATGTTAGAGCATGAAACTTCCGGACTGGGAATCAGGAGCACGGAGTCCTGGTCTGAACCCTTCCCCCGAGTTGCTGAGTGACTCTGGCATGCCATTTAATCTCTAAGAGTCTCAGTTTCTTTACCTGTAAAGTGAGAAGGGTAAGCTGATCTTCACGGTCAGCTTTTGGTTCTACAAGACCTGAGGACAAGGCATCTTAATTTCTCTCTTCTGGAACCTGATTTCTAGCAAAAGAATAATTGGGAATACCAAAATCTGCTGTTGTTGATGAGAAATAATGAGGGTGATTTATTTGCCTTTGGAATAGGAAGATTTCAGACAGCCTTTGATATGGGAATCCTCAGAAGACAGTTTGAAACAGATGTTTCTTTGTAGCTTCTCTAAGAAGAATTTTTTAAGTCTATTTACTTGAGAGAGAGAGAGAGAGCACGAGTGGGAGAGTGGCAGAAAGAGAGGGGTAGAGAGACTCTCAAGCAGGCTCCTCACCATCAGCGGAAAGCCCCACACAGCGCTCAAACCCACGAACCGCAAGATCATGACATGAGCCACAATCAAGAGTCAGATGCGTAACCAACCAAGCCACCCAGGCTCCCCTCCAAGCAGAAATTTTGCATCCTCCCTCATATTTAAGTTTCATCAGAGCCCCATAAGGTGACGAAAGTCATTCCCATTTTACAGATGAGAGATCTGAAGCTCAGAGAATTGTACAGCTAATTGGTACCAGAACTTGGACAGTCTTCCAGATCCAAATTCGGGTGATTTCTGCTACATTACAGCTGCTGGGAGGGAAAGAAAGACATGTAGGGAGTGCCTGTGATGTGTCAGGTGCCATGCCGCATCATCATTTAATCCTTATTCTGAACGGAAGGCAAATGATTCTCCCCGGTATTTCAGGGGTTGAAACAGAAGGTGGCTAGCGATAGACCAAATCAGACCCAAAGCTTATTTTTGTAAATAAAGTTTTATTGGAATATTGTCATGCCCGTTCATTTCCATTTTGTCTCTGACTGCTTTTAAGCTCTAACGGGTGAGTTGAGTAATTGTGACAGAGACAGGATGGCCCACAAAACCTCAAGTCTTAATCTGGGTCCGTACAGAAAAAGTTGTCTGGTTGTTGGATTAAATGAATTTGTGAGAACAGAAGACACAGGAAAGAAGTCACTAGGTTGGAAGCCTTTATCCAACTCGAAAACGTCAAAAGAGGAAAACTGATGAATAAAAAAGGCTATGAATTAGTGAGTGCACCTATTCCATTAATTTGACTGATGTCATCATGAGTCATGGCTCAAAACTGACTCCGAAAGCGATTTAAGAAAGAGTTCTAAAAATATTTTGAGTCATGGCAGTATTATTGGAATAACTGAACATGTCATTTATTACCTTTTTTGCATTTATTTATGCTCATATTAATAATTATATGTATGATAAGTTTGTATTTATTACAAGTATGGTAAGTTTTCATTTGGTTATTATAAATGAATGAGGAGACTTACTTTGAAGTACAACTAACATTTATTTGTGTAATTTCTGGTAGGTTATTTTTTTTCCTAATACATATCACTTTTAAGCTTCTTTTATCAGAATTATTCCTGGTAGGATGGGCTAGGCTAAAATGCGACATGAGAGGATAAATACACATGTGAGGTGTTGACGTTCTTTTAATCTCCAAAAACTTTCTCATCATGGCCTGATGCATTTTCCATCGCTTATGAGAAAGCAAGAAGTAAAACAAAATCGTTAAGTGTATGCCTTTGCAACCTTCTGCCAAGCCTCTCCGATTTCCATTGTGTTCCAAATCTACTTTCTCTTTCCTAAATTATTTTCTTGTCGCTCACCAGGACCCAGAGCGTCCGTTCCAGAACTTGACCCGCATCTGCTTTCCATGCTTTCGACCTCTTCCCTTTACACTTGTTCTATCAAAATGTATGAGGATTGTTTCACCTCCTCAGGGGTCTGTGAATGCCCAATGATCACAGGGTCTTCTCCATGGTTTTTACTTTCAGCTTCCCAAACATACTCAGGAACAACCAGCAATTTTGTTGTGCTTGAAATGTGCCAGGCACTGCTGTAAGGGCCTCACACATGTTATTTCACTTACCCGTCATGATCGTCTGTGCATTGTCAGTTACTATTATTATCTGCATTTTCCTGATGAGGTGGCTGAGCACAGACGGATCGCTCAGTGAGCTGTCAATGACTTGCTGGGATCCGAACCGAGGCACTCTGGCTCCAGGGTGGCTGGCCTTGGTGGCACATGATAGTCTTTCTCTTCCTGTGCACCCATTCTCACTTATTTAATCCATTCAACTGCCCTGTGAGGAAGGTGGATCAGACAAGCAAGTCAGGTTTATTCCCTGACAGAGGGGTGAGGTGGTTTTGCCTGTGCCATAGCTAGAAAATGGTAGATCTAGAATGACAGCCGAAACCTTTCTCTCTAAAAGCATGTTCTTATTCCACAAAACCATTGCTCCCTTCTAGGAAATAACGAAACAAGCACGTTCTGCTTGAGATGATAATGCTTTGTAAATTGCTAATATTTGGGGAACAATTGTATCCTATTAGGTGATAACTGGGGCAAAAATGGCTGACTCGTAGGAGGAAATTTCTAATACAGTCACACTGAGAACCATGTCAGGCTAGTGGGGACAAAGTTTTTGGCAAAAGGCATGGGGGGGGGGGCGTGTCTCAAAACAAGGTAGAAGGTGTGAGACTACCAGGACTTCCCTGTGCCAATGAGAAAATAGCTATAGATAATTCTGTTAGCCGCATTGCGGGCACGTTAAGAATTTGTGGAATCATCTATTTAGCATCCTGAAAGGGTACTGACATCCATCAGCTCAACTCAATCCCCAGATTGCCCGGGCAGTAATTAACTGAAGATGTACACAAAGTTCCTGAAGAACTGGCTTGCTTAAAAGATACCAGCAGTGAATACCAGCTGACATCTACAAAAGCTGTCTGTGACTAATCGAAAGACTTTATCAGCAGCTTGCTATCACAATTTAGCAACGTGGGCATTGTATTGAGACCCAAATGATGTAATAATTATGTCTAGCAATGAAATAGAAGGGCAACTGGTGAGATTGAGGAAAAAGAAATCTCATTTCTTTTCTGCCTCAAAATAACTTTTGAAATAGACATAGTGCATTTCAAGCACCAAATAGATTCAGAACAAATGAGAAGATGGTTAAAGAAATTTTCCTTTTCAGTAAAAACCAACTAAAAAAGAAAAGAACAGCATATGGAGGGGAGAACCTGCTTGTCTGTGTGTAGATTTTCAACCTTGGTGTTTGAAACAGGTGGTTAACACAGAGTAATTTTGCAAATTCGGCAAAAGCTAAAAGTCCTGAAATAATCAGTTGTTGATGTTGATGTCCATGATAAAAGGCTGGAAGGGTAACCAATGTAGATGGCGCCATAAAATCTTTCAAACCAACAGATGGTACAAAACATACTGTACCAATACAGTTTGGTCTCTTTTTTCCTTGAGGAAAGAAAAGCCAAATT
Source organism: Panthera onca (assembly GCF_046562875.1). Taxonomy (NCBI): domain Eukaryota; kingdom Metazoa; phylum Chordata; class Mammalia; order Carnivora; family Felidae; genus Panthera; species Panthera onca. The sequence goes on along the minus strand of NC_138345.1, from coordinate 8,322,910 downwards.
TATGCTTAGTTTCAAGCAAGAAATATATTTCTGGTTTTGGAAAGATAGTGGCAGACTCAGTGATATATGAAAAAAAAGTTTGTGAAGAAGTCATCTGCAGGAGCCATTTCAAAAAATATCAGTTGGTTAACCGTCTGACTTCGGCTCAGGTCATGATCTCATGGTCCAGGAGTTCGAGCTCCGTGTCGGGCTCTGTGCTGACAGCTCAGATCCTGGATCCTGCTTTGATTCTGTGTCTTCCTCTCTCTCTGCCCCTCCCCTGCTCACGCTCTCTCTCTCTCTCTCTCAAAAATAAATAAACATTAAAAAAATACCACTTACTGTGGGACTTCCATTATCATTCCACACCCAGGAAGAGATCTTTACCAAATGACTGACCTCCATGGCCTGTAGCACTATTGTCCTAACTACTTAGAAGAAAAAGAATCCTCCTCTCCAACTACCAACATCAATGCCTAAATGAAGCTTTTTCTTTTATTTCAAATTATTCTGTTTTCCCAAATTAAGAATTAAACTCAACATACATATTCACATTAAATGTCTCATAAGGGTGCCTGGGTGGCTCAGTTGTTTGAGTGTCTGACTCTTGATTTGGGCTCAGGTCATGATCCCAGGGTTTGGGATTGAGCCCCACGTCAGTCTCCATGCTGATCATGGAGCCTAAGATTCTCTCTTCCTGTGCCCTTCTCCCCCACTTGGCATGCGCTCTCCGTCTCTCTCTTAAAAAAATGTTTCACAAAACAAAGCTTATACTTTTTCTGCGTGACACTGTCTGATATTTTTAAACATCTGTTGTAGTTTATTCTAATATGCTATCTTCCATTGGAAAAATAGTTTTCACCTACTAAGTTGATTTAACCACTCATTAATGATTCTCCGTCACAATTTGAAACAGCAACTGGAGACATATCTTCTCAAGCCCATACAAATACATTTTCAGCTGCAGAAGTTGGGTGATGCAAAAACCAAGGTAAACAAGCAAGTTTGTCTTTTAAAAATAATCAGGCTTGGTTGTGATAACTTGAAGTACAATATTCCATTTTTATTGAGTCCATTTCAGGAGATATCTCCTGAAATTATATATATAATTTATTTATTTACTTTTATTTATTTTTTTTAATTTTTTTAACGTTTATTCATTTTTGAGAGACAGAGAGAGAGCATGAGTGGGGAAGGGGCAGAGAGAGGGAAACAGAACCTGAAGCAGGCTCCAGGCTCTGAGCTGTCAGCACAGAGCCCGACGCGGGGCTCGAACCCATGAACTGTGAGATCACGACCTGAGCCGAAGTCGGATGCTCAACCAACTGAGCCAGCCAGGAGCTCCTCAGGAGATATTTTTTAACTGAGGTACACATTATGTACAGAAACAAAATATTTTTTCTAGAAAATGTTAGAAACTTCCTGAATATTTAGGTCCTGAGAAGCTGTTTTTCAAAAATATCAGTTTGCCTTGCCATAAGAGAAGTATTGGATTCAAAGGATAAGAGACAGAGAAGCACAGGGAGACACAGACACACACACACACACACACACACACACACACACACACACAACTCATACACACAGATACACCAATTGCCAGTATTTGCTGTTAATGTACGAAAGATTTTTTTCCCCAAATTCTGTAAAATCTACCTCTTTTAAGAGCTCATAAAACAAATGTAACAATTCTGATCTAGAAATTTCTAAATTAATCTCAAAAGTTTTGGTTCATTCTAGGTATTTCTTGAACAAAAGATGCCTTTGTACTGACTTGTACATGAATAGCTCAGTAAATAAGTAAGTACTTATTGATCTGGTTGGAAGATTGCCCTAACAGATGATGATTTTTCGGGGTCCAGGGTTATATTTTATGTATGTTTGTATCAGCATCACTGGGCACTGGGCCTCTCACATCCTAGCTACTCAACAGAAGTTTGTCGAATGGATGAATCTGTTCCACTTATCATCTTACCATCACCTGTATTCTAAAAAACAACAGGGCAGCAAACTCATGGGTTGGTATTCAGGAAGATCATAAACCGTAGCCATCCCAACACTATAGATTTAGTTACTTGGTTAAGTTAATTACAATTTTTTAAAATTAGAACAACAAAATACCCGAGCACCTGGCTTTCTGACGTCATGCTCAGCTGTATCTACAGGATGTCCCTACAAAAGTCTTTGAAACTATTTTTTTTCTTCTTAAATCATTAAGAAAGATGCTGAATTGAGAAGTTTCATCACCTCATAGTATTATCATCAGAAAGGATTTCAAGAATAAAGATTTTCCTGGTAGATTCAGTGGACTCTCATGCATGGTTGTCCACATAATGGAGACATTTAAGTAGCTATATTACAGATGATATAGATACATCCATAACAGTTGTTTCTTCGAAAGATTAACACTTTTCAAGAGTACTACTATTCTCTGAATGTGTTGACCTTGTATTTCTAGCTCAGCATCTTTGAATATGTGGTCTTGTTGGTCAGTCATAAATTTCCTCTCAACTCCTGAACTTGGTGACTTTCAATCTATTCTGCAATATTCAGCTCAGTTGTTACATCTTCCAAGAAGAGTGGTGTGTATTTGTCACCTGGATGGCTGCTGCTTCTTCCTCCTCCTCCTCCTCCTCCTCCTCTTCCTCTGTACTGAAAGCATTCTATAATTGTCCTTTGACTACTGTTGTGGCACTATTTGTGCAATATTCATTTTCCATCTTAGAGTCTAAGGATTTAAGACTTAAGGAACCTCATATAATATCCTCAAGGTTGTAGCCCAATAAGATCCAGAATTGTTTTGCACACAATAGATTTCCAGCCATTAAGCATTTATTCAACAAAGTTTTACTGAATGTTCAACCCTATTGGCAATGTTTACAGCACTGAGAATATCACTGTAAACAAGACAGATAAGGGCTCTGGCCTTATCACTTACATTTATACATGAATATATAGATTTGAAAAAATGAACTCATTAATGAATTGTGGGGCTATTTAGAACAGTTTTCTTTGATTTTGGGATTTGGACTGACCTAGATTCAAATACTGGACCTGCCATTTATAAGCTGGGTGAAGCTGGAAACACTATTAAAATACGTGGAAACTAACAATAATACTTAACTTTACAACATTACTTGGAAAATTAACCAGCATATAATTTGCTGGTACACATTTGTCACTTATTTATTGTGAATTTCCTTCCAAATCCAGGGGATGAGAAATACTCTCATAGTTATTCAGGACATATAAAAAGTAATAACTTGTTCGTTCTATAAACTACAAAGATATCAAATTTAGTTAGAATACTAATTTCTATAACTCAGATAAAGGAATATTTACCAAAAATATTTACTGATTCACTGAAAAAGAAATTAGATTTTTATTTTTTTCATGTAAATTCCTGGATGTGTTGTTTTGACATTTGTAATTTGTAATTTTTTAAATTAATTTAGGTTAACCCTAATAATTAAGATTAAGTCAGACAATTTATTTACTCTTTGATGGATCTCAGGGGAAAAATAAGTGTTCTAGGTATTTAAAGCTTAATTAAATTTATGACATACAATTAATGACATATTCTAATGAAGCCAACACCTCACTCTTCCATAGTTTTGCTCCTGTAATACTTAGAAAGCATCTCTAGAGAATGCTTTCAGTTTTCCTTTCCTGTTGGCAAAGGGAATACAATACATATTTTATTTTTCTTTCTCACAAACACCTCCGCCTTGGGTAATCGCATCAACCCCATTTCAAAGGAGAAGACCTACTCCTTCAGTGATTCATTCAGGGTCAGAGCAGGGGAAACTGTCAGTTGTCCACCAAAGTACACTCTCCCTTTGTCTTAGGGAGGATGTTTTTTCTCCTAGATTACATTTTCTAGCCTCACTTGCGGTTTAAGTGTGGGCATGTGATGGAGCTCTTGCCAATGGAGCATGAGTGCAAGAGATGTGTGCCGTTTCCAGCCCAGGGTCTTAGGATGGGCGTATCTCTTCCACCAGCTGGAATAGACAGCCTGCAGCAAGCAAGATTGACCAAGCCGACAACAGCAATGCATCACTCAATTAAGGAGCAAAACCAGCCATTTCACTTAAGTTCAAATTAAGAATTATTTACAGTGCCTCCTATATGCCAAGTACTATTCTAGGTGTTCAGAATACATCAACAAAATAAAACAGATGAAGAGCCTTTCGTTTATGTAGCTTTTATTCCAGTGTGGAAATACAGACAGCAAACAGGCGGGATGGTCAATTAGGAAGCTACAAAGTATGATATAAGAAGAAAGTGCTATGGGAAGAAGCAGCAGCACTGCAAAGTGGGAACGGGCCATGCCGCTGGGGGTGGGGTAGCTTTCTAGGGAAGGTGCCACTTGTTCAAAGGCTTTTCAAACCAATCACAGCAGGTACAGATATAAAACAACTGATACGTATGTGCTGAAGATCAGCTCTAATGTAGACCACATTAAATGTTTTTCACTTTTCTCTAGATGTGAGAGGTGGTGGCAATTTGGGAGGATTCATTGGCAATGGTCACATGATGGTCCTAGGGTTCTAAAACCTCTACTCTATGCTTATCTTAGGTCAAATAAGTAATTGTGACTGCTCTTAACAAATGAATACGCTCTTATTTCACATAAACTCTTCCCTTACTGCAACTACTGTACCTCTAGAAACAAGGACATGCTATTCAAAATGTTTGGACAGGTAGTCCTTACTAGATGCTGTAATTCCATCTCTGATATGAACATGCTATAAAACTCAGAGAGCTAAGCTGTCATCATGCTACATGTCATTAACATGATATATATCATGCTATATTCTGTATATATGTGTATACATACATATATACACACACATATATATATGTATATGCTATATATAAGCATGATATATATACATATGATATATTCTCTCTATATCTGTATATGCTATATATATTAACATGTTATATATCATGCTGTCATTAACATGTTGTATATCATGCTATATTATATATATGCATATGCTATATATAAGCATGTTATATGTCATGCTATATTCTCTCTATATGTGTATATGCTATATATGTTAACATGTCATACATCATGCTATATTTTCTATGTATAATATATATATATTGACATGCTATATATCATGCTATATTCTCTCTACATATGTATATGCTATATATATATTAACATGTTATATATCATGCTATATTTTTTCTATATATGTATGTATCATTTATGTTAACATGCTATATATCATGCTATATTCTCTATATATGTACATGCTATATATATGTGTGTATATATGTGTATATATATATATATATGTATATGTATATAAGCATGCTATATATTGTGCTGTCATTAACATGCTATATATCTGAGGAAAGAGCGCACCTATAGGGATTTAGATAATATAATATTTATTTTTCACACACATAACATTCTGAGGTATTAAGTTCAGGCCAGCCAGCCTGCTTGGCTACAGGCCATCATTTGGAGACCCAGTCTTTTGTTCTGCACTACACATTCATGTGTGCAACCACTGTTAACCAGATCTTTTTAAGGTTAAGTTTTGAGTTTTAAGGTTAAGTTGTGAGGTTAAGGACAGGGACTCTTTTCTGAACAACTGGTGCCTGTGCTTTAGCGATTGCTATATACTTCGGATAGTATTCCATTTTGAAGTCCCTGTACAATATGATCAGGTCTGTCTTTGCAGCTTGATCTTGCATAACCACCCTGTCTCTGTGAACCTTGCCTCCTTCTTCTCCTTTCTATATTCCTCAGTTATACCTGCTTCCGTTTGGTTTGGGAGTTCACTATGCTCTTCCTTGCTTATGTCTTTTTCTCTGTCGAGCATTACATCCTTGTGATCCACTTCTTTGCGTGTCTAACTCCTACTTCTTCTGGGGACCTTATATTAGAGGACAGTTCCTTGGGAAATCATCCGTGACTCCATGGTTCTTCCTTCCTCTCAATATAGGCTGAGTTCAGTCTTTTCTGAGAGACAGGAAGCTTCCTAAGGGCCTCCTAAGAGCTGTTTCTGTGTTGTTCCCTGTTTCACTGTTTTCTCCTCAACATGTTGAATTGTACACACAGTATATACGAAGCTCACAGCAAGTAATTCTTGAATGAATGAATGAATGAATGAGAATGTCCCATTGTCAGAAGGAAGTATTTTCATAATATTTATACCTAATTTCTGAGATAATTGAGTTTATTTTGGCTTCTATATAACCAACAAAAATTACATCGATTGAATCAGCATTTAAGGAATATCTAACATTTGCCAAGCATTGTGTGATGTGGTGAGAAAGATACAATGATGAGCAAGGTAGGATCTATTCTTTACAGAAGCACCAATTTAAACATTTTAGAGCCTTCCTGACACTTGGCCTTGACTTAACCATGAATGAATACATGCTAGAAAATGGACAGTACAAAATCCATACCAGCGTAGACTTAGTAAAATTTAAAATAAAAATTTCTGAATGCACACTTAGGGTTTGTTATCCTGCTTTTTAGGAACCGATACCGAGTTAGTAACCTGGAATTAAACTTTATTTGGTTCTCAGGTGTCCATCTTATTAAGAGAGAGTGAAAATAGTGCTTTTTTTTTTTTTTTTTTTTTTTTTTTTTTTTTACTTTTGATTCCACCATAGGTATAATGTTAACGGAGGGAGAGGCAGCTTAACATGATAGAATACACGTGGAGCCAAAAGTAAATGGCCTGCATGAAAAATCTTTGCCCCCTTGACATCACTTTTCACATCCACACAATTATTAGATGAGACTAGATGAGCTTTAAGGTCTCGTGAGAACAGTCTTGCTTTTGATGATTCTTAGTGCCCAGGGCACAGAGAGATTGAACGTACGATAATCCTCACAGTGCTTTCTAGGTTGTTTATCCAAAAGCTAGGTTGTCTGTTTTGAGAACGCATTATATATTTGAAGTAAAAGTTATGTGCAGGCTGTAAAATTTCCAATTAGAATCCGAGCCTTTTCGTCTCCACCAGGAAGCTTGTCTAGATGAAATCAAACTTCCATTTGTAATTAAATTTAGTAACTCCTTTACATACATATTTATGTAAATAATAAATTACAGAATTATTACTTTTCTTAATTTTCGAGAACCCTTACCCGTGCTTAAAATTTAGGTGTATCATTTTTAATGAGCATCCCTGCAAGGTTGTCACAAACCTCAGAAGAGGCATAAATTAAAATTAGCCGCCTCTAATAGGGTTTCTAATATCTTTACCTTAAAATGCACATGAACCCCTAACACTACAAATCTTAAAGACGATTGTTACTATTTCATAGTTGTATTTTTAAGTAATGGGATGCTTTGCTCCGTTTTTGCTTTTTTTGTCTTTTTTTAGCTTATTCTGCCTCCCACTTTTTGTTCGACATGTTTTGTCTTATTTTGTTTCATCATGCATCTGTTTTCTTGTTGTTGTTGTTGTTGTGGTTTTCTTCCAGTTTATTGCTCTGGTGCTAGATTTTAATTTATATTTATTGTTTACTTCCAGGGTATTTATTGTATCTGTACCCACTGACTCACAGGCCAGGATGGTGATTGTTATACAGTAGTTTACTTTTGAAAGAAATAAGACTGCTCAAGCAGCTAATACGGAAAGATGTATCACCAGCCTGAATAATTGTGACAACCATAGACAGTATCAGTGTCTGTTTGTTTGCACAATACCCTCCTGCATTAAGAAAGCCGTCCCAGCTGTCTTGGGCTCTGGAGTCACCCATTGCATCAGTTGACGTTGCAGCAGATGTTATGGATTGATAACAGACTTCACTTCATTCACTCCACATCTAAGATTACCTCTGGAAAAAAAATCTAATACATTATAACCCTCCCAGCCATTTGTTAAAAAAAAAAAAAAAAAAAAAAGATCAGCAATTTATTCCCCTTTTAGCATTAAATTGTGGTTTTTTTCCCCCTCTCTTTGAATGCACATACTATTTAAAAATGGCCACTTAACACATTCATTGCATGGTTTTCCGTATGCAGGGATATCAGCAGAGACAAGAATGTAATGATTTAATTGAATTAGGACCAGATCAGATTTAGGGTTGATGACTCATATTCCCATTATATAAGAAAGATGCTCTTTGCCTTTAATGATAGAGATATATGCTGCTTTCACAGGTTTGTTAGAAATAAGTGCTTCTTGGTTTCTGGAAAACTGAAAAAAAAAAGAGAGAGAGAGCTCAGTCTGGGATTTAAAAGGAAGTATAAAATCTGTATTAAGTTGAACAGATTTCTTAGCTAAGCAGCAGATTCTCCTCTTTAGTTTGGGAAATTTAAGGATTTCTGCAAACGTAACACAAATAGGATTGACCATTGCTTAAAGATCACTCAATGAAACAGTCTGAAAAGTGGGCATTTCCTACACACAAAGAGATTTTATGGAAAAAAAGTGGATAAAAATGAACAAAAAGCATACAGTTGGCCTTTTTCTTAGATGTGAAAATGCTTTGTGCACGAACAGCGTGATTTTGTTTTTCAGGTTGCAGAGTAGCATGGGATTGAAGTGCATGTAAAAATTAAGTGTGGCGGGTCAGGGTGTGCCAATCAAGGACACCGCGTTTACTCTCTGTCTGGAGCTGGCACGCAGAGCTGAAGTCCGCACTCTACAACCAGGCAGAGCCACCATTTTTTTAAAATCCATTTCTCACCTAAAATTAGCTCCTCAGGGGCAACTGTTGGTGCGCGAGTCCAGCCTGTGCCCCATGCACCACCACCCAGAGGCAAGGTCGGCAAATCCAGACACAGCCAGAGGTGCTCAGAGCGTTGCTGCCAGCATAGGAAAGAACGGGGACGGGGAGTGGACACCATGCAACGAAGACATTTTTCATTGGAACGATCATTCCTTTTCCTGCTCTGGTGTGTAGCATTTTAAAGTTTGCAAAGTTATTTCGTGTTTGTTGTGTCATTTTGGTTTGGAGCCTTTGTCACGTGCGGAGGATGCACACCGGGCAGGTACTGGCCCCTTGTTTACGGGGGGAAACTGAGTCTCTGAGAGACTGGAAGACCAGTCTCTCAGCTGGCAAATAACAATGCCAGCCCACGTCTTCCAGTGCCAAATTGTGCATTCTTTCTACATTCTGGCCGGCTCTAAATGAGAGTGACGAGCATCATTTAAACAAAACTGATTCACTGTGTCTCCCATTCTATTGAGCCTGGGATGAGAAACAGAGAAGGACTCTTCTAGGTGCTCTGTTTTCCTTTCTTTCTTTCTTCTCTCATAGAGGCTTAGCAAGGCATTGGCTGGGGTTCAGGCATCTCGGGGGCCAGGCTGCAAATGGGGAGAAGGGACCACCGCGAGCCCAGTTAGATGACGACAGTTTTGTCCACACACCACGCCAGGCTAAGCTGATGCAAGAGAATTTTGTGTTGGCCGCTGAGTTTAGAATCCACACTCAACAGAAACGTTATACCATTAACAAGAGGAAACTTGTCCTGAGAGTCTGAAAGCGTGCAGGACAGATAAGCTTTTTGTTTATCTTATTGACATTGAGTCTTGGTCATGAGTTCCGAAACTCATGTGGATGGGTTGGGAGAGACATTATTCTGGTCATGCCAGCCATCAGCTCTCCAGCTCCCCCCCAAGAGGCAGATTGTTTTAAAACTAGAAAAGCACAGCCTAACCTTGCTGGGAGTATTTCAAGTTTCAAGGGCTGCTCTGGAGAAGAGTTGACCCCTAGCGTGGGAATCCAGCCGAACAGTGTAGGAACTGAGGAGGCAGATCAATCACAGCTTTGATTCCAAGAGGTACTGATCTGTAGGGAGTTAGATGAGGGGAACAGGAAATAGAGGCACAGGGGCAACAAAGTGGTCCTCATTGGAGCAGCCTAGGTAAAATGCAGAATTCTTTCCAGCCCTCTGGCTGAAAGAATGAGCAAGAGCCACAGGAATTCCAGATTTCCCATTAAGCTAGTTGTTATGGACTGAATGCCGTGTCTCCCAAAATTCATATGTGGAAACCCTACCCCACATTGTGATGATATTAGGAGGTGGGGCCCTGAGGAGGTAATTCGAGTTAGGGTGAGGTTATGAGGGTGCAGCCCTCAAGATGAAATTGGTGCCTTAGAAGAGTTACTATGGAACTGCCTCTCTCTCTCTCTCTCTGCTGCCTGCCATGGGAGGATACAAGGAGAATCTGGCAGTCTGAAACATGAAAGAGGGCCTTCCCAAGAGCCCAACTATGCTGACCCATTGATCTAGGACTTCCAGACTCCAGAGCTGGGAGAGAGAAATGTCTGATGTTTATAAGCCACTCCATGTATGGTATTTTTGTTAGAACAGCCTGAACAAACTAGGACACCAGTCTAGACTTTCCCAATCCTAGATCCAGTAAGAGGCTGGCATGCCAAGTGGGAAAACACACAGAGGTAAAGTTGTTCAGAAAGAGCCAGCACTATGATCAGTAAGGGAAAACAGTGACCTCTCAGGATGAAGATTCCTGGGATTAGCCTTGTTTAAGGAAACCAGATTTACAAGGACCCCACAAGCAGCAAGAACAGGAATCATTATGTACTCCCAGTTGGGATAAGATTGCTTTAAAAATTAGGAGAATCTGCTAATAAACATGTCAGGCATCAAGCTGATCCAAGGCTCAGTACCCTACAAGCGTAAAAGGAATCCTAGGGTTTCTGCACTGCAAGCCAGAAAATATTTGCTGCCACATTTCATCGCTTATATATCACCGATGCTTTCACATTTTAACATCTTTGAAATGAGAGTACATCTCAGAATCAGGGTATCTCACATTTATAATTTGTGTTGTTTTTACTTTCTTAGTAACAAAATATAATTGTGTTTGCTGCAATAGAAGATGTCTAAAATTTGATCAAGTGATTGTCAGGTGCCTGCTATTAAGGAAAGAACAAAAAAAGAAAAGGAAGGAAAGGAAGGAAGGAAGAAGGAAAGAGGGAGAGATGGAGGGAGGAAGGAAGGGAGGGAGGGAGGGAGAGGGGAGAGAAGGAAGGAAAGAAAGAAAGAAAGAAAGAAAGAAAGAAAGAAAGAAAGAGAAAGAAAGAAAAAGAAACTAAAACATCAAAAAAAAAAAAAATCACAGGTGACATACCTAGACCCAGTAGAGAAGAATCAAGGAACTCTTAGAACAATGGGTCTAAACGAGAGACCCTGGTGAACCTTGGAGTGAAAATCAAGTAAGAAGAGAAAGGATTTTGCTGAAAGAATGATGCAGTATTTGAGTAAGATGAGTGCCTATAAATAGTCTCTCAATCTATAATTTGTAGCCATAAGATTATTAGCATTGAAGAGCACATTTTATTTTAATTTCAATTATGCACAGCAAAGGAAAGGTACAAATTGGAGAGTGAGGGCAGACTAGAGACCCAGAATGTTGGTGTTAATAAGAGAATTATCTCAGTCCATTGACTCTGAAGGTGGGTGAAAGCTCAAGAGGCAGCACAGACACATTGTTTGAATACATCTCATAAAGGGAAGCTTTTATTTATTTTCTGATTCAGATCACTTTTATGCTTTATAAAATTATGTGTGTTCCTGAAAAGTCCTATGCCACATTGATAAAATGTTAAGGACTGTGAGATTGAATAAGGCCTGGGCAGACCTCTTTTGTAAAATGAGTCAACGTTCTCCATTTATCTATCCTATAAACTGGAGTTGTCAAGTTGATACACACCTACGCTTAAAATGGTAATGATGGCGATGATATAAAACCACTAATTAGCTCTAGGCCTGTGATTAGTCTTGTAGAGAACATACTCAAAGATAAAACCCTTGGCCTTAAGGAGTTGGCATGGTAAGACAGAGATAGAATAGAGTTTGCATTCTCAAGACACCAGAACTGGAATGCCTTGGACATCAAAGTGAAAATGTTTCCTGAGTTGGCATGATAGGAAGGCACTAATGTTTTCCTTTCGTCATGAAAATCTAATGTTTAATCCTCCCAACTAAGTTCTAAGGTTTTCCATGATCTTCTTAGGAACACTGTGATCTTTTTTCCTGCCCCCTCGCCAGCAAGTGATCAGTGACAGCAAAGAGAGTTTCACTTTCTGGGATTTTACAGCTACCTACAAAGTCTCTAGTCCCTTTAGGGAAAGGTCTCATCTTCCCAACATATGAGTCCTGTCTTGTCTTGAGTGTGATGCTATGATCATCCTGACTGCTGAGGAACTACAGGAGAGTTAATGCTGGTGCATTAAATTGCCCTCACGGTTTTTGTTTTTGTTTGTTCGTTTTTACTCGGGAGAAGGCAGACACTTCTCGCTCTACAAGAAACTGGAAGTAAGGATCCTCATTTCCGCATTATAGCGCTGAGGAAATGTTTTTCCAGTTAGTTCCTCCTCCATCTACACGGATCAAAACTGTTATACTTTCTATCATTTGATGCCATTCCACTGCCTGAGAAAGGTGAATGGCCTGCCCAGTACGGGGTGTGAGTGAGTTGGGAACAGTGCATAGACAAAGGCAAATTACAACCTGATTAAGGGTTTCCATGACCTAAGGTGGCTGGTAGATCCAACTAGAGTAGAATAAAGAGTCATATGGTAACTTTGACAAAAGGAATTCGTAATGAGACCGATCAAATAGATACATTTACCTCCCCTGTCCCCCGCACACACACACTCACATACTCACACACACTCACACACTCACACACACAAGTACTTCTTGGAAAAGTAAAGAGACATTTTCAAGTTGAAAAAATCAGTAGAGACAGGTACCTGGGTGGCTCAGTAGGTTGAGCATCCAACGGTTGGTTTCAGCTCAGGTCATTATCTCATGGTTCATGGGATTGAGCCCTGTGTCAGGCTTTGCATCAGGCTCCATGTTGACAGTACACAGCCTGCTTGGGATTCTGTCTCTCCTTGTCCCTTCCCCTGGTCATGCACATACATGCTTTTTCTCTCTCTCTTGCTCTTGTGCATACACACTCTCTCTCTCAAAATAAACTTTAAAAAAAAGTCAGTAGAGGAAATGAAAAAAAAATGATGCCTGTGAAGTTACGACATAAAGTAAAATAAATCTTCATGACACAAAGCAAACAAACAAGAGGCAAAAGAGAGGGGAAGTATATGGAAAAAGGTAAGCGACTTGGAAGATAGAACCAGGAAGTGCAGCATAGGAGTGAGGGTTTCGTAAAGAAAAGGAAGTGAACTACTGGAGTCAAAGTTATGATATGCCTTCAGCAAAATAAATAAATAAATAAATAAATAAATAAATAAATAAATATTTGCAACTAAAAGCATGGAAACAGCACTAATGCCGTTATAGGAGAGTAGTGAACAACCTGAAATTTTTCCTAAATGAAATATTATACAGGAGTCAGAATAAATGAACTAGAGCAACATAACAATTTAAGTAATACAAGCTATAGAAGCCACAGGTTTCTACATACATATGACATCCTTTTTACAAATGTGGAAAAACACAAAATGTTAAGTGTATATATATATATATATATATATATATATATATATACTTAATATATATATATTAGGTGTATATATATGTGTATATATATATATATACTTAATATATATATATTAGGTGTATATATATGTGTGTATATATATATATATATATATACTTAATATATATATTAATATATATATTAAGTATATATATATATATATATACTTAACATTTTGTGTTTTTACATTTTGTGTATACATATATATGCATATATGTGTGCATATATATAAAGTAATGTATATTAATACAATAAAAGTTTATAAAAAGGAAATCAAGAAAAAAATGAACACAGGTTTAAGATCATGCTGCCTTGAGGGGCGCCCAGGGGGCTCAGTTGGTTAAGTGTCCGACTTTGGCTCAGGTCATGATCTCACAGTTTGTGAGTCCGAGCCCTGCATTGGGTTCTGTGCTGACAGCTCAGGTCCTGGAGCCTGCTTTGGATTCTTTGTCTCCCTCTCCCTCTTCCCCTCCCCTGCTCACTCTCTCTCTCAAAAATAAATACATGTTAAAAAATAGAAATTAAAAACATTTTTTTTTAAAAAGATCATGCTGCCTTGGAGGGAGAGAAGAAGGGAGATTGGGTGGATAGAAGAATAATATTGTTAAAAACACATTAGCACCAAGATCTCAGCTTTTATTTTTCATTGTAGTTTTGCAAGTTCTTGTTGCTTTATTATTATTATTTTTTAAATAGACAATGTCAGTGTGCCATGAACCGAAGATAAAAATTAAGCCAATTTTCTGTAACCGAAGACTGATCCCCCCAAATTTTTAAATAAGGATTGGAATAGATTATATTGGGAAATATAAATGAGAAAAGACATACGGAGTGGCAGAATATGAAAAGCCAGGAAATAGAATCCATTCTCAGAAGCATTAAATGGGACCAAGAAGACAATCACATATGATAATTACCACCACTCACCATGACAATGAAATCACAAATTTTTGTGCACCAAACAACAAAGGAAAATACATATGGAAAGTAATCCTAAAGAATGATGGAAACTTTAACTATAAAAGTATAGAGAAAGATTGTAATGTTTTTCTTTTCGAATGAACAGATTTAAAAAATGAGAGATTTAAATAATATTACCAACAAGCTCAACATAATAAATATTTACATAGAAGACAATGTAACATGCCAAGAAAGAATAGGTATTCTTTTCTTAGAGCAAATGGAAGACTTGCAAGAATTGCTCATGTACTCAGCCTGCAAGAAAACTTAAATTCCACCAAGTAGAGTGTTTAAGAAAGACCCCACATGGCATGAATGTAATCCCAGATACCAGAAATACACAACAAAAATAACTTAAAACTTCCTCACTGCTTGGATTTGAACCAGCTCTCCGAAGTATCCCTGGACAAAGAGAAAATCACAAAATCACAGAATATTTTTCCAGAGAACATAATGGGAAAAGAACATTTCACACCAATCTTGGCATCGAACAAGAGCGTGCAAATAAATGAAGTCTGTGGCACGTCAGTGTCACCAGAGGAATTGATGTAAACGAAGTTCGGACATCAGTGAAGGGGTTGTTTAGTGACAGTTCTGTCACTTGGTATTGTTCAAGGAGGAATATTGTAGGGAAAGTTGTCAAGGACAAGTTCCAGGGAAAAACCCAGATTTTAAAGCCGTACTCAGAAGTGTTTAAACAGCTCAAAAGAAGAAACATGAGAACTGTTGGAGAAGAACCTGGAAGGCCTGAGGCCACCTTGGAAATGTGGGTGGGATGACAGGTCACAGTAAAATGTTAGATCCCAGGATTCTCGGAACGACAGAACACAGTTCATGTGCAAGGTTGTCTATCTCTCTGCATCTGCTGACTGCTATTTTTTCAAAGCCTCTGGAGCATGACCACCAGATAGGAGAGTGTTCACAATCTTTTTCTTTCTCCTTTTTCCTTCTTTTTAATGAACAGTGGGGTGGGGGGTGTGGGGGAGCGGGGGACAATAACAAGAAACAGACAAGAGAATCTGCACCATGGGAGGCGGTGGAAGGAGGAGATGCTACTATTCCCCAGCCCCCCCCCACACACTATTTATACACACACACACATACATATATGTATATACACTATATACATATATGTGTGTGTATGTGTATTTATATATATATACATATACATATGTGTATATGTATATGTATATGTATATGTATATGTATATGTATATAGCCTTTCCCTTCATTTGCTGGAAGCTGCAGTTGAGGGACATTTGGAACAGAAACTCCACTTTGACTATTTCAATCTGCCACATGCTTCTTTTCTTGATACACCTGCAGCGAAGGTGTATTGTGGCGTCTGATAAAAGGTTGTTATTGGAACAAAAAAAAAATGTGTTTTTCCCTTCCCATGTAATATATAATAAACCTGCTCTATGAAGTCTCAATGAACTCTCTCAATTGAGAAAAATACAGACAATTTTCATTATAAGTGAATGTCTCCAATTCATTCTTTGCTGTGGAAGGGAGACATGCGGCGGTAACTTACTGTGGGCCACATTTCATAAGATAGAATCTATTCCATTATTCTTGTGTATGTTTCATATGAAAAATGTTATGAAGTTTTCTCCCCTCACAAAAATACATATTCCCTTATCTCATTAAGCCCTATCTCACACAACACCTATTCCCCCTCTGTTGCCCAGCTCCCTGCTCCATCACCGGGGGTCTCCCCAGATTGCATTGCTATTTAAAAAGCATAAAAGAATCGTATGCATTTCCTCCGCACACAGGCCATTTATTCAGTTTAAAATCTCAGGCAAGTGTGGGTGAAATTCTGAGAAGGAAATGAACCTGGGTTTGGGTGATTGGTGAGATTTGGCGTTATTTCCTAAATGCTCTGACTTCCTTTTTCACCTTGTCTGTGGAATGTAATATTTGTTTTCATCAGTTGTAGTATTTTAGCCTATGCTGGTCAGAGCTGCCTTCGTGTAGTAAGCTGGATACTCACATGAGAAAAGTCACTCTGAGAGATTATTACAACCCTAAAGACCACATGTTGACCAATACATCCAACATTTTTATGCACTTGAATTTTGATTTCTGTTTGCATTAAAATTACTGCATGATATTTGTGAAAATCCGCAGTTTAAAATACATAAGCCGAAAATTACTGGTTTTCTCCTTCCTCCATCTTCTACCAGTAATTGACTCCTAGATGTTTACTGTCAAAGGTTTGGCATGAATCCTTATCACACACATGCGTGAGTGCGCACACGAGTGTATAAATATTCACGTATGATTTATATACCTTTTCTTCTAATAAAATAATAAAGTAGTATTGTGCATGCTGGTCTGCAAATATAATTTCTGTTTATAATTTATGCATTTATATGTCATGACCTATAGATCTATTTCAGTTTTTAAAATAGCTATATAATTTTTTACTCAAGATCAAAACTAAAATGAACATCTTTTATATAAATATTTAACTGTTGAATCAACAAATATATATATTCTTTAATTGGATAAAGTATGTATTTTGAAATGAGATAAAATTTCACGTTAAATATGTTTAAATGTGCTATAAATTTATAGCAACTTAAATTCTCTGTTACCTACTCTACTAGCATTATCAATGAGTAAAGCAAAATTCTATTCTTTATGACTCACCTAGTATAGATTTCCTAGTGGCACAGGTGAAAGATGTGGACTGGCTCATTTTAATAAGACCTGAAACCCTGTTGAAGTGGATTTTTTTTTCATAGTTCTGCCCATTACTTACCTGCGCGTATGACCGTGAACACATTATTTAATCTCAATGTCATATTGTCCTAGTGAAGGTTAAGAGCACATGTCCTAGAATTTCAAGAAATGTGAAGACAAACACGCAGAGAATATAGTCAATTAAGAGTACAGCTGGGGCGCCTGGGTGGCGTAGTCGGTTAAGCGTCCGACTTCAGCCGGGTCACGATCTCGCGGTCTGTGAGTTCGAGCCCCGCATCGGGCTCTGGGCTGATGGCTCGGAGCCTGGAGCCTGTTTCCGATTCTGTGTCTCCCTCTCTCTCTGCCCCTCCCCCGTTCATGCTCTGTCTCTCTCTGTCCCAAAAATAAATAAAAAACGTTGAAAAAAAAAATTTAAAAAAAAAAAAAAAAAAAAAAGAGTACAGCTGAAAAAAATGCATTTAACTACATGTAACATACACACCAACACACACATAGAAATGAGATAATACATTATAAATACGAGCAAGTGAGGCCAAACTCATCAGCATCAGCTTGCATGCTAGAGAAACTACAATCTGTTTTCTCATTATTCGTGATACTTAAAGATTTCACACCTTATCTAACATATGTAGGCCATGGAGACACAAAGGAGTAAGTGATAAGATATATGTAAATGTCAGGGAATGTATAGACCTTAGTACAATTAAGAGGCTACAGCTGTGTCCATAACAAGTCAGGGTCATTTTCATGTGCATAAGGCAGACATTACTGATTTATATAACAGCCCCCTAATGTATTAATGCCTATATTTACCTGGGAAACTTTGGCTCAGGAAGTAAGATTTAAGAAAAAGACATATTTGCTCTAGATGTACTATTAATTAGTGTCAGCAATGTTGTGTTTTGTGGAAGAAATATATATGTATTTATGTAGGTAGCAGCTTACAAACACACACACGTGTATGCATGTATATAAAATTGGAGCTATGCTACATTGCAAGAACATTTGTATGTCACTCTTAAGAATCTGGTTTACCCTCCAGAGACATAATTACATGGTTTAACCACACTTATATGTTCATGCAAATATCAGAACAGGTTCTATCAATGTCAATCGGCTAGTATCATTCTTACATTCTTAGGTTTGTTTTGAAAAATTTTAAAGCCTGTGCAAGAGCATAAAGAAGTGCTTCCTTTGAGGGATCCCAAAATCATCAGTTTAGCTCTATCCTGTATAAGAAACTCAGTAGGCTTGGGAGATCACATAGCAAGCGTATCGTCCTGCTGACTGAGTTACTGACAAAGTAATGAGTTGCTCATCACTGAAAATCAGACATATTGTAAACCAGTATGTGATAGGCAGCTAGTCAACAAATAGGTTGTGAATTTCTACACTTGAGGTCAAGGCAAATCTACTTCCTCGGCAGCTTCCTTGAGAAGCTCTGTTAATAATCTATATCAGGAAAACACTTTAATAAATACGTTAATAACAATAATAATAGTAAATGCTTTTGTAGCACTTACTATGAGCCAGGCACAGTTGTGAGCATTCCATGCACATTTATTAATTTAATCTTCCTGAAGTTTCTTACAAGTGAGGCAAGATGAGACAGAGAGGTTAAACAGTTTTCTCAGTGTCACACAGCAAGTAAGTGACAGTCTGGATTTAAACCCAAACTATCTGGCTACCATTCCTTGCTGTTATCCAGAACACTATATAATCTTTCTTCTATGCCTTGACACATAGGTAGATCCTTTTAACATGTAGGTATTAGCTAGTATCAATTTTTCAGAGAAGATAGACACACACTTGTTGGATAGAAACACGGTTTAACTGCTTTCCAAGAAAACAGTTCTGGCTAACGTTGAATGGCTTTTTTGTTTGCATCTCACCACTCATTAATTGGATGCTTAAGACCATCTTTAATATGAAGATGGATTTCCTAACTTGGTTACTAACTTAAAGATTAATAATTTTGTTTCTGATGAATCTATACATGATATCAGAATCTATACCTGTATTTAGAAAAATAAAACAGAAGCTTGGAAAACCCATAGTTTAATTTGTGCAGAAAATACTGTTGTAAAGAGGAAAATGCTTCATACAAAATATAACAGCAATTACTCGTATGCTTAGAAACAGGGCCCTCTTAGTTGTATAGACACAAATCTGGAACCATGAGGCTAATCTATATTAATTTCCTAATGTACCCTGCAGATACTCCTATTAGATTCAAGACATTCAAGAATATCTTGAGAGTTAAGGTCACTCGTATCATTATCACTTATCTTGGGAAGCTTCTTCAGAGTGTATTTTATTATGGCCCATCAAAGATTGATTATTGAACCATCAGAAAGGTGCCCTACCAATTAGCCAAATATTTCTCTCCAATCCATTTGCAGAATCACAAACAATAGAGAATCAATATGCTAGGCCTTATGGGGAAACAGCAATGTCTTTCTTATCTTGTGGTCTTTGCTAGAGCACCAATTACAAGACTACTCCATGAGTATCCATTCAGTAAGTTGCCAAACTGCATTGTAAAAACAGGTATTTAAGATATGACCCTGAGTTTCAGAGTGTTTGTAAGTTATTTGAAGAGACAAATTTAATGTATCTGAAATAATAGAAGGAAGAACTGAGTGGGAAAGAAAGAGAGTCAGAGGGAGGCATTTGGACTACCTTCAGTAACACCGAGTCACGACCAAATCAGCAAATAGCAAATTTCTGTAAGACTTCAGAAGGCCAAAGTGCAAGGAATGCCTCCCCCCCCCCCCCCGAGCTTCTTGTCTAAAATAAAGGAAACACTGGCCAGATGTGTAGATTTGAGTTCTTGCCTCTTCCTCTTCTTGCAGAAATTAGAGAAGAAAAACCAGTGTATAGTGACTGTGGTCTTAATCAGTGGCTCAGATCCTGTGACAGTCTTCATCCTAAGCCACCCCGTTAACTGTGGCGCTCCTTGTTAATTGCTGTTCTCCTACATCCCAGCCCCATCCACTTGCCATATATGTCTTCAGGTTAGTTCTGAACTTTTGTCCTTTTCTCCTCATGCCATAAAAAAAAAAATAGGGACACCTGGGTGGCTCAGTCAGTTAAGTGTCCGACTTTTGGTTTCTTGGTTTCAGCTCAGGTCATGATCTCACGGTTTTGTGGGTTTGAGCCCCGCATCGGTCTCTATGCTGACAGTGCAGAACCTGTCTGGGATTCTTTTTCTCCCTCTCTGCCCTGTCCCACTCATGCTGTCTCTCTCTCTCTAAAATAAATAAATAAATAAATAAATAAATAAATAAGTAAATAAATAACTTGAAAAAACTAAATGGTACTCACATGTTTACATATCCTAGGAAACAATCTTGTTCAAGGTCAATAGTCAAATGAAATCACTTACATCTCTCTCTTTCTTTCCCCAGCTTTATACTTGAGCCCCATGGGTTCTCTTTAGAGACTTTAGAGGAGTTATGTTTTTCCAGTTCTTGCTTTGACATAAATAACCATTCATCCATTCATAGACCCACATATAGGTATTCATGTATGTATATATATGAAAAGAGAGACAGTTTACCTGTTGGTGTGTGTGTGCAGGAGAGAGAGGGGAGAGAGAGAGAGAGCAAGAAAAGGGGAATTTTGGCGCCAGAGATGGGGGCAATTTAGTCATTTACCAGATAATTCTAACTCTATGTCTGGAATGGCTAAGTGGCTTTTCTCAGAGCTATGTAATTCACTTGGATATCATTTCATTTTTTTTCATTCTTAGGCAAAGCCCAGTGATGAGGATGGTGAGAGGATTTTCTTCCCTGGGAGTTGTAAGAACACAATAAGGCCACCATCATGTCTATCTCTGCAGAAATTGTGTCCTAAAATAAGCGAGTACATTTAGAAAGAGCACGTTGCTTACAGAGTGTGTTAGACCTTTGTGTTTCAGTCAATAGCAGCCTAGAGATATCAATTTTATCTGTGTAAACAAGTCGCACTGCTTGTCTCCCCCACCTTCCTTCCCTCTTGGCTGTCCCGGCACACCCATCCCCTCTCCAGTCTACGCATCTACAGAACAGACTCTGAGTGTGTCCTTTTGGGAGGGCAGAAACTATGTTGCATTCATCCGTCTTTGAAATCTTCCCAGCTTGAAATATAATTGATGTGTCATCAATATATGTTAAATCTTATGTGGCCAAATGTAGACTCAGATAGCCACATACAGCGATGCTCTTATGTGAAAATGCACTGCGAAGATCTTAGGAGTAAGTACAGGGTTTCGGAGGACAAAAGGGGTGGGGAGTCCCAAGATAACATATTCCACTGAGGACCTTCGTCCAGCAGAGTTTGACTCTTCACCTTGCCCTCTGGCCTTGTGTTTGCTGATCTCATATATTCTACACACACCATCTCTTCTAATGGTAACAATTCTACTGCAGCTAGGAATTACTATCCACATGATACTAACGACAAAGTGTCCAGTGGGTGAGTCGCGCTCAATAAAAAGCATCCCTCGGGGCGCCTGGGTGGCTCAGTCGGTTGAGCGTCCGACTTCGGCTCAGGTTACGATCTCGCAATCCGTGGGTTCAAGCCCCGCGTCGGGCTCTGTGCTGACTGCTCAGAGCCTGGAGCCTGTTTCAGATTCTGTGTCTCCCTCTCTCTCTGACCCTCCCCCGTTCATGCTCTGTCTCTCTCTGTCTCAAAAATAAATACACATTAAAAAAAAAATAAAATAAAAATAAAAAGCATCCCTCTTATCCAGCCGTTAAACAGTTTTGTATTTAATTCCAACTCAAGGTGATTTCTCTGCCCACTTAGGATATATCTCCAATACTGTTGGTATTCTTTGCATTCCCATTCAGTGTAGAAAATATCTTTCCTCACAGTTCCAAGAGATTTCCCACAAAGAGGAAAATTGGCCTAATATCCCAGAGTTTTAAAGGCGTGCTTCCCTGTGACCTTTTATTGTGGCAGAGATAGTCCTTGGATACATGGATGGATGGAGAGAAATTTGAATATGTACAATATGGAAAGATGGAGAAAGATGCACAAAGATTTCTAGACAGTATGACTGTGGCTCATGTTAGGTGTGTGCTTCTGTTGTTCCTACATTCTCACATGACTGCTTTAATGCACACTCTCATGGTTTCCATGGGTCAGAGAAGTAAAAGCTAAGGCAATGAGCAACCCCATGTCTCAACCTAGTCCATTTTTCTCCCTGTATGATTTACTTCAATTACTATTCCACATTGCAAACTTCACAGAAACTCTGAATTCACCCCGGAAACACGAGAGTCTAGTTTTCTGTTTGAAACACAATCTAAATCCCGCAAATTCAGGAACATGCGATGTCCCCTTGGCTCTCATGTTTCATTCCTCTACTAAACCCCATTGAGGCAAATAATTTTTATATCACTTAAAGAGTTGCGTCTCTTCTTTCTTTAACTCTGTCACATATTTCAGATGTGGAATTTAAGGAAAATTATTTCCTACCTACTAATAGCATACAATATTTTTCAAAATTCACCATATAGATTTTAATTTGAGGCAAATATTCTGGGTGAGTCAGTGTGTCTGCTATTCAAATGCCTGCAGCATGTCATGGCCTTGTGATGTAGTATAAACCCCACATGTCACCCACTGGACTCTCCATCCCACTCTCCTCTCTTTTTCTTTGTAAGTAAGATTCTGTTGTATGTTTTCAAAATAATCCAAAGAAACTGCTATCTTTAATCAGAGATTACAGATTTATTAGGCCAAAGGCATGAAGAAAAACATTTCAGGTGTTACTTATCAACTGCAATTACTAATTTTTTTTAAGTTAACTTATTTATTTTGAGAGAGAGAGAGAGAGAAAGAGAAAGAGCAACTGGGGGAGGGCCAGAGAGAGAGGGAGACAGAGAATCCCAAGCAGGGTTCAAACTCACAAACCAGGAGATCATGACCTGAGCTAAAGTCGGACACTTAACTGACTGAGCCACCCAGGCACCCCTGCAATTACTAATTTTAAAGTTCATTCCATTAGGACATCTTAAGAGGCTTTGATGAATTCCATTATCAACTTCCTAACTTTTAGCTTTCTTTTTTTGTTAACGTCTATTTACTTTTGAGAGACAGAGGGAAACAAAGCACAGAATCCGAACCAGGATCTGGGCCCTGAGCTGTCATCACAGAGCCCCACATGGGGCTTGAACCCATAAACTATGAAAACATGACCTGAACCAAAGTCGGATGCTTAACAGACTGAGCCACCCAGGTTCCCCCTGGGTTTCTTAAGCTTTCTTAAGGGGTAACTATTTATATACAAAGGAGTCTGCTATGGCAGGAATGAACAAAGTCATAAGTAAATACAATTCTTATATTTTCATATACCTGACTTCAAACTGGACCCGTAGGCCATTATTTAAATATATTTTTAAATGCCCAGAAATAAACCAAAATTATATGGTCAGTTGATTTATGATGAAGAATATACAATGGGGAAAAACAGTCTCTTCAATAAATGATGCAGAGAAAATGAAACAGCTACATGCAAAAGAAGGAAACTGGACCAATTTCTCACACCACACATAAAAATAAACTCAAGGTGGATTGAAGAGCTAAATGTAAAACGTGACACCATAAAACTTCTAGAACAAAATATAGGCAATGGTTTCTTTCACATCAGCTGTGGAAACATTTTTCCTAGGTATGTCTCCTGGGGCAAGGCAAACAAAAGCAAAAGTAAACCATTGGGACCACACCAAAATAACAAGGTTTTGCACAGAGAAGGAAACCATCAAGAAAACAAAAAGGCAACCTATGGAATGGGAGAAGATATTTGCAAATGACATCCCATAAAGGGTGAATATAAAAATATATAAAGAACTTATACAACTCAACACCAAAGACCATCATCATCATCGTCATCTGATTAAAGTGGGCAGAGGACCTGAATAGATATTTCTCCATAGAAGACATACAGATGGCCAACAGATACACGGAAACATACTCATCATCTCTCATCACCAGGGAAAGACAATTCAAAACAACATGCAAATGAAGTATCGCCTCAGAATGGTGAGAATACAGAAGACAAGAAATAACAAGTGTTGGCGAGGTTGTGGAAAGGGTGTGCTGTTGGTGGGAATGCAAATCGGTGCAGCCACTTTGAAAAACAGTATGGAGGTTCCTCAAAAAATTCAATAGAAATACCATATGATCCAGTAATTCCGCTATTAGGTATTTATCCAAAGAAAACAGAAACAGTAATTTGAAAAGATATATGCACCCCTATGTTACAGCAGCAGTATTTACAGTAGCCAAGGTATGGAAACAACCCAAGTGTCCATCGATAAACACATGGATAAAAATTTAAAAAAAAAGACATGGTATATACATTAAAGGCATATAGGTATAGACAGGAAAGACAAATACCATATGATCACATCTATATGTGGAATTTTTAAAAAAACGAATAAACAAACCAAGAGCAGAAACAGACCCATGAATATAGAGAACAAACCGATGGTTGCCAGAAGAGAGGGGAGTGGAAGATACAGGCGGAATGAGTAAGTCATGGGAATACAAGACACAGCATAGGGAGTGTAGTCAACGATACTGTGATAGCCTCGCATGGTGGCAAATGGCGAAGCTGCTTTTGCAGAGAGCATGGCATAACATACAAGCTTGTCTATGTTGTGTACCTGAAACTAACGTTACATTGTGTGTCGACTCCACTTAAATAATAAATAAAACAAAAAAATTAAACAAAGTGCACTGTTTAAGTATCGGACAGGTGTTTGGAAAACATGCAAATGCTGAGTCAGTTTTCGTAGATTTTTACATACGAAGTAAGCTGACCACCTATCATCGATATTTCCTACATGATGGTCCACTTCCACTTTATTTTTTGCTTCATGTAGATTTATATGTAACAGACATAGTAATATTTGTGTGGCACCAGATTTACATAGTTGAGATTGCTTAATGATTTCCGATGAACATGATTAAATATATCATTATTTTCTGGAAAACTAAGAATTAAATTGTTTGAGCAAATTACCAATCTGCATCTTTTTAAAAGACAAACCTTAAAGCTTTGTGTTTTTTTTTTTTTTGTTAATTGTGACCTAGCTGAATATTGTGAAAAAAAAAAGCATAACATTTTACGAGTTTTTAACATGGTTTCTATGATAAGACATTTATTTTCTTTCTGATGGTACAAGATAAAGTACATTTATTAATAGCATTCATCTTTACTTTACATTTGAAAGTATGTAAACCTTAGTACATAACTGGAATTTCTTCTGTAACCCCTATAACGTTAGCTAAAGAGACTTGAATTTTCTATAACTGAGAAACCATTTTTAAGTTGTTGACTTTTCTTGTTTGCTATCTTATAATCTCACCTCCCTTCAAAAAACTTCATTTATCTTAGTGATTTGGCATAAAGCATAGCTATAAAAATATCATACAACTATTTTACATTGGTTTTTTTTCTCTCTAAAAAAATCTGGTTAATTTTAGTGCCATGAATATTGAGTACATTATAATAAAAAAAAGTTAAGTATCACAAAACTATATACATTAAGGTACCAATACTTAAGGAATGGTATGTAATGAGAAGTCTGTAATTCTCAGCAGGTATCAGGGACCAAATGCAAGAACAAGAACAAGTAATATTCTGTCTTTAGAAAAGCTAATTATACTAAAAATTTTAATCAGCCAATCAGTTTCGTCCTTTGTGTGATAAAACTGTCAGTAATCTAATATCTACTTAGAGTGTTCTAGAAGTTTGTAAAAACTCTGATGATGGTGAGTACTGTATATATATGAAACATGATACTTGTCTGCTTTCAAAGTCACTGAAGAATTATCTCTTCCCTAAAGACCTTCTGAACACTTATATTCATCCCCAGATAGATGATGAATAATCCTTTCCTGATATTTACTTATTAGCATCTTCATTTTGTAACTTATATATATTTCTGTTGACACACACCAAAAATTATATATCTGGACTTTTAATGTTTTACATACAGTTTTAAATCCTATAATTTTATCATTCCATCTTAATTTTTAATGTAAGTTCATTCTTGTATTCCATGAATATTTCTGGCATCTCTAATAATACTTCCATTCATTACCCACATACATAAAACACCCCACTTTGGGAGGCAATGGGATGATTCAGAAATAGCTACTATCACCTCAGAGTGTTACTGCCTGTGGAGGAAGACACACAGTCTGGATTAGGAAGGTAATAATACAATATGGACTAGGTTTATGCTAACGTAGAGGAATATATGAAATATTCTGTATATTCAGAAGGGAATACAATTCCTTGTGTTGAGGTAAGCAGGATATAAGTGGCTTTGACTTACAATCTGATAGAGAAGAACAAGAATTTGGTCATATAGAAATATTTAAAAATCAGGTGTCAAACAGATAAAGCAGAAGTAGCCCTAAGCTTAGACATTTAGCTACCAGAACAGCAAATAATTTGTTTTGAGGATTAGGTCTTAGTAAAGGGAGAGTTAGGGGATAGCATGGGGTAACTCAGAATGGGTGAGATTCTAAAACTTCTTGAGTATGAAGATAAGAAATCTGGATTTATTTGAAGCAAATAGCTCAGCAAATAGCTAAGGGTTAACTCTGTGTGCTTCTGCTGACTCTGTGGAGCTACCTGCTTCTTCAAGGGTAAAACTATAATTTTTTTCCTTCCATGGGGTTTGCACAGAGCACTCATACACTTGGGGTCCAATAACTCTGACCTTCCTCCAGTGATGTGGCTAAAGTGTTGGGGATCTTAAGGATACCGAGCCCAGTGCTAGCTAGCACACAGCCTTAAACAATAATTGTCAGGTCAAACCTCCAGTAGTTGGTATGCCTGCCAAAGATTTATCTAAATACACCCAGCCACTTTGCCCTACAAGTTAGCTTAGAAATCTTGATAGAGCAGGCTCTCTGGAAGATTGTTATTTCCTTTCTGACATGCACAAAGCAGAATTTACTCTGAGAATGGCCTTTCACCTAGTATCTTGATATATCTACTTCTGAAACTAGGAAGTCACTGACATGTAGAAATATGTTTTTTTCCTTAACTGACAGTTTGGCATTATTTAAGAATCAGAAGAAAACGACTTAAGTGGGCTTGTTCTTTATTTCTTACTTTATCTCTTCACCCATTCAGTGTTAAATGAGTGTCTATTATATACTAGATACCATGCAAGGTGACAGGAGTGCCGAAAAGAATATGCTGCTGGCCTCCAGTCTGCTAGATAGTACACAGGAGGAAATAGTTATAATAAATTGCAAGAAGTGCCAAAACACAGAGGAAATACTTGCTAAAAACCCAAGAAAGTAATTCCTACTTCTCGCTGCATAAGTTTTATACTTTATTGAATATCTATCCCATATCTTTTAATTTTTTTCCTCTTTTTTTTCTTTTCTTGTTTTGTTAATGTTTATTATCTATTCTGAGAGAGAGAGAGAGAGAGAGAGAGAGAGCGCATGCATGAGCCAGGGAGGGACAGAGAGGAGAGAGAGAATCCCAAGCAGCCTCCACTGTCAGCACAGAGCCCTATGTGGGGCTCCACCTCACAAACCATGGGATCATGAGCTGAGCCGAAACCAAGAGTCAGATGCTTAGCTGACTAAGCCACCCAGGCACCCCTTTTCTTTTCTTTTTTAATGATAATACTGATCAGGTCAAAGTAATTCATTTATATAAACTCCCTAATCTCTGAGTTAGTAAGGCATAGTTATATGCTTTATAACTATGCTGATTCAAAGCCCTTTCTGTTAAATTATAAGGTCAAGTAGGAAGGAAAAAAGAGGTTTCCTGTACCCAACCCCCACTTTTCCTCTCTGTCAACGAGATTTTGCATACTGTGTGGTCTGTTGTCTTGGAGAAGTAAATTATGATGGGCATATGCATCAGACAAGTTTGGGTTTATTACCAGCCTACATTATGAATTCTGACTGCCAGAGTCTATACTCTTGGACACAGTAGTTTATAAAACTGTTACTATGCATTTATTTCTACGTTCAACTGTGACTATGCATCTGTTACTATGCAGGTTTCACATAATTCATTATTTTAATGTCTGAATCCTTATAATGTCTAATTTAGAACTGGTAGTCCTAAAGCAACAAGAATTTAAGTGACTTTCCCTAGGTCAAAAGGAGGTCTTCATGAAAGTGGAATTCAAAATCTTAATTCTTCTATCAGAAAATGAAGTGAAACTCTGAAAATTTCTAATACCTTCCCACATATGTATTTCCCTACATACAAGTTTTTTTATTTATTTATTTTATTAAACTGCAGGGAGAATTTGAATTAGGACTATAATCTTTTGCTTATTCCACTTGAGCGATCCCGAGAGTTGGCAAATTCCTAACATTAAATGATTTTTTTTTCTCGTTGACTCTATTTGTGTGGGTCTAACACACCTTTCCACAGTTAAAAAGATAACAGAACTACAGAAGCTGACACACAGGCTTCGAGAGATCCTTATCTCTCCTGTGGTAATATGATTCCGCTGTGTGACCACCACTCTGGGAACCTTACCTCAAACCCACATATCAACAAGATACTGGATCTTGAATAACAAATGAGGGAAATGAGAGTGAAAAGCAGAGAAAGCATTCTCTTCAATAATAGAAAATCGCTCCTCTGGAGAGGCCTGCCCTCCGTGAGCCCAGTAGTCCCCTACGGGCCATCCCCTTTAATTCTGAGAAAAGCTTTCGTTCACTGTTTCTCTCAGAAGTCAAGGTCACTTCAGAGAGACAATTTATGATCTCGTATTCTTCTGGCTACACCTTCTGGCTACTGCCTTGCAATCCTGGCCGAGTCATGGGGGCAAATTCTGTCACACAAGGGGTCCCCAGACCTTCCACTGTTTTACAATTCAGGGAGTCTGTTCTCTCCTCTTGGCCCTTCTGTCTACTCTCTAACAGTATTCCTTGTAACTTCCTTTTCCTTCCTATTCTGAGAAGTTATGATTTAAGAGTGTGGACTTACAGAAAAAGCACTTTATGCATGCAAAGTTTTACAATATTTCACTGAGATTTCTCAGACTGACCACCAGTTTAAAAGAGCCAGGAATTCATGTGTGGGACGTATCCTCAAGTAAAAGCAACTTAAATCCAAATGGTGGGGTAAAAAAAAAATAGTCCTCTATAGATTCTAGCTTGATAGTATACAGTTAACATTATCACATTTCTTTATTAACAACTTAGTCCTTCAATTAAATAATAAAATTAATTAGGTCTTTGAAGGAAAAGTGACTGTAGTATATAGATCAAAGCATTCAGACTTCCTGAGTTTTTCCAGGTGATCAAACTCCGATTTTCCAAACACATTCCATGTTTTCTATGGCAATCTAGCAATTTATTATCAAATAGTGTTAGTACATGTATGTTCTAATCCAGAATCAGTTTACTGAACATATCAGATTCCTGGGCACACTATCATTGATCTAATTAAAAGAAAGCTGGCTTTAGACACAAACCTGTATCATAACAATGGGGTTGGAGTATGGGGAACATTTCTGTTTATGGATAACATGTCTGTTCATGGCATTACATGGACTGAAGTTCTAAGGAGACATCATTTCTGCCATGTTATATTGCATTGTTTTTTGAATCATTGAAGTAATTTGCAGTGTAAAGGACAACCATACTAAATAACATATATTTTTTTTATGTGAGATCCTAGGAAAGTGCATGCAAGCACCCAATATGCAATGTCAAGGCAGCTAAAATAACAATACATTTTCTTTCATTCTTTCTTTTTTTTAATTTTACAGAAAGAGAGAGAGAGAGAGAGAGAGAGAGCAGGGGTGGGGGCAGAGGGAGAGAGAGAGAGAGAGAGAGAGAGAGAGGGAAAGAATCTTAGGCAGGATCCACCCTCAGGGCAGAGCCTGACACAGGGCTCGATCTCATGACCCTGGGATCATGACCTGTGCTGAAACCTAGAGTCAGAGGCACAACCGACTGAGCCACCCAGGCGCCCCGGAACCATACATTTTTCTATGAAATTACTCCATCCATACAGAGAAAGCCTTTCTACTTACTAATCCTGGTAAATGGAATTCTTCCCCTTAAAATATGTGGCAATTTTTACACCTTCTTAAGGAACTACTGAAAAGTATCATCTTATCAGTACTAGTTATGTAAGAGTGGGAAAAATCTGGCTAGAGAAACCAAAATCAGTGTCCTTAAGCCTTTATCCTTATGTTCTCTCCTCTTCTCTAATGACATAAATATTACGTAGCATCTGTTAGTTTTCGCTGAGAATGTGGAGGTAGAAGATATGCTTTAATAAACTACGATTCCCAAAAGAAAGTACTATAAAGGAATGTAAATCCAGTCAAGGCAGCAGTCAGTAAGTGAATCCCAGACCCATCACAGGCAAGGCATTGCCAATAGAGTGTGTTTGGCCATGAACAAGGGAGGTTGCTTAAGATGCCAGTGCATTTGCAAACATTTCCCAGTTGTGTCAGAGGGAAATGTAATAGACAGACATTAAACTTTTTAATGACAGTAAGTAAAAAATCCATTTTTTAAAAAATTTTTCATACCCTATTTTCAATGCGACAGGTAGAGGAGCTTAAAATAAGATGTGAAGTTGGAAAATGAAGTGATCATTTAAGAAGCCTTATAAAATACGATAGTATTTTAGACTTGTCATTTCCATTGAAGTGAAAATAAACATGAAACATATTGTTCAGGTTAAGAGGTCACAGGAAAACAAATTTAAAGTCTTAAGGCCAAAGTCTTCATGGAAAAAGGCTTGTTGAGTTCTGTTGAATTCAAAATCCTACTTAAAAGGTCTGCAGATCTAAAGGGGGCATTAGAGGCAGATTGCTCAGGTCACAAAACTCAGAAGAGAATGCTCCTACCGAAACATTCTCAAGGATGTTCCAGATACCTGGTCACCACCTGTATGTACATAGGGGAAGGCGTCATTTCCTCCCAGACCACTGGAATTATTGGTCTGCCAGTGCTGGTGGGGATCATCCTGGGAGTCAAATGGCTAGAGTATGGAAAGCAAAAGTAGCGTGGTGTAGTAGATGCCAGAGGACCAACCGTGCCTGCCCGCAGGCCACGGTTAATAAGAGTTTGGATTTTGTTCCAGTAGCAATGGGAGCCCACTCTGGGTGTCAGGCTGGGAGGGGTGTGTGGAGAACAACATGACTGAGTTTGCATTATAAGAGAATTGATCTTGGTGCAGTGGGGAGAAGCGATTGGGATGGGACGGGTTTGCGAGTTAAATGGCCACTTAGGAATCTGTTCTGTAGACCAGACCACAGACACTGGGTCCTCAGAATAGGTGACGGGAAGAAGGGGAGGGAAATGTAAGACTCAAAGCACAGGGATGACTTTTGGATTGGACATGGGGCGTGAGGGCACAAGAGGGCACAGAGATCAATCCTAGATTGCAGCTTGAGTTTCTGCCTGGGCAGTAATGGCATTTATTGAGATGAGAGCCATGTTGGGTGAGTGCACAGGAGTGAGAACTAAAAATCAAGGAATGTATTTAGACGTGCTAATCAGTAATGACTACGGATAATAAAAGGACAGCTGGTATTACCATGCACTTTACCACGTACCAGTCTGAGTTTTAATCAGTTTAAATTAACATATTTATACTCATGATAACTTTGCTACTAGTCCCATCCCCATTTTCCAGATGAGAAAACCGAAACCTAAGAAGGTCCAGTGTCACACTGCCAGGGTGTGGTGAAACCGGTGAAACTGTGAGATCTGACTCCAGAATCGTTGTTTTTAAATGTTTCATGTATACCGCCTCCCCATTTGTTGCATTCTTTAGAGAAGTAAACAATGATATGAATAATTATGAAATTCAGAAGAGAAGGCTGTACTGCAGATGTAAATTTAGGGGCTGTAATTATGAGACCAGTTTCAGCGGAGCAGTGACAACACCGTGCGTTCTGGGGCGGAAAGACGAGGACGTAGAAGCCATGATCCCGGAGACAAAAGAATCGCTGAGGGAACAAACCACTCCAAACAGCGTGCAGATAAGGATGACATGGAGGGTTTCTTGGTAAATTTAAGATCTAATTTTATTCATTCATTCATTCATTTATTCATTTATTTATTCATTCATTCATTCATTCATTCATTTATTTATTTACTTATTATCTGTTTAAACAATGAAGGAGGCAAGTCCATCAATTGAGAGAATGGGGTTAAAGAAAGGTAGGATGAGATGAGAGGTAAACCAGACTCTGTTTTGGCCCCACTCCCTTTAGGGATGCGATTCAAGAGATCACAGTTCTCTGCGATGTCGTAGCAGTGACACAGTCATAGTCCACACAGACACATACACACGTGCACACGCACATCCACAATATTACAGCATCTAAGGATGGTGAGAAGCACAGCACTGTGTAACATACCACAGAAAAGTCAAGAAAGTATTTTTTTTTAATATTTTTGTCTAGATGCTTATTTATTTATTTATTTTTTAATTTCTTTTAACGTTTATTTATTTATTTTTGAGACAGAGAGAGACAGAGCATGAACGGGGGAGGGTCAGAGAGAGGGAGACACAGAATCTGAAACCGGCTCCAGGCTCTGAGCTGTCAGCACAGAGCCCAACGTGGGGCTCGAACTCACAGACTGCGAGATCATGACCCGAGCCGAAGTCGGCCGCTTAACCGACTGAGCCACCCAGGCGCCCCATGCTTATTTATTTTTAAGAGAGAAAGTGTGAGTGGAGGAGGGGCAGAGAGAGGGGGAGACAGAGGATCCAAAGTAGGCTCTGCATTGACAGCAGAGAGCCCGATGCAGGGCTTGATCTCACGAACTGTGAGATCATGACCGGAGCCGAAGTCAGACAATTACCAGCTGAGCCACCCAGGTGCCCTGATACCTTTTTTAGATAGAGAGTGTGAGTGTGAGAGAGGGAGAGAGGGAGAGAAGGGGGGGGGGAGAGAGAGAGAGAGAGAGAGAGAGAGAGAGAGAGAGAGAGAGAGAATCTTAAGCAGGCTCCAGGCTCCATGGAGCCCCTCTAGGGCTTGATTCCACAACCCTGGGACCATGACCTCAAACTGAAATCAAGAGTAAGACGTTCAACTGAATGAGCTACCCAGGTGCCTCTTGTACTTTGAAAAGGAGTGTTAGTAATTTTTAAACAATGCAACTCTGGAAAATCAGGTTTTGCCTGCAGCATTGAGTACAGTATCACTAGCTGAAAAATGAAAAGAACTTTCCCATCATAGAGTCCTTTCTTTTACTTTCCTCTTCCCAAGTATTTATATCCAGTGGAACAGGATGGGTCCATTAACTCCCCAGGCTTTCCTGGAAAAGGCTTGCCTCAACTCCCCAGTGTCTTTCAAGAATCATTGTACCCCACATGCTCATTTTCTTCCCCTCCATGTTTTTATTTTCTAAATACATTAATTAGCTATCCTGGAAAAATATTATTTGCAAAGATCTACTGGCACTATCCACCCTTCATCACCATATTAACAATTATAAAAGGCGTATATCAGTTCTTATGATCTTACCACCTCCTATATGTCAAATTTAATTATCTTGGAAGCCTTGAGGCCACTACGCCTTTTTGTGTATCCATATAGCCATAGGTGGGCACGGAGAAGCACAGCTATTATTTCTAAGTGGCAATGTTCAGTTTAGTAATTGCCTGGTGTGGGGGTGTGTGTGTGTGTGTGAGAGAGAGAGAGAGAGACAGAGAGAGAGAGACAGAGAGACAGAGACAGAGGGAGAGACAGAGACAGAGACAGATCTGTGGTAAGAGATATTTTTTTTCTGATACTTCAACAATGCCATGATAATTGCACTTGAAAAACATACAGAGAGCTTATTATCTGGTTTTAAAAGAAAGCAAACAAATGACAAATTAGTTCTAATACTAGAAAAATTGACAGCTTAGAATGATGTACGTTCAAAGTATCTCCTCATTAATTCATCCCTTTATTTGTTCAAGAATATCTTTTAGATATTCAACAACATTCATGTTTTCTTGAATAACTTTTATTATTTTAATGAATGAATAAGATACATCTAATAATTCATTCTTTCAAGAATAGTTTGTGGAACACTTTTACGAGGCATTTATTTCCTGGGCAGGGTTTATGTACAATTTATATTTCCAAATGAATTGGATAAAAGCCCTGCCTCCAGATAGTAACCAAAATGACTAGAGATCCTCAAAAATAACTGTAATAAAAGTCAAAATAGAAAACGCTTCTATGACCATGTCTTTTGTTTGTTTTCTGACATAACTTATACAACTGGACACTAAGAGCTGCCTTATAGCATCCAGAAGAAATTTTAGTTGCTCTCATTTATTATTTTAGAGGAACAATCAATAAGTTGATCCTCCCAGACCTATTTTGCCTCTGGGGATAAAAAAACAGCAACTGGACATTCCCTTGATTTGGGCATCTAGCCCACCCTACAGCTCCAATAACTGGGCTCCTGCCTTATCTTTAACCACTGATTTTCTCTTTTTCTTTTCATTTTTTTTCTACAACCACCTAACTATGGATGAACCAAGCCACTTGTCATTTCTTTCCTCATGTCTGTACCTCTGACCCCTTTTCAAAGAAACTTCTCGACCTTCCCACAGGTGTTACTGCTGACTGGTGACGTGGGCCCCTTAATGCTACTGTTCAACTGTTTCATTTTAGTTCTGGTTCAAAGTTCTCTGACATTTTCCTTATCATTGATGAAAACTCTGACCTCTCTCCTGAAGGCAGCTGGTGATCTCTTACCTCTTTCCCTCAGCCAACCATCTTCCCTTGTACTAGAACCGCTCCAAATCCACCCCCACTGTTAATGATGAACTACGTAATAGAAAAAAAAAAAAAAAAACTATAATAAAGGGAACTCTGCTAAAATGTACCTCCCCACACATGCTCATGCTGTGATATTTCTCTTTATTCTTAGCTCTGCTCATCTGGGTGGAAGGTGTGTTCTTACTCTTGAAGTCTATTCATCTGCTTGAGTCTTTATTTTCTTTTGTCTCCTCTACAACATCTACTGTTTCCTCTCTACCAATTACTTTGCCTCCCCCCACCCAAGCCAAACCTGTATAAATACCTCTCACCTTTAAACCAAAGTGTCTTTTAAACCTGTCTCCCTTTTAGCTCTATCTCTGACTACTTTCTACATCTTTTATGTTTCAAACTTGGGACTTCTTTCCTGTGAATTATCACCTGACTTCTCTCTTCCCTCTCTAGAAACACTGTGTCACTCCCTGCTTCCCAATTTTCCAGCCACCTGTACTAACCCTATAACAATGAAATGATCAGTCTTTTTTGTATCTATTTCCTCAAATAGGCCATGAACTATTAGAGAATGAGTCTTCATTTTTGTGTGCCCGTTTTCAGTCCAGGGCAACAGCACAGAAGGAGTCAGGTTAGATTATTTTTAAATTTTCTCAAATGCCCAAGCTAAAACAAACCCCAACTTGCTCTCCTGGGGGTTGGTCCTATTTTCAACATTACATCAACCACCAAGGGAGCTATTTATCAAGGGAAGCAGAAGTGACATCACCAGAGGGAATGTCCCAACTTTAAGTAAGGAGGAAAGTGAAGGGAAAGAGAAAACATGGTAAAAATTTGGTGCAAAACATCGTGCATTTGAGAAATGTGAAGGCTGTAATCAAGAATTAATTTCCAAGATAAAATGTTGGAAACATGAGAACTTAATCAAATAAGGCCCCTTAAACAGATAGAAACAGGTCAAGACCAACATGGTGGCAATTGGATTACATTTGAGGTCCAGTTACCTCAACACAAGATTAGGCCTCAAGATTAAAACACAGTTGCCTCCCTATGTGTGGTTGTTATTACGAGTGGTGCCATTATCCACCTACTTTCCCCAACCAGACTACGAATTCTTATATTTCCTCCTCTGTCCTATATCCGATCATCTATCAAATCCTGTGGATCTACCTCACTTCTAAATATTCCTTTTCTCCAGCCCATGCCGCCACTTGAATTCAGATGCATATTTTATGACCACATGATGACTTCTTCCCTAATTTCCTTCCTCAGCTAATTTTTTCTGCTGGTTCTAGAGAGGTCCTTTTGACACATACATACAATTGTGCTTAGAAAATTCCAGGAGTTCCCTAGAACCTCGTGTGTGTGTGTGTGTGAAATCCAAACTCTCCAGAGTGGCAAACAAGATCCTTCACAATTTGACCCTGCCGCTATTTGGACCTACCTCTTATCATTTCTCCCCAAGTACCAGGCTCCAAATTTTACTGAGACACTTTCTGTCTCCAAAATACAGGTACTCAAGCTTTCTTTTGTTCTTAATATTCTCTCTGCACAGAATGGCTTTTCTACCTTTATCTGTCTAGAAGGTTTTTGGGTTTGTTTTTTTTTAATTATTTATTATTGAGAGAGAGCATGAACATGAGCAGGGGAGGGGCAGAGAGAGAGGGAGAGAGAGAGAGAGAGAATGTCCCAAGCAGGCTCCACACTGTCAGCACACAGCCTGATGCAGGACTCGAGCCCACAAACCATGAGATCATGACCAGAATTGGAATCAAGAGTTGGACACTTAACTAACTGAGCCACCCAGGTGCCCTTGTCCAGATTTTTAACTCCATATCAAAGTACTCCATTCAAGCTTACCACCTTCTTGAGGCCTAAGAGCCTAGTGACATGCTATATTCACTGTGTTGTCTGACTCTTACATGGCTCCATGACACCACTTAGCACACTGTATTTCACTGGCCTTTCCTGTCTGTCTCCCAGACCAGACCCCATGCCCTTTGATGTTGGGAACCCCAACCAGTACCAGTCTATGTCTAATATGTGATTGCTATAAATTCTTCTTAAAGACAGAATGCAGGAAAGAATGAATGAATGTCTTGATTAACCTGATTCCATCTGCAGTAGGATTTCTTCCCCTCTTTCTACTCAGTGGCTGAAGTTTGATTCTCAGGTTTCTACCCAGAGGTTGAGCCCATTCTCTCTGGTGTTTGACCTTTGTGGGGCTAACCATTTGTCTCTCTAGATTTCTGCCTATTGATTTCCTTTGGACTCTTCCCAGCTCCAGAAAAGCTAATTTAATAGACAGCCTGTCTAAATGGGCGCCATACTTTCCCTATATTCAGTTCTCGGGCTAGACTTCCAAGTTCTTCTCACTTCACCCAACCCCAAGTAACTGCCCATGTTTACTTCTCAGAGCTGAGTGACCCCCTGACCACCCCCTGTCACTACCACTGTCACTTACGGTCATCACTTGAACTGATATTTTCACTCTACTGCTTTATAATTCTTTTGAATGGACAACAGTCCAAAGAAATAGCACTGCTTAGCACACTCCTTGGCACACTCCTTAGCTGCTTCCCTACTAATTCAGTGGGAAGAGAAGGAATTCTCTCATTTCTTCCCGGCATCCCCCTTCCCCCAAAATGTGAGGATTCTTTCTTTGACTACAAATACTCGCTTAGCCAGTTCTTGTGCCTTCTGTGATAATTTGTGGACTGACAGCCCGGAACACAAGATGGAAGGCTTTCCAAACTGTTCTCCTGGAAAAATGCCAAAACAGGGGGAGGGCAGTAGTCCATTAAAATAATATAGTGCTGTGCTATTTAGGCAATAGTATCAATGCTGTACAGGCAAGCTAAGTGGGTGTGAGGGTAGATAAACAAACTGGATCAAAAGTCAAACATATATTTATGGGTACAATTTTTAAATAGATATCCATATTATTGTTTTTGCTCCTGAAAGTAACATGTGGAATTAATCATTTGAATTATTATGACTAAGAGGAGAATAATCGCAAATAGAGAGTAAGATATTTCTTAGATGACTTCCTTTAACCCCTTTTAGGAAGTTAAGAAAAAATATTTCATAGTTGCAATGTAATAGAGTACATCTGGTTGGGTAAATGTTAAATAATCAGGATTAAAAATCTGACATACACAATAGGCTGGTTCGACTTCTCAATTAATGGCTATAGATATCATATGTGGCCAACTATCTGAAGCATTAACACATGATATGAGATCCATTCACAGGAAACAAAATCTCTGGCCCTTATTTCTGATGGTAAGAGAAGCTGGAGGGATTTGTTATGCTGTGTGTATGCATTGTTTTGTTTTTTTTT
This sequence comes from Panthera onca, assembly GCF_046562875.1. NCBI lineage: Eukaryota > Metazoa > Chordata > Mammalia > Carnivora > Felidae > Panthera > Panthera onca. The sequence continues at coordinate 8,284,711 of NC_138345.1, read as the reverse complement.
CTTAAGAACAAATAATTTAAAGAAATATTCTGGGAATCCCATATTTCAACTAATGGGGTGTGTGTGTGTGTGTGTGTGTGTGTGTGCGCGCGCGCGCGCGCGCGCGCGCGCGCACGCGTGTGTGTGTATTTTTTGTAACATAAAAAGTTTCCAATACCATTGCTATGCCTGGTATTTGATCTAGTGATGAGTAGAGACTGAGTTTTTCCCTTCCTCTCTCTCTCACTTTTTCTTTTTCTTTCTTTCTTTCTTTCTTTCTTTCTTTAACTTTTTCCATGTCGTGAACTTCCTGGTAAGTATTTGGTGTCTTATATTTTAGGTAGGGATTTCCCCAAAGATAACTTAATTCCAGCATTTTAGATTGTATGGAAAGAAATTTCATCCCATAGTAGAAACAACTGAAAAATAATTCTGGCGTAGTCTTTTAAAGCAAATGTTCTATTTTTTCTTTATCTGATGCCATTGCTCTCCTAAATTCTGGTTAACTCTATTAAACTCTGCTTAACTCTATTAAAACTGGCTTGTTTTACATACTCATTCATGAAATAGAATCACCCCACTTATAGAAAATAAGATATATCAGTCAATAGGTACATATAGATTTTTCTTCCTGCAATATCAATAAGTAAATTAGCACTGTATTTTGATAAGCTTATCTAGGATACCTATCCATTTCTACAAATGCCACCAATCAAAATGCGAACTTAAATATTCATATGTGCTTAAAAAACTTATATAAGCAAATTAGTATTAACTTTCTATCCAGAAAGCCTGATTTGAAAATACTTTTGCTTCTTTTCAAACTGTCCTCATGTGTTGTGGAATAACGAATTTCTGAGATCTTTTCTAAAAGAACAATGTGGAGGAGAATGAAGCATTGAAAAGCTTGTTTTCAAATTAGAAAAAAAAATGTTGGCTTTATAAATTAGAACAAAATTATATGTTTTTCTGAGTCTGAACTCTGTTCTAAATTTCTACCATAGATGTAGTTATAGAATTATGACTCAAGGTAAATGTTTGTCTCTTTCATAAGCTTTTTTTGGAAAATATCCAGTAAGGGGTTCTTTATGAATACAGAGAAGAAAGTGTGTGTTTGGAGAGGAGAGGTATTTGTTTCATGTAGCCCCAATTAGAAACTTAGGTAGAGCTGATCAAATTTTGAAATGACTTTGTTTGACAAACTTCCAACATGCTATCTATTAAGGAGAGTACAGTTTGATTTAATGTGTTTTTTAAAAAATATGGACAATGGTGTCAAATCTAAATATTACCAAACATTAACTTTGCTTCAATGTTGTAAAAAAAAAATGATGTCGATAAATAAGAAAAACAAAACTTTAATGTGGTGGGTGGATATCTCCATCCATCTTTCTTTGTTAAAGTTCCAAATACTATGACTACAGTAAAGAAAAATTCATTTACCAAAAGGGATTATTGTGGTAAGTCCCAAAGACATTAAACTTTGGTGAGAAAGAAGGAAGAAGGCACGGAATTGACTCTGTGGGTGAAAAGGGATAAAACTTCCTTTTTTTTTTTTCCTGTGTAAGTGTTCAGTGACAAATTTTAAACGATGATTACTGTTCAAGAGGGTTCTGGTAATTTTGATCCCATACTTTGTCCCCTTAAACTGTAATTAACAATGACTTATCTTAAAACCTAGAATTATAATAGGATTCTTTTCTAAGTGTACTTATTTTTGTATTAAACTCTTTCAATCGCCACACATTTATTAGACCTATGTGAAAATAGATTAAATATGATAAACTTTGCTAATACTCTTCATTAATAATTAAATTTAATGAAATTGATTTATGTAAATAAGTAAGAATGACAAATCAATTTTACATTTAACAGCTGACTAGGTCTCATAAAACTTCAAAGTACATGGCAGATTCCTTAATTTAGGCAATGTGTCCTCGTTTGAAATATGCTATTGCTTTTATCATCCCATGTGATCCGTGACTTGACATCTGTGATGGATAGAAGCAGTTATAAGTTGTGCAATCATTGTGTGTGTTTGGGGGTGGAGGGGTGCCTGTTGCAGCTGATTTCTCAATAAAAACTGTACGATTCATGTAATGCCACCTATCAAACCTAAGTAGCATTTTTGGTTCATAACCCCAAACCGTGATACTCTGGTAACTTTGGTTTACTGTAAAACCATAAACAAAGAAGTGTTGCTGTACTGTTATTTCAAATCGCTCTTCAATGAACAGTTTGACCCAATTGTTACTTCCAGAATGTTCTTACTTGACTTCCCAGCTAATAAGCACTAAATGCTTTTGTAGACACAAAATAGTTTATGGAGCACAGTTAGAAAGAACTCACAGGACAGAGTAAGGGCACAAAGAAGAGAAATAAGTGTCTCCAAGAGAGGATTTAAATTCCATTTTGGGGGTACAGCATTTCAGACAACTGTGAGATTTGCAAGCGGAAATGTCAGGTCAGGAGTTGGATATACGAGTATAAGGTTCTGGAGAGTGACGGAGTGTGGTCAAATTGTGGGCCCAGGGAAGTGCATAAGGTTAGCCAGGGAACATGTAGATTGAGAAGAGAAACGATTATGGAATAATACCCTGGAAAACGCCAACATTTTAAGAGATTAAAAGGGTCATTCATCCAACCAAGGAGCCTATCACATGCTTTCATAATACAATTTAGTTCTCATCCATAGGACTGACTAGATCTGAAATGAATGTTTTACAAGCCAGACTATAAATTTCATGAAGGGGATCATATGTGTCTGGTCCAGGGCTATATTCTCAGTGCTATGAATCGTGTCTGGCATGTAGAAGGGCTTCCTACGTGTTTCTGAATTAATTAATGAATCTATAAATAAATGTATGAATGATGGATGAGTGAATGAATTGTAGAACAAAGTAACAATCACGATGAAGATGCTGAGGTGTCTGTAGAATATGAAACATGAATCCCTAAGTGACTTGGACAAGAGAAGTTTTATTGACCTGTGAGGCATAAACTAATGATATGCAGAATTCCTGTGTACTATGTGTAAATAGCAGATCAGTGTGCTTCCATCAATAATGTGTTAGCGTTGTTGATTTTAGAAGATTGAGAATTTTTTCACCTCATCTAATAGTGGCCCATATGGCTGTTTTATAATATAACAAAATGGTTACATTTTATGCCTGAAATACGGATCCTACTAAAGTATGAGATGTAGTTCTTACATGCTGTGGGGAACTGTATAAGTTAATAAGAAGAACCCAAAGGCTGACAGTATCCTATCTTGCCAACAAATCCGTGTGGTTTGCCAATAAACCATTTTACAGATATGGAGAAAGAAACATATAAAGACGGGATGATGCTCAGAGGGCACACGACACTCGTGGCTGAGTGGGAATAGTTCACAATCATTTCCTGATCCCGAATCCAGTGTTCTCCCCACTATGTTATACCATTCCTAATAGACTGAAATAAAAAGGAATTCATTTCACCAGTACCCCTCTACAACTACATACTAGACCAGTGACACTTAATTTTTAAAGTATTCCATTTAAAATAAATAAATAATACACAAAGAAACAAACAAACATTCCATTTTCGTAGGTGCTTACAACATAATAGTTGAATAGAAAAAAATGAAGAGAAACCTAGATACTATCAGGCATACTTGATGTAATCATAACTATCTACCCACAGGTACATAGTGACTTGTTATTTATTCATAGGATACAGCTATGTATCCTGTACCTATCTCCTCCTGTAATTTTTTGATTATTGACTTAAAAATTTTACCTTCAATGGAGGAGAATTTTCTGTGATCATTGTCGTGAACGACTATCACAATGACTTACTTCGCAAAGTTGTGATGTTAATATTTGGCAATGATATTTACATATTGTGAGTGTCTGAGTAGCAGAGGCAATGTTCTCTTTTCAAAATGTTATTGAAGGTACCTAGGTATGTGTTTATTGAACTTAAGGTGAACTGTGGGTTTGATTCAACTTTCCTGTAGAATAGAAGAGTGGCCCCTACCTTCTTCTCATCATTCCCTCTTGCACCTTTGGGAAATTGTTAACTTTTCTTTTCCTCATGTGTCAGTCTTTTGAAAAACAGAAATGATGAATCCTTCCATGAATCTGCCGAGCGTGATTTTGTGGACAAAAGATCTTTATGGGTTTATAGTGAAGGAAGATGAATTCACATTGTTTGAAATGATTTGAAAATCAGTTTTCCTTCATGCTAATACAGTATGCTATTATCATATGTTTACCACATTTATATTTAAGGACTATTAATGGGTCTAACATCTTGTTATTCTTTGTTATCCTTCATTCATCGAGCCTTCTCTTCTTCCTTCTTTTGGATTAAGTAACTAATATTTAGGATTTTTTTTTTTCCAATTATTGGCTTAGGTTTTTGTTTTTTGTTTTTTGGGTTTTTTTCCTTTAGGGTTTGTACAGGGCTAACTTGTCACAATCAATCTTTAAGGATATTATACCATTTCACGTGTAATACAAGGTGCTTACAGCAATATACTTCCATTTCTTCCTTCCTTTATTGTGTAATTGTCATACCTTTGACACATATGTTATATACTCCCATTAAATTGTCATTATATTTGTTACAAACAATCACGTGACTTTTTAAAAAAAATTGTAATGTTTCTTTTTGAGAGAGAGAGACAGAGACAGAGCACAATAGGGGTAGGGGCAGAGAGAGAGGGAGACACAGGCTCCAGGCTCTGAGCTGTCAGCACAGAGCCTGACATGGGGCTTGAACTCATGGACCACGAAATCATGACTTGAGCCAAAGTCAGACATTTAACCAACTGAGCCACCCAGGTGCCACAACAATCAGGTGACTTTTAAAGATTTAAACAAGGAGGAAAATGTATTAAATTTACCCACAGGTTAACCATTTTTCCATTCCTGTGTCCCTCTGTACTGAATGTGTCTTCTATGCTGACTACTTTTAAGATTTTTCTCTTAATGATTGGTTTCAAGCAATTTTCTTATGTCGTGTCTCTGTGTAGTTTCCTTCGTGTTTCCTGTGTTTGGAGTGTGTCGAGCTTCTTAGATTTGTGAATCTATCCTTTTCATTAAATTTGGAAAACTTAGGTCGTTATTTCTTCAAATATACTTTTCTGTTGCCGTTCTCTCTCCTCTCCTACACAGACTCCAAATACCCGTGTATTAAGTCACTTAAGATTTTCTACATTTTACTAAGGTTGTGTTCATTTTTTAATCATGTTTTCTCTGTTTCACTTCATGTTCACAAACATTTCCTTCTGCGGTGTCTAATCTGCTGTTACTCCCATCTTTAATGGTTTCTGCCACTGCTATAACAAATTACCACTAACTCAGACTCTTAAAACTGCACAAATTTATAATCTCATGTTTTTGTATTTCTTAAATCCAACGTGGGTCCACTAGGCTGAAACCAGAGGTGTTGGCCAGTTGTTGGCGTTACTTCCCAAAGGATTCAGGGGACAAGTGGTTCCTTTGCCTTTTACAGCTTCTACAGACCCATCTACTTCTTCTCTTTTGGTCCCTTCTTCCTTGAAAGCCAGCAACATAGCAGAGAAGCCCTAATCGAGGACTAAATTGTTCCCCTCTATGGAGGCAAGACCCTTCTGAGTACTCTAACCAATGTCCTTCGAATTACAAAGTCTGAATGACTGGAAGACACATTGTGTTTTTCTTTTTAGTGTTTCTCTGCCCACCTTTGGATAGACGCCTCCCGGACTTGCGCCAGTCCACCCTGGGCTGAAGGCCTCAGGGAGAGCTATATTGCTATGTATGTCTCTTCCCACCGCTCTTGCAGGAAGACGACCAGGCTTGCTTGGTTCCTCCTTCCTGCACAGCAGCCTGGAAGCTCTGACCAGACAGTCACCTGGGGTTACCTTAGGGTTCACTTCATTTGCTTCCCCTCTCTCATGAATCATCACCTCGTGCTGCCTGATATCTATGTCTGAAAAAACAGTTTTCATGTATTTTTGTCTGTTTTTGGTTTTTTTGTTTGTTTCTTTGTTTTTGTTTTTGTTTTTGTTTTTTCAGTTCTTTCAGGCTGATTGGTAAACTCCACCTCTGATATTGGATCTTGGCTGATAGCAGAAGTCCTTCTGTCTTTTCATTCCAGTATAAGGGAGCTCATTTTATTATTTTATTTTATTCTATTTTATTTTATTTTATTTTATTTTATTTTTTATTTTATTTCATTTTTATTTTATTTTATTTTATTTTATTTTATTTTATTTTATTTGTATTTTAGAGAGAGAGAGAAAGAGCATGAGCAGGGGAGGGGCACAGGAAGAGGGAGAGAGAGAATCCCAAGCAGGCTCCACACTCGGTGCAGAGCCTGACATGGGGCTCGATCCCAGGACGGTGGGATCATGACCTGATCCAAAATCGAGAGTTGGACACTCAACCGACTGAGCCCACCCAGGCGTTCCAGGAGCTCATTTTAAAGACATTTGACGTATCATATCATGGGAGCCCTCTGAAGGAAAGGATAGCTGTGTATATACTATTTAGTGTCTTATGAAGATTTTAGCCCCCACATCATATACATTTAATAACTTCACATAGTGATACAGATTTATTGTTTTGTTAATTATAAATGCAAACTTAAAAGGACTGACCATCAGGGAGATGACGTGATGGAGAGCAATGTGTGGACTGGGAATATTTATATTAGAAATATTTGGATGCTGTTACTTTAAAGAGAAGCAGTGCAGTTGACCTGTTTGGCACCCGGGAAACAGGCAGGAGGGGCGGTAGGCAGACCAGTGCCAGAGAGCTGGGAATTAGGACAGCTGCCCTTTTTGTTTAAGCTGCCGCTGGCCTTGCCAACACATGTGAGCCTCTCACAAATCATGCAAATTTCAGGTTCTTTATGATGCCACCTTTGATTCATGCAGGCAGTGTGAGGGAGAGAAAACACTTGTGCACGCATGCACACACACACACACACACACACAACTGCAAGATTTGGCAAGGACTTTGCAGCTGCTAAATCATGTGAGAAGAGAGTATGGCTGCTCTCATGCCGCGTGGAGCCTGATGGCCCAAGGAAAGTGGATGCTTTACATTTCTTCTGCCAAAAGAAAGCAGCATTCGGGACACCTATAACCTAGGATGACCAGCTGTTCTACCCCATTGGAGAATCCTGGAAATCCTCTCCTAGGGGATGTCTTTCCCTGACCATGGCAACACTCATTGATTCTCCTCTTCCAAATGCCTTTAGCGCTTATAGTCTGTCCCACACAGCTTAAGACACACCTGGCTTGTTTTTTTTTTTTCTTAATAGGTATTTCCTGTTGAGAAGTATTATCTCTTCAGTCAGACTGAGTCCTCCATCAGGACGGGACTTCTGTGTGACACATTTATGTTGCTTTGGCATCCCCAACCACCACCCTGATCGTTGTGCCCTTCATAAAGCTGTGTTCCAAAACCTTGTCCCCTTTTCCTAGAGGTGATCTGTGTATATGCTAGTCACCATTGCCTAATATCGTCGTCGTCATCCTCATCAGAACAGTTCAGATGCTGGGGTCAAGGAGAAGGAAGTGACAAGCAGCCACAAAGAAGCAGCCTCTGACAGCTTTCACTGACACCAGGTCATAAATCAGATGGCAGTGAAGGCGAAACTCAGCCCAATTCCCACCCTCCCTCTCCATTCTTTCCTGCCGCCTCCGCCTTTACCAGATCAAGTGTTTTATTGCCACGGGTAGCGCATAGTCTTTGTTAGGTGGGCGTCTGGGCTGCTTTCCTGCAGCGTCTGCCCTTCAAGCAAGAGTTCAACACGAATCCAATTTAGAAAGGGTCAGAATAAGCCCATGTGACTTCATAGTTAATTCAGAATCTGCACAGTCAATGAATGCCCCCAAATAAAAGGAAGCAACTTGATTTGACTGAGGACAAGCCAGATAATCCACATAAAGGGAAACATTTGGAAGAAAACTATTACCGTCTCTCAAACTTGGAAAGGGGAGGAAAATCCCAGAAAGCACAAACGAACACACACCCAAATAAAAGGGAGTTGTTGTTCAAGGGCTATAAAGTTTCAGTTATGCAAGATGGGTAAGTTCTAGAGGGCAGTTGTACAACACAGTGCCTGTAGTTATGAATGCTATAATGTGGAGGTGTCTGGGTGGCTCAGTGGGTTGAGCGTCCGACTTTAGCTCAGGTCATGATTTCATGGTTCATGGGTTTGAGCCCTGCGTCTGGCTGTGTGCTGGCAGCTCGGAGCCGGGAGTCTGCTTCGGATTCTGTGTCTCCCTCTCTTTCTTTCTGCCCCTCTTCCACTTGCACTCTGTCTCTCTCTGTCTCAAAATAAAGAAACATTTTTTAAAAACCTTTCAAAGATTGCTATATTGTGCACTTAAAAATTTGTTAAGGTAGATTTCATTTTAAGTGTTCTTACCAAACACACACACAAGAAAACACACACACACACACACACACACACACGAGGCATAAGGAAACTTTTGAAGGTGATGGATAGATCCATTACCCGGACTGTCGTGATAATTTCATCGATGTATGCATATGCCCAAATTCATCAAATTCTACACATTAACTATGTGCAAGTTTTTGCATATCATCTGTATCTCATTAAACCTATTTAATGTGTGTGAGTATAAAGATTTATAACATCTGATCGTTTTAGTTTCAGAGAGCGTGAGAGGCCTTTCCAAAAAACAATAATCACTGTAATAATAATAGTACTAACGAAAAATTGATCATTTGAAAGTGTTAGTCTCTCTAGACTTCACAGTATATTTACTTTTCCTTTTAGTCTTTCTTTCTTCTTCGATGTATAAATAAGGATTGAGTGAGAGCAGAGGGCAATACAAAAACACAGAATAAAAGGACGATAGCCCTTCTGTTTGTTGTTACTCTTGTTGTCCTTTTCCCCTCCAGTGTAATGATAGGGAAGGAGCTGTCTGTCTCTCTGGGAGTCTCAATTCAGTTTTTAAATTTACCCTGTCCAGGTTGGAGCTGAGCAGTCAGGGGTCAAGTTCTGGCTGCCACAGCATAGCCCTTGAAATTCACTCCAGGTCTCACTGATTGCTAATAGATTTTTTTTTAATTTCATTCATTTTAAAACCAATTGTTCTACAAAGGAACTGAGAATAATGGTCTTTGCTCATTCTTGATCAATAATAATAATGACATAGCAAGCATTATTGAGGTTTTTAGAATGTAGTGCCTGCAATGTGGCCCTAATGTTTTGGATTATACCAAAGCTCTTCATATATGCTCATTGCCTTTCAATACCATAAACATATGTAAACTTTTTTCAAAAAAATTTTTTCTTTATTTTGAGATTGGTAGAGAAAAGAGTCCCAGGCAGGCTCAGATTCACAAACTGTGAGATCATGACCAGAGCCAGAATCAAAAGTCAGACAAATAGCTGATTGAGTCACCCAGGCACCCACCCCCCTTTTTTAAAAATATGTTAACTTTTTAATACAAAACACTGATAAAAAAACAAGGGAACAAATCATCATAGCTAAATATATTTGTTCTTATTTCCAAATTTAGGGTAATTTTAAACAATATTTATCCCTATCGATCTGGGAATAAAATTTTATTTTATTTTTTATTTATTTTGGGGGGGATAAAATTTTAGATTTTAGTCATCTTAATAAGCTGATATACATTTTCTGCTGTTAAAAATAGTGGCATTTTAAGCTCTAGTCTGATAGTTGCATGACAAGATAGTATATATAATTAATTTAAATATCCCACTTAGGGGTGCCTGGGTGGCTCAGTTGGTTAAGCGTCCAACTTCGGCTCAGGTCATGATCTCACGGTTCGTGAGTTTGAGCCCCACATTAGTCTCTCTGCTGACAACTCGGAGCCTGGAACCTGCTTCAGATTCTGTGTCTCCCTCTCTCTCTGGCCCTCCTCCACTCGGGCTCTGTCTGTCTTTCCCTCAAAAATAAATAAACATTAAAAAATTAAAATAAATAAATATTCCACTTAGAAAACAATGCTTGATTCTGTATTGTCAGTTTCAAGTTTTTATCTTACTCTTCATATAAAATCTAATGTGAGCACCTTTCCCTCAGAAAACACTTCCTGTTTGGAAGTTTGGAAAAGCATAGTCATGTTCTATTCACACAACACCGTCAAGTAAAAGGATTTGCACTCTGACATGTGACCATACTCACAATTTTTACTGTGTCTATTTGGTCCCGAATCATGATTAGGTGGTAATTTATAAACTTTCACCTGTTCTCAACAAATAAAGTGGCATCTGAAGGGGCACCAATCGTGCCTCTCGCTCGGAGCCCAGCAGGACTTTTCTCTGATGCTGGTTGTTGTGACTGCATGAGGAATAACTTCAAAGCCATTTTTCCCGCTTTTGTTGGAGCGATCACCTTATCAGTGGCTGGAAGATTTCTTCTCCTGAAGCATAGGTGTTCAATAATCAACAAAACGAAAAGTCATCTCACGTTTCCTCTCATCTATGCAACATACATATGCGGAGATGATTTTCGTTCTGCCCACCTGTGGTTTCACCCATCTGATCTGCAATGTAAAATATCTGCTGACACCAGCCAATCAGAGTCAACATCTCATCCTGGAGGCAAAAAGTCCACAGTACCATTTTGGAAAATCATTTACCCTCTAGATCGTTTTGCTTTCTGGAAACACACACACACACACACACACACACACACACACTCATTAACTTACAGGTAGGTTTTTCAAGATTCTTGGAAATAACTCATGCCACTTTTTTTTTTTTTAACGGACCTACAGTTCTCTGTAGTTTTGATCTCTGCTTTGACTTTTACAACAAAGGGAAACAGTCTTTTGGGTTTCATTTTTATTTTCATTGTGGTAATAACATTTAACCTGAGCTAACTACAGGCACAGTGTTGCATAGCAGATCTCTAGAACTTAGGATTGTGTGGAATTGGAACTTTATACCCGTTGAACACCAACTCTCATTTCTTCCAACCACCAGCCTCTGGCAACTACCGTTGTATTCTTTGTTTGTAGGAGTTTAACTCTTTTAAAGATACCCCCGTGTAAGTGGAATTTCGCATTAGTCATCCTTCTGTGGCTTCTTTCGTTTAGCATACCTTCCCTCCATTTCTTCTATGTTGGCACCTGTGACAGGATTCCCTTCTTTTTCTGTGGCTGAATAAAATTCCATTGGGTATATGCATTGCATTTTTCTTATCAGTTCATCTGTTGATGGACATTTAGGTTGTTTACATATTTTAGCTACTGTGAATAATGCTGTAGTTAATGTGGGAGTGCAAATACCTCTTCAGGTTCCTGATTTCAAGTCTTGGACACATACCCAGAGTACCGTGTAGTGGAAATAATTCCGTGTGCCTTCTCTGCAAAACCTCAATCGGTTTGCTGGAGAAACCATAGTTGTGTGCTGAGTTTATTTTACATGAATAGTCTTAAGTGGTTATTTGGTTATTCTATGGGACAGTGACCCAATAAAATAAAATGTTCATAATTCATTCCCCTATTTCTTATTTGTACTTGTGTGTGTGTGTGTGTGTGTGTGCGCGCGCGCGCGCGCGCGTGCGTGTACACAAGTGTCGTACTCACATATTTGGTGGCCCCAGCATGGCAAATATTTATAGTTGACAATGGAACATATCATAATGGTAATAGTAAAAAAATATTTAAGAAACATAAGCATAACAGGAATTCAAAAACATGTCCATTGAAGTGAAAGGTACCTTGTGCATAGCCTGATAGCTAGGGTTAATTAATGAATGGATCCTTTTACTTCATGAAAAACATTTAAATATATGAGTTATTAAGAGGTTTCCTGAAGTGCCTGGGTAGCTCAGTCAGTTGAATGTCCAACTCTTGTTTTCAGCTCAGGTCACCAATCCCAGGGTTATAGGGTCGAGCCCCAAGTCGGGCTCCACATTGAGCATGTAGCCTGCTTAAGAATCTTTCTCTCTTTGTGTGTCTCTCTCTCTCTCTCTTCCTCTGCCCCTCTCCCTGGCTTGGGCCCTCTGTCTCTCTGTCTTTCTGAAATTAAAAAAAAGAAAGAAAGAAAAAAAAGAGGTTTCTTCTTTAAATTGGCCTCTCAGATACACTTCTGTATCTTCACTGACTCCTGAGACCCTGTTATAATAATAGTAAAGGAACAAAGTAGATGTTGAAAATAACTGGAAAAAAATCTTCTGTAGCATCAGAACAACATGGGAAGATACACACACGCAGGCTCATGGCCACACCCACACGCAAAGAAAAAGAGCAAATGTAAGAGGGTCGGATGCTGTGAAAAAGGAGCTTGTAGAAATTAGGTCACCACACAAAAGCTTCAGATACAGATTTGGAAGATAAATGCGAGAAATTTAGAATGTGAAGCACAGTCTGAAAATACAAGATGAAAGGGAAGAGATACCAATGAGCTCTCCAGGAGACCCACCCCTACACGGCTGGGAATTCTTAAGAAGCAGAGAAGATTCATGTAAAAAAAATCTCCATAAAATAATAAATATTGCTGGAGCACAAAAGATACTTGAGAATTTGAATTGCAAGGTCCCACTGACTACCAATTTGGATGAACTGAACAGATCCGTAGCATGTTACTGTGAATCAACTGGTAGAGACCACTGTGAAGGTCCATGATATGCAGGGATACATCCTAATCTATTACCCAGGAAGATGAGAAAGAATGATGTCAGGAAAGGAAGCCTATATTCACATGTAACATAGAAAAACAGGTTAATTATAATATACAATACACCTCAAAATGGTAAGATGTTCACTTAAGTATCTGTGGCCAATTACCTCTATTGAAAACATCCACCTTTACCTAAAATAGTGGTTGACAGTTTACATCAAACTTTAAGTTGTAAGCACAACAAATCAATTCTTCTTATAATTCCTCATTAGGAAACACTAACATTTTCAAGCATACGCATTTTCTTAAAAGTAGCGAAATCTGAGGGGCACCTGGGTGGCGCTCAGTTGGTTGAGCATCCAACATCAGCCCAAGTCATGGTCTCACAGTTTGTGAGCTTGAGCCCCGCATCATTGGGCTTGCTGCTGTCTGCACAAGAGCCTGCTTCGGATCTTCTGTTCCCTTCTCTCTCTCTGTCCCTTCCCTGCTTGCCTGCTCACTCTCAAAAATAAATAAGACATTTAATAAATACATACATACATACATACATACATAAATAAATGTAACAAAATTATTTTCAATTATATATGCTATATATATTATATAGTATGTATATGTATTATATTTAACAAATAGAACACTACATTAGGCAATAGCTTTTAAAGTACATTCTGAAATTCAGTTTTTTCATCTGTAAAATTGGCAGAATGATACCTATATCATACGGTGACTTTTAGAAATAATTGCACTAATACACAAAGTGGGACAATGCCCAGCACAAAGTAATTGCTCGGCGAGCGTTAGGTACTATTGTTAGGACCCCAGAAAGGGAGTTTTAGAGGCTACGGTGGTGGTGAAGACTAGAACTTTAAAACACGTAGACGAATAAAAACAGAACGCATGAAAACTGCTTGGTTACAAAGAGCAAGTCTGGGGATGGTGTAAGGCAGGGCGTTTTCACCATCTAATTCCTTTTCTACTATTCTCAACCATATTCATGTGTAGGTAACATTAATTCTTTGAACATGTGCTTCCGTTGTATACATTTACTTATTCTGGATGTCTCAGGTCGGCACGCTATAGGCAGTGGGTAAACATTTGCTGATGATTCGATTATGGAGAAGTAATCTGAAGAATCTTAACTACCTACCTCACTCTCACCGTTGACTCTCCATGGAAATTTCTACTGCACTTCAAGAGCCTAGACTAGCAAACTTTTCACACTGCACCAATAAGTTGATCATTTCTTCTTTACATCAGTGATCACAATGCTGAGTTAGAGATAAGAAAAATATTGTCGGTTCATTTCAGGCAACACGTTGTATTTTGCCTTGATTCAGAATCTAAGTCATCCTTCATTTTTCTCTATCTTTTAGAAATCTTTCTGAGAAAAATTTAAAAAAGCAAAAAAGGACATCGCGTGACTGGAAATGTGATCGTCTTGGATTCTGCCAAATCCTGCCACCAGTTTCTGTGTTATCATTATGTCACTCACTAGTTTTGCATATGATTTGGGGTATTAAGGGTAAGGCTCTTGCGATTACTTACCTAAAGGAATATAGTGAAATCAAGAACAGACTTCAGAGGGGGAAGAAGTGAACTAGAGTCTTGGCCTTAGCATCTACCAAAGAGATGTAAGAGTTAGCGTCTTCCCTTTTATTGGAGATGGGTGCAGAGAGGAGCAATTATATTTCCTGGAAACAGTCGTCATGGGTCTGCACTGAAAGAAGCACAGGCAAGGGAATTGGAAACTGTCAAGGACTACGTCAACAGCAATATTTAGCCCGGACTTAAAAGAAGCAATGGCAACTATTACTCTGCTTGGGAAAGATACGGTAGTAATTGCCAGGCGCTAACAAACAAAATATGCCATCTGTCATCTAATCTGTAGCAATGAGCAGTGTGCCACATCAGTAAGACTGAAAATTTGAAAGTTTTCATAAACTTGGTTAAGCGGCCAATGTGATACTTTGGCTACCCCTAAGTATTCTTGGAGAGCAAACTAGAGGTCACATTCAATGAGTTTGGAAAGAAAACAGGAAGCATGAAGTACAAGTTTATTAACCTATGCTTATTGACCCTGGAATTGTAAAGAAGGCTTAGAAAAATTCACCAAGGAATGTTGTATCTTTCTCACAATGTACATTTGTGTGAACAGAGCACATTAATGAAGTGCATCTTTAAAAACTGTGATTCCAGGCTACTGTTTTTAGAGATAAAATAAACCGATCGTGGCAACATCCCTGATCACAATATATTCTAAGGGCCTTGTCTCGAAGAATAATTGTGAAGGACAAAATGAGAAAGAAACTGCGCTTGCAGAAAAAATAAAATCGCAGTTTGGTAACTGTGCCTCCACTGAAAAAAGGAAAATGCATTACTGTATTTAACCTATATCTTAGATTATGTTCCTGAATGATACTCTCGCTTTTGCTGCAACATCCGTCAAATCAAACTTTAACTATTTACAGTTCCTTCCACCCCCCGCCCTCTGAAATCACAATAACAACTCTTTTCCTGGGGGTAGGAGAGAGAGGTGAGGCTGTAAAAGCTATCTTAAAATGAGCATTTTATTTATGCTGTTTTTATTGAACCTAGAAAAGGTTGGGAATGTTGAAAACTATTCAGGACCTCATGCCATCTGCCCTTATTTCATATGTTCCCTCATATGAGTTGGAACAAAGGAGTGGGCTGGATGGAATTAAAGAATGTATATATAAAAAAAAAAAAAAGAAAGTAGTGATCAAACAGTACTGATAAGGGAAGCCAGTGTGCTCCTGGGTGATGTGTGTATTCAACTCCAGGCTGACTCCTCTTATGCTAATACAGCCAATTTCCTCTTTTATTTCATTTCTGGAGCCTGAATCTGCGATCTCTGATAAGGTTCCCAAGGATACCGCCTTCACTCACAAACCAGGAGGGGGCAGGGGAGCGGGTGATGGAGATGTGTAACTGGGAGGGAGCACTAGTGGATGAATAATTTAAAGCTCCGCCCGGAGATTTGAGGCAAAATGCAGAGATAAGATACACCACAGGGTCTGCTCTGTTTATTCAGAGCTTCATCTTCCAATGACAGCTGACCTCCAAGGTCAAGGGTATGATGGGAAATGGAACCAACAGTGGGGAAAGGTACTGCACATCCCAGAAGAAAGTAATGATTTACTTTTGTGTCAAATGAAAAATTGATCTTTTTATTTAACTACTTTTTTGTTGCCGTCCATCCACAGAAAGCCTGTGACTGAAGAAACTTTGCATAAATGGCAGTCTGTCCCCGTGATGCGGAGACACTCCCCTGAGCTCTTCCGGGAGCTTGTCATATTTTAACACTCGGTTTCATCAGGAAATTTTTAAGGTCAGAATCAACTTGGATTGAGGACCAAAAGTGTATTTGACTTAGGACCTCGAGTGACAAACACAATATCTGGATTCAAAGGCAATCTGATCTTTAGTTTCTCTTGGGCAAATGATACGTTTCCGAGGCTTCCTACCTTTTTAACTTGTACCCGAAGAGACTCCGCGTTTTCCCCTCATTACATTTTTCTGGAGCCTAACATAATCCCTTTTGTGGCAAAACACAACATTACATACGTTGAACCTAATCAAATCTTTCTGTTCTTACTAGTCGGCTGCCTAAATCCCTGAATCTAATAACTCCTTGCAGTTCGGAAAATTTGAAGCCATTTGTCCTGGCTGGACCCATGTTGTAAGTTTTAGGATCTTACAAATTCTGACAGTGAGACACGCACCCACGAAAGCCCTGCTCCCCGTTATCAAAACCGTCTGCTGGGTCGCTCCGATTTGTTTCAATAGAATACGACCATGACCTCTGCGGGGAGAGAGGCAATGTCAAATGTTTCCAAGGGCTGGTTTACATTTCCCTCACCGTCTTAAACTGCTGTTTCTGCTTTCCTCTGTTTGACTGTTACCCATGTTTTCATTCCTGAGCAATCATACCTTTTATCTTTTTTAGATAAACATGAAAACATACTAAGGTCACTGCTGGGTGAGAGGTAAGATGTGCGTGACTGCCACCCAGCCTTACCGAGCCTCTTTTCCCCCCTCCCTTCCTTGACAAACACCCCTTGGGGGTTCCAGTGGGGTGAGACCAGTTACAAGCACGACTCACAGGCTGGCCACATCAAGTGCCCGTAAGGGTTGTCCCAGGAAGGGCTCCATTAGCGTGGCGCCAGCCTGCTTGGTTTTTAGCATGCACTTTGCCCATGTCCCCCCTGTGTTCCCTTTTTTTTTTGGGGGGTCAACATTCTTGTTTTTATATTTAGAATTTATCAAAGTGAAATGCAAGGTGCACTACATTTTATTGCTTCCTGGGTGCATTTTATGCATTTTTGCCAAGGCTTAAGGGAAAACCACCCCATTATTCTTGGCCTTTTCTTTTCTTTTCTTTTCTTTTCTTTTCTTTTCTTTTCTTGTTTTTTAATGTCGGATACTTAACCACTGAGCCACCCAGGCGCCCCTGGCCTGGCCTTTTCTTTTTCTTCTTCCTTTGTTTTTTTGTTTGTTTTGTTTTTGTTTGTTCTTGTTTTTTGTTTGTTTTTGTTTTTGTTTTTGGCTTGTTTTGACTAGTAGGAACAACAATGGGAGAGCACAGACACAAACTGGAAAACAAGCTGAACTGATCTGCGGGAGGCTCTGATCACAGTGGGCCTTGGTGACTGGAACAAAAAAGCCAAACACAGGACCCCTGTGTGGCTCAGTTGGTTGAGTGTCTGACTTCTGCTGGGGTCATGATCTCACAGCTCGTGGGTTCAAACCCTGTGTCGGGCTCTGTACTGACAGCTCAGAGCCTAGAGCCTGTTTTGGATTCTGTGTCTCCCTCTCTCTCTGCCCCTCACCCACTCACACTCTGTCTCTCTCTGTCTCTCAAAAATAAATAAACGTTAAAAAATTTATTTAAAAAACTTATTTAAAAAAAAAGCTAACCACAACCTTTTTACTGATGAGGGAATGTGGGCCTTCAAGTTAACCCTGTGCAATCCTCCTTCATTGACCTAGAAATCAGATATACACTGCAATTTTTGACACGAGGGATCATTTTTTCTATTAAAAAATTTTTTTAATGTTTAATTTATTTTGGAGAGAGAGGGAGCATGAGTAGGGGAGTGGCAGAGAGAGAGGGGGAGACAGAAGCTCTGAAGCAGGCTGCGCACTGACAGCAGTGAGCCTGATGTAGGGCTGGAACTCACAGACTGCGAGATCATGACCGGAGCCAAAGTCGAACACTCAACCGATTGAGCCACCTGGGCACCCCTTGAAGGATCATTTTTAAACCAATAAGGGATCACTTTGATAAGCTACTAGTGAGAAGAGTGAGTCGATTCTCCACTATGTGCCCCTTTCATAGGCACTGTGGTCGTATCCGCTTCTATATTTCCACAAGCTTCACATTATTACAATCATTTGCAATAAACCGATGAGAAAAGTGTCATTTTGTCAGATAATTTTTACCACATTATGTGTCTGAGATGTGGAGCACAAGATGACAGTGGGCTAAATATCACATAGGTCCCCATGATACATCATATTCATTTATTCTAAACAGTGACTTGGTTTTTAAAATTGCTGGCTTCTTAAGTGTATGTTTCTATTCTTCTTTGTTCCCAAACTATCATTGTGTGTGATTTCTTTTATTTTTCATCGTTAAAGGAGCTAGTGCTCAAATACAGAAGTTCAAGTTTTCAATTCAGTGTGATATTCAAATTGAAAGAGGACATCAAAAATAATAAATTTAGAAGCATAAATAGATGGAACTCTAAGAAAAAGAGGTTTTAGCCAAGAGACTCTGTTTCAAGTCAGTGTTTAGAAAGTAGATTTCTTTGTCCAAAACAAAAATTAGGACTTAGCCCATTTTCATAAATGTATATACTGATAATTGTAACAAAGTAGACTTAGGGCAGACGTTAAAGAGATCCTAGTATGAACTTTTTAACAGAAATCAGTGGCAAGGTCAGTACTAAAACCTTCATCTCTAACTAGCCAAGTGGTCTCTCTGGCCATTCTCAAATTACTTTTGTTAGTATGATTTATTGAAAAACTGTCAATTGTCCCACCTTGGATCAGTAACAAGGCCAGAAATCACTCGTGGTCTTAGACCCTCCAAATCTGCGAGCTTCCGATTTCTCTTTTCTAGAAACAACGCTACTGTTCCATTCAAACCTTAACTGTTTAGGCCACATAATTCAGTGCACAGGCATGAGTATCTTAGATAAAGTAACGGAGCGTTAAGTCTTTCCCTTTCTGTTTTCCTTTCAAACTGTGTTAGTTCAAAAATAACGTATTCGAACAACAAAAAAAGTTAATGTCGCCAATGACTGTGAGTGCCATCATATGTAAACGGGCAGATGGGAGGAAAATGCGGGAAATTACCTTACAGAACTTATGAACAGACATCTGTGCTTACCTATAGGTACTTACTAATGCAAAATAATTAAATAGAAATAAATGAAAGGAAAATGAATTTAAAATGGCAACAGATATTGTCACAAAGAAGGCATTGAAGTTACGTCAGCACGGATGAACTAAATTCAAAATATTCTCAGTGAGAATTTAAACCCCTAAAGAATATTTAGTTTAATGTATTTAAAATCTGAAGTCCCCAAGGCTCTGAGAAATTAAGGGACTTGCCCGAGATAGCACAGCTGGTTTTCCTCAGAGTTGGAAACTGAACTCATGTCCCCTCACTCTCTAGTGCAAATGTAGGCAAAGTCTCTATGTGGACCTTTCCCTGTATTCCAAGGTCTGCTTGAAAGTAGAAATGGATATTTTCCCTGCAACTTTTCCTGCAAAGGCCTTTTGCTGCAATGACTTTTCAATATTCATGATAATCTGTGCATCCTTAGTTTATCATAATCTCTCTTTTCTAGCCCCAAGTCAATGATCCTAAGGTAGGAAAATGTATAACTTTTAGTCTTAAAGACGTTTCCCTATAACTTGGTCTTATAAGGTCTTTGAATTTATCTGTGGATATATCTTTTTAATTTAAAATTTAAGTTAATTTTGGACAGATCTTAATTAGAACAGACAAACAAACACCGATCAAAATAAAGCAAACGAGCATCAAGCCTGTATTCTCCTATGGTGTAGAGTTTGTTAATATCTACACATCATTATATGTCTCTGAGTTCTGACATGCTTCAGATATAGATTCAGATTTACTTAGGACCATCACTTGCTGTAGAGAAGATCCTTGAGCATCAAAGAAACCTCATTTGTAGGTTTCTTGGAGGCATTTTTACTGAGTTTAATGGTACAAAGCACTTCACTCCACCTATGGGAATATTGGCAGTAGGGTGTTTAGTCATTAAATTAAGGAGAACCACATTCCTCTCAGCTCTTTCCTGTGGAAATGAATCTGGCCGTCTGTGCCATACCCTGTTTTGCTTCCCTTGGGTGAATTAATCCATACATAAAACCAAATCTGTGGGGGTGGTTTCCCTCTTATCTCTACTGTTTGGATTTTGTTTCAGATTTGGGAAATTGGTTTGATCTAAGAGTTTAGCTGTCAAGGTCACTCTTTTTTCTACAGTACTCAACGTTGCTGAAACATCAATCAGAGTACGTAGGTTGTTTAAAATCTATAGTTCATTATTGATATTAATGCATTTTGATCACTTGTTATATGTTAACATTGTAGAATATTACTTGCATATAGTTTTATGAAATATTATTCCACACACAATTTAGGACTGAGTTTATGTCTTAGTTCATTTTTGACAAACCTAAAAAAAATAGTCTGGGACAGTTTTATTCTTTGTAAACTTCATCTAGTTTTTACATTTAGATTTACTTGTATGGTATGTGTTAGTGAAAACATTGATTTTAGAAGTCAATGAATCTGGGAAAGTAGGTATTACATTTAATGTCCGGGGTTTTTTGCATATGTACACTCAGTTGAACTATTCCACGTACAGCCCATTTCTTTCCCTCTCTCGCAGAAACAAAAAAATTCACATCGACATCTAAACTAAACATTTTTTTCTGTCAGATGCGATTACTTTCATTCTTTAGTACTTTTGTGATATACATTTAGAAAGAAGACAGAGACTAGCAGGTGTTCATAGCTTTATTACTTAAAATCCAAAAAATAATTATACTTCCTCTAAACATAAATGCACATTATATTTTGCAGAATTAAGTTTTCATAAGTTAAAATCAAGCTAGTAACTAAAACTGTAGCCTGCCATGAGTAGATGTTTCCATTTTTTTTTTTTTCTTTATGTCTGGAAGGACACGACTTTAAAAAATGTTTTTAATTTACTTTAAAAAAAAAAGCATGTATGTTAGAGCCACTTCTCATTAAACAGTATGAAAAGGTTTCCTTCATCTAGTTTGGATGAATGTAAGAAACCAACACGTCGACATGTCTTCACTCTGACCTTAGTAGAGTTTTATTCTCTTCATCATACTATTTCAAAGTTTGTGAATCACATGACTCTCTTCCTGTTTCTCCAACAGAAAATGTGTTCGTGCTGGTTGAGGCTGACCAGCTGGATGTGTATTTCTGAGCAGTTCTGTCAGTTCTTAATTGGGAAATAATAATCCCCTGGGTCTGTGTGGGGTATGTGGATAGGACTCATGTTTCGTATTCACCCACCTACCCAAACTGTCACCTGCATGTCACACTCACATCTGGATCGCTTGGGGTTTTACCCGAGAAAGATTCACAAAAAGTAGGTGATACAATGATCAGAAGTGGAGTTGCGTCTTATAAAATAGTTTGCTCATCAATTAGGAAAAACACAGAAGAGATTTGGAAAACTGATTTCAAATTTATTAAATAGGGTTTATTGAGTATAAATTAAATAGGGCTGAGTTTTTGAGTATTTTAAGTGTGTTTCCAAAACCACTCATGCAAAAACCATAAGATATTTTATAAGGTGGTATCCGGGTTTGGGACTAAAAAGAAAGTTTAGATTTGCTAAATTTACAATCTAAGCTTTTCAGGGAAGACATCCATAAAGGGAGTTGTCATTGAAACAGTAAATACTACTTTGGACGTACATTCAGAAAATACCACTGTTTTATCTTGAAAATTACAGATAATTTCATGTTACAACTGTCCTCACAAAAATGAAACTATTCTAATAATATCTTCCCAAACCTTGATATATATCTGTCTACTTATGCCTTAAACCAGTTAACTTTGGTGAGAACAGAAAACGTGGAAGTTCCTACTTCGGTGTTTATGAATAATGAAATGAAGATCAAAACAATAGAGCAGATAATTAGAAAATATTTTCCTATCAGAATTCTAAAAGATAATTTTTGAAGCACTGAAATGTCATGTGTTGACAAATAAAATAATTTTCATTATTTTCCCTTTTTTTAAAACAGCTGTGAAGGGGAAATAAAGTGAGGTCACATGGATCACCTTGCATTTTGCATAAGAAAACAGCAAAGGGAGGAAGTTGTTGACCCATTCACTAAAGAAATACAACTTTATTCAACATGTTTTATTTGACATGCTAAATTATAGAATTAGACAAATAATTAAAAGAAGAGAAGGAGATAGCACATTAAAGACCAAACATTTAAACCACAGAATGTGAGTGCCTAATTCAGGATTTTGTTTAAATGTTATTGATCATAAGATTCTGAACTGAGATAAAGGGCATAAAATGCTAGATATTAAAAAGAACACTAATAATAAGAAAATGTCGGCCAATATTACTTTCCTCCTTTTTCTCTGTACCAGTGATTTTTTTTTACACACCCCAATGCCTTATTGAGTCGGTGTCATATCCTGTGTAACGGCATGATACATTTTTTTTTATTTGGTTCCACGGGATGCAAGACTGACATTCTGATTTCATAGAGAAGATATGGACTCATAACAAAGGGCTCAAAATTAGGGTGTTTTTCCCCCTATCAGTATTGCAATTACAGATGACACTCAGTTTGCAGAACAAAATTATCTGTAGTTTAATTTGATTCTGTAACATGTTTAGAGGCTGGAATTTAAGTTCACTGATAAAGTAACTCATTGTGGAGGAAGCTTCAAGAGACGGAGAGACAGATATAACACCCGGGGCAATATCAATACGGAGCAGGTACAGATGTCATGGGTCTCAGGGTGGAACAGGTGCGGGGACGGAACTATTTTCAAGTCTCTTGTGCTTGGGTTCACACTCCCCTACCTAACATGGCGTTGGCCACATTTTCTTGCTTATGTGGTGATATGTTTGTGTTTGTTCAGAGTGAACTTTTATGACACCACCTTATGGTAATGGTGTAGCACATTATTCTCCACTACTGATTATGGAAAGATAGACAGCACAAATGGGTGAGAAAGCAGGGTGGGATCTGAGTGGCTCAGTAATATATCCTAATTGAATAGCCAACCTCTGACCCTCAGGAAGGTCAAGGAAGGGCAAAGTAGACCATCTACTTAAGCATGAAGGCTCCTTAGACCCTGAGCAGAAAAGCCCTTGGCACTGAGAGTCCTCAAAGAGCAGGTGAATGTTTAGAAAACAAGGGGGTGAAGATGGTGAAGGCATCATCAAATAAACCACTGCCTTCCTTATTTTTAAGTTTATTTATTTATTTTTGAGAGAGAGAGTAGGAGGGGCAGAGAGAGAGAGAGAGAGAGAGAGAGAGAGAGAGAGAATCCCAAGTAGTCTCCTCACTGCCAGCGAAGAGCCAGATACGGGGCTTGATCTCATGAACCAAGATATCATGATCTGAACCAAAATCAAGAGTCGGATGCTTAACCAACTGAGCCACCGAGGCGCCCCTCTTTTTTTTTTTTTTTTCTGTCTAGATTCTAGCCTTCAGAACTCTAGGAAATTCACACTCAACTTGTCTCTAGGAATAAACTAAATTCAACTGTTACCAAGAAGAAAACAGCACTCTTAGAGCCATAGTGAATCTTCCTTTGATTGCTGTTTTGTTGTTCTTGTTGTTGTGTTTTTCTGCCTCCTAAAACCACTTGACATTTGCCCAACAGTGTAAAGCATTGAGGTGTGGTCACAGTAACACTTATTCCATCATTATCATTTTCAAAAAATCTTTTTAAGACCCAGAGAGGTGATACAACAATTCCCATTTAGGGAAGGCAAGCAGGCAGGCAACAGAGATTTAGAAAATGAGGTCATTTCTCACAAGGCGCCTTCTCATTTCTCAGCTCTGTCCTTGACCATACCTTCCTCCCTGTCTCTATTTTCTGCCTCGGAGATCTTAACCTCTTCCAAGCTCAGTTCTGATTTTCAGTACCACTCATCTGCCAGTCAATAGTAAGATTCCTTTTTTTTTTAAGTTTATTTATTTTGAGGAGAGAAAGAGAGTGAGGGAGGGACAGAGAGAGAGAGGGAGGGAGAGAGAGAGAGAGAGAGAGAGAATGCCAAGCACGGAGCCCAATGGGGGGCTTCATGATCGTGAGGTCATGACTGGAGCCCAGATCAACAGTCAGACGCTGAACTGACTGAGCCACCCCGGCACTGCAATAGCAAGATACTTTTGACCACACATTTAACTACTTAACCTATCATATAAGTATGCTATGCAGACAGCAAGCGTATTCAAACAAGCGTGTCTTATATAATTTGCATCTTCATCAGGACCTCGCAAACTGTGGGTACTTAATTTAAGGACTCGTGCACACCTGCTCGTTGCTCTGCTCGATGGTCATCATAAAATAAACGTGGGCCTGAAGGGGTTTCACTAGAAAGGTCTGCTAAATAGGATTTGTAGCTGCAGAAGTTACCACATCTCTCATACAGTGAGGGAGTGTACTCAGAGGCCAAAGGAGGTGAAGCTATTTTTCCCAGTATTAACCAAGTTTAGGGGAATGTTTAAAAAAAATTAACACTTAAAGACTATAGAAAAACTATCTTATGGATCCGTTCTTGAGAAATAAGACATCCAGGGGTGCCCGGGTGGTTCTGTCGGTTAAGCATCCGACTCTTGATTTCTGCCCAGGTCATGATCTAGGGGTTCCCAAGTTCAAGCCCCACATTGGGCTCTGCACTGACAGCACGGAGCCTGCTTGATATTCTCTGTCTCCCTCTCTCTCTGCCCCTCCTCCCTTGCTCTGTCTTTCTCAAAATAAGTAGTTACACACTTTAAAAAAAGAAAGAAGGCATCCACATTCAAATACATTTGAAACTTGAATAAAAAAAAAAGACGGGCCTTTGGGCTTTGTAAAAATGCAGCTTACCACATAACAAGGTAGGTGTTTAATATCCACCAGCTTTCATGACCATCTTCCTTACTACATGTGCTTCAACCAGTTTTCTTTTACTTCCATGATTTTTCTCTACCGTCCACATGTTTTTCCCTAATTCGTCACTGAAATTCAGCACAAGACCCACCTCGTCCAACTAACCTCTTTTCTCCCACGTAGCTCAGAGTCAACATTTTCTCACTTCGCATTCCCACGGCACTGATTAGTATTTATGTTGTATTTGTTTCATTCTGCCTCTATGTTCAGTGTGCGTCTCCTCTACAATACTGCCTACTTCCCCAGAGATTCCCGTTCATTTTTATTCCTAAAGACTTGGGTCTCTGGGAAGGCTGGAGTCGACACTTTACAAACGCTTGACGGATTAATGCACGTGCGAATGAATGAACCAGGAAGGAACCACCAGATACAAGAATATTTGCATGGAGAAAAAACTGTAAAGAACCAAGTTGCAGCAATGAGTGTTATTAATTATCTCAGGACTGACTGGGTTGCATTAAGACGAGGAGGCTGGTGTGTGTTAGGATCCGGTACAGGAGTGTTTCCTGATTCAATGTATGCATCAGCAAACGAGGAAGGAGACTCTGCTTAATTTGGGATGAAGTATTGAGAGGGACATTGCTGGATGTCTGAAGATAGGGAAATCCTGCTCTATGAACTCGCAAACGCTTTAGTTTGCTGAAAAGGCTTAGTGTTGTGGAGAAAGGGATGGAGAAGGGACACCACTTCCACTTATATCTGGGGAGTGAAGTATACAAACAAAGTGATTTTCAGTCACACGGAAGAGTTTTATGCTCTCTCTTGTCGTGAATCCATTCCAAAGCGAGAGACCATTGCAAATTATTTCTATTCCAACTAACTACCCAACACAACCAATGCATGTTTCTTTTGTCAGAGAAAAGCATACAATTTAGCAAAAATAAAAAAGAAAGAGCGTTAGATGTAAGAGTTGTTTGTGTTTGCTATGAGAAGGAAACAAAGCTAACAGTTCATATCAGTAAGCTTCAATATCTCCATTGTTTGTTAGTACAGGTTAAATTCTAAAGCCATGACCCTGTTACTATACGTTTATAATTAAAACATGATACTAACGAACCAATGCCAAATCTGCAAAGTTAAACAGTGAACAGATACAAAAGGTAAAGTGCTTAAATGGATAAGTGTGTTCTGAGCAATGGTGATTGACGCAGTCACAGCAGAATTTGTATTTTTAGTTGGTGGGTCAAGTGGAGATCACTACCGTTCTCCCCATGAGTGGAAGCAAGCTGTACTTGTGGTTTGACACCTACTCCTGCCAGATGTCTGAGTCACTCAGTGCAAACTCAGGAAAGGAGCTCCCTTCAACGAAGCTCTGGGATCTCGGTGGTGGGTAGGGAGGGGTCACTGGGAGGATCGGGACAGGGGACCAAGCAAGAAACTCTCCAAAGTCAGGGCCGGGGAAGGTTTCCTTTGGAGTGGGTGCTCCTGAACAACCTGTGGCTTTTATAATTGAGCAGTCCACACGCAGGGAAGGAAGCGCTTACATTTTTGTGACTCCTCAAAGCAATTTCTCATCATGTAGTCATATCCATTTCATTTCAGAGGAGAGTAATTGAATCTACATTTCCATCCGGTGTCTTCTTCCCCTGCCCTGCACCTAGCAGGAGGATGGCTAATATCTCAATATCGGAAGATCTAAGTATCTATCTATCTACGTACCTACTTATATATAACTGTATATTTATTTGTTTATATTTATATATTTATACGTATAAAATCAGAACATATTCATGGGGGAGTAAAGTTCAACATGTACTGTCCTAAGTCAAGATCACCGTTATCTTTTGAACACAGCATGCTGGCAGTACTGGTGAACCTTACTGGCTAAAACAAATTTTATTTCAATACAGATATTTAACAGATGAGTCCAGTGTTAGTTTAGTATACGAAAGACTATTCCTTTTTCCATTTAAATAGGAAAAAAATTATGAGAAAGTCCACTTTTGAGCTATTAGGGAAGGAACATCAAAGTCCAAAAATTCTGCATTTAGAGTTTAGTGTATGAAACAGTTTTAATTTCTCTGAGCCACACCAATTCCCCTTCTAGCTCACGTGCAGCATCCTCTTATTTGGGTCCAGATTTTGTAAGGAAATTAAAGTGCCATGCTGGGAATAGGCCATATCAGGAGAAATAGATTCAATGAATGTCTCCAGATAAAAAACAATTAAGGATATTAAATTGTTTAAAGTAGATCAAAGGGAGTTAAAATAGAAGGGATAAAGAAAAACAATATTCCCAAGGACAAATAATTTGGGAGTGAGTCATGATAGCCCTGGAGGGAGGAAAGTGGGTGGTTCCATGATAAAACAGCTTGATATTGCCAAAACTCAAATGAATTTGCTGCAAACCGTTCCAAATAAGTTCGAAATCCGACCTTGATGCTGTTTATTTCTCATGATATCCCAGAGTAGATGGGTGCTGTTATCTCTCTCTCTCTCCCCACCCATCCATCTCCCTCATCTTCTCCCCCTTCCCCCACCCCGCCACACGCAGTGTTTCTAAGATAAAAGGAAGTTGAAAGTCATTCAGAAAGTTAGTGGAAAAAATGGGACTAGAATTCATGTCACTGTTGACACTAATCTATGCCTAAACTTAGAAAAGCTGAGGAGAACTTTGTTATTAGCAATAGATACAGGTTCTATTGTTAGTCACATAACCACATGAAACCACATGAAATTACACATTATGGAATATTCAGAGATTACTTGTCAATTATAAAGACCAGTCGACTATTGATCAACTGTCTCCATTTGTATCTGAAGTTCTCTATGACTACTAACAGTACATTAGTGGCCACCGCTGCTCTTATCATCTGTGAGGGGATCTCTGCTGGGCAATGACCCAATTACACGAACGAGTGGCTATTGCCCATAGGAAGCCGTGTGAAAAAGGACAGCGTGAGAATCAAGAATGGTCCCTTGGGCCCTGATGTGGTAGGCAGGGTGCTACCCAGGAAGTGTCTCGTTCCCAGTCACTTCTCTCCCTGATCAGGAGGCCCTACGTGCACCTTGCACTGTGGCCCCAAGGCGTGATATCTGCTCCGTGGAGCTCTTGCCCCTCCACAGCCAGGGCATCTTGTGCTATGGAAGTCTTCCATGAACCCCACCAGTGTTAGGGTTGGTTGAATGTCGATGTTTCAGTGAAGCTGAAGGGAATTCTAGACACTTGGGCTTTGTGGTCACATGCCCTGGGAGGGGTGGGGGGAGAGGAATGGCTACTTATTCAGTACCATAGAGCACATTTGTGTGGCTGGTCACCATATGGTAGGTTACCTGGAAAATAGCTGTCTTTTAGATCTAAACGGTGTAATTTAAGAGACGAGGCGCGATGACTTTAGAATCTATGTTTTCACATACTCATACCTTCTGAAGAAAGATTTCTTTGTATGGAGGATATCGTGGATATAATCAGTGTGCGCATCGGTGGTAGAAACGCCTAGCAAGTACTTCGAGGGAAATATGTCCTAATCGCTGTAAAAGTTTCAGCTTTGCTCTAAAAAGCAGCCTTGGATCTTGAATGTGCATGTGTTTAGCAAATATGTTTTTGTTTTTGTTTTTTTTCCAACCACAACTTATTTGGCAATTCTCTCATACTGGTACTTAAAATTTTACACGTTATAGAACTTAATTCTCTCAAGGTGAATATTTCCTCCAAATCACTTAGGAAGAAATTGAAGCTTTAGAATATACAGCTAGTTCATGGAAAAACCAGGATTTAAAGTTTATGTATTTATTTTGTGAGAGAGAGAGAGAGAGAGCGTGAGCAAGGGAGGAGCAGAGAGATGAGGGAGACAGAGAATCCCAAGCAGGCTCCACACTGTCAGCACAGAGCCAGACATGGGGCTCAGTCCCAGGACTGTGAGATCAAAACTTGAGCCGAAACCAAGAATCGGATGCTTAACCGGCTGAGCAACCCAGGTGCCCTGGAAAAAAATAGGATTTAAGCCCAGCTCCATTTTATTTCTTAAGGTGAGCTACGGGAGGTAGGTGACACTTGAAGGAATCATACCAGAAATGCCAGATTAAGCCATTCTTGTGTTCTTGCACAAAATAAATGCCCCTTGCAGTAATTTGAAGTCACGAGGTGCACTCGTACCTCTCCACTCTCTACTTGTTCTTAGTCACGTGCCTCGCCATCCATACTTTCTCCCCTGTCTTTTGCTCAACACACCTTTCCCCAGTTGTCTTGAAAGGTATTCACATTCAGCCGCTCTCCGCCTCAGCCACTGGCATTCTTGACCCGTTGGCCACCGTGGACATAACTATAGATCTAGAGGCATGATATCCTTCTGGTTGGTGCTGAGGATGAAATCCCAGAGAGTCAAGCTTTGGGGTTTGAAAATAGGTGCAGATTTGATCCCCCCGTAGGTGGCCTCAGGTCCCAGAATGCTCACCAACGCCCGAGGGCCAGTAGTGGCTTGTAATCTTTCTTACTGATCAACTTCAGTTTACACTTTATGCCCTCTTGCAGGAGATGGATTGATCAAATCCACGCAGCCATTTGGCTCCATTCTTGCATAAATTTAGTTTCTGATTTCACTGACTGCTTTCCCAATGTTCGGAGCTTTCGCAAAAAAAAAAAACAACAACAACAACAAAAAAAAACTTCAAAAAGGTGTCCTCGTATCTTTGTTATCTCTAATCTCTAAGAGAGAGCCTGACCTGAGAGCTTGCTCAGTAGATTTTGGTGACTGAATATATCAAGTCGTGAGCCATCTACCTTCAGTCCCTGGACTGCTGTGGAATTCTTAACGGAACCTTGAACTTGAGGGTTCTTGAATTCCGTACTCCTTCCCAATGTGCGTACTTACAAACTGAATCAGTGGGTCTATTCATATGTGCAAGCATCCACCCCAGGGCTCAAGGTTTTCTCCTGAAAAGCAACACACCTCAACCCCTTTCTGTGGTTTCCTGACTGACAGCCTCATGAACCCACAAGGAGAGAGCCCCACTTCCTATTTTAAGGAAGGATCAGCTTTTCCGAGGTATTTTACTGAACCGGAATCTTTACAGATGCAAAAGGTTCAAGTGCTATTTTTTGACAATTTTTTTAAAATATATATATAAAAGTACTCCTGAGGATCTCAGGATATATCAATATGTTTATTAACATGAATCAGATATAAAGTCTTTGGGAAAAGGACCAGAGGGTAGAGGGGTAATAACGAGAGGGGGAAAGGGAAGGGAAGTGGAGGTCTGAACCAGAAGTCACTAAATGGCAAACATTAAATGGCATGTGTAGACTAGGGCAAAGTGGGGAAAAGTTAGATACTGCTGGAAAGTAGACAGTGCTGAACACTGATTTCTATCGTTGCCATCACCGCCATTATCGCTCTGCTGTTGCTATGAGCGCTTCTATCACCGCCGCGGCAGCTGGCTAGCGTGACCGCCTGCGAACTTCTCAGTGCTGTGTTCCTTTTCTCATGTGATGCTCGTGATACATGGGTTATTAGCTGCGTTTTACAAAGGAGGTCTCTGGAGCTCTCCCGCAGTCACAAAACTGGTGAGCTATCTGGCTGGAACTTGAATCTAGGTTTGTCTTAAAAGTGAGGGCTCTTTCTACTATGCCAGGAAAATTACACAGGTGATAGATATTTTTACCCCAGTTTTGACTTTGTCAGTTCTTTCCCCTCCACTTTGCCGAAACACAGCACCACTCAGGGGTGCCTGGGTGGCTCAGTTGGTTAAGCATCCGACTCTTGATTTTTGGCTCCGGTTGTGATCTCATGGTTCGTGAGGTCAAGCCCCGTGTCAGACAACACAGAGCCTGCTTGGGATTCTCTCTCTTTCCCTCTCTCTGCCTCTCTCCTGCTCTCTCTCTTATATATACATACATATATATATATATATATATATATACACACACATATATACACATATATATACACATGTGTATACATATATATATACATATATATACATATATATACATATATATGCACATATATATACACATGTGTGTATATATATATATATATATATATGTATATATATAGCACTGCTCTTTTGGATTTTCCTCCCCCCAGGGGCTAATAGTCTTTTTAATTTCACCTTCCGTGTTATCAAAACTTAACTTCAGAGGATATGAAATCAGTTTTATTCTGTACATGCCTCAAAAACACTGTAGTCCACGTGTATATTCAGATAATGAATGAACAAGTAGGAAGAACATGGGATTTAGAGTTGTCAGACTTTGGTTAAAAAAATTTTAGGGGCACCTGACCTGGGTGGCCCAGTCGGTTAAGCGTCTGACTTCGGCTCAGGTCATGATCTCACAGTTCATGAGTTTGAGCCCTGTGTCAGGCTCTGTGCTGACAGCTCAGAGCCTAGAACCTGCTTCTGATACTGTGTCTCCCTCTCTCTCTCTGTCCCTCCTCCGCTCATTCTGTCTCCCTTTCTCTCTCTCAAAAATAAACGAACATTAAACAATTTTTTAAAAATTCTAAACCTCATGTTATTTCAGGTAAAAGTCTCCCTAGCCCCAGCTTCTATGTTTGTACAGTGGGGCCAAACGTGTTTGCTCTGCCTGCCACGTGGGAGATTGTAAGGAAAAAATGAAATCACATATATGGAAGCGATCTTTTATTGGACAGGGCTCTGCAATGTAATTTTGTATGGGCTTCTTCAAAATGTAATGACTAATTATGGGTTGAAAGGCTTTCAGTCTGTTTACTGAATTTCAGCCACTAATGAAGAGCTAAGGAAAGTATCTTAGGTCAAAGGGGTCCCTTCTGATACCTGGAGGGAGAGCAAGCAGCTGTTTGCCTCCTCTGGGTCTGCAGAAGCACGACTACTAATTAGGGGAACGAGAATGCCTGGAGCAGGGACTTCGGCAGCTGCCACGTCCCAGCGCTCACCCTCTGCCAGGTCAAAATGAGGGTGAGCCCAGGGTGGCCCTCACTGTCGCATATGGCCGCTGTCCCGAGGGTCAGCATGTCAGTGCCCTGCTCCTTGGAGAAACCCGGCAAGAACACATCTGAACAGAGCACTCTAACTGTGGAGGGGAACAGAGCTTCAGGTCGGCTGTAGACACTGTTAGAAGGGGTGCTCGCAACACGGATACGTGAAAAGTGACTTTCAGAAGCATTTATATTTAAAGACTCCTCATTTTGGGGCCTCTGCGCAGTGGACAACCGTGATTTAGGACATTAAAAAAAAAGTGCAACTCATTTTCTTTGAATAAAGAGTATTTAGAACCATCCACAGGATAGAGTCTGCCTGTGTTTTGGCTGAGGCCACTCACTCCGCAGAGACCCAGACATGCCCTTGTGACCACGGGCATTAGTGCGTGTCTTATGCACATAGGGTGAGCAGCGGGCTCCAAAAAAGGCAATAGTGTAATAAGCAGCATAGCAATAAACAAAAATAACAACAACAGGGGCATCTGGGTGGCCCAGTCAGTGGGGCATCCGACTTCAGGTCAGGTCATGATCTCACGGGTTGTGGGTTCGAGCCCCACGTCAGGCCCTGTGCTAACAGCTCAGAGCCTGGAGCCAGCTTGGGATTCTGTGTCTCCCTCTCTCTGCCCATCCCCCGCTCACACTCTGTCTCTGTCTCTGAAAAAGTAAATAAATTTGAAAAAAATCAAAAAAAATTGTAACAACAAAGTGTTTCTGAAAACACACAAGGTAAGTAAGTGTGAGCGCAGCATCCCAGTGGCAATTTCACCAATACACTGTGCGGGTTATAAGAGCATGGGTCTCAATTGTAATCTGTGAACACAGTCATATGCCAGTGAAGGAATTTCTGCACAGGAATTCCAGAGTTTTGTTGTTCACATTCTCGGCCCAGAATCAAAATAAAGAAAGATAGGTCTTTGTGAAAATGATAGAAATAAAAAACCACTAAATATTGGAATTCTAATTTTTTTTTAAGTTTCCTCCCCTGTTCATTGTCCCAACCAATTATCCACTGGAACCTCCTTGAGACCAGTGTCCATTTTAGACAGAATATTTGTATCCAGAATCATCTGGCTCTCCCCGCCTCCCCACGTAAATTAAATCATGGCACCTTGTTACTCTTTACAACGTTTTGCAGGGTTGCTTTGTACATTTGGTTTTGTGATTACTCAGAGACCCTATCTGTACTGGATGGCATGAGCCATAATACCAGGAACTCACATCTGTTCTCTCTCATCACTGTATCCATAGTGCCTAACACAGCTCCTGTACATGGTAGATTTTCAATGACTGTTTTCTTGAATGAGTGATACATCAATGAACCCATGCATGACTGTAGACATTCAGGATCTATTGAATTGAGTTGGAAATTTTTAGTATCACTTCTTTCTGTTTAACACTTTCATGTAATCATCTTTCTTTGCCATTTCACAGAAATATCCATTGTATGAAAGAGTTATCTCACATAAACGTGGCAATATTCTTGTACATGCTAGCAAGAGAGATTTCCACTGTCTGAGACAGCCTTCTCACGTTCACATGTGTCGGAAACATAGCTAGTTTTCTTTTTTTTTTTCTTTTTTTTTTCTTTTTTTTTTTAACATTTATTTATTTTTGAGACAGAGAGAGACAGAGCATGAATGGGGGAGGGGCAGAGAGAGAGGGAGACACAGAACTGGAAGCAGGCTCCAGGCTCTGAGCCATCAGCCCAGAGCCCGACGCGGGGCTCGAACCCACGGACCGCGAGATCGTGACCTGAGCGGAAGTCGGACGCTCAACCGACTGAGCCACCCAGGCGCCCCGCTAGTTTTCTACCTAGAGCCATCTCCATCCTCTAGTAAGACAATGATGATTTTGTTTGAAGAGGCAAGGAACTACATTCTTTAAAGCACTGAGATTATGCAGTAGCCAAGAGTGTCCGTACAGCACAGTCGTGTCCAACGAGATGGTGGCCAGAAGTGCACGGGAAGGCCATCCCTCCAGAAAAGAGGAGACAAAGTCTTGTTCAAAGAAACCTCACCAGTCATTTTCTCTTGCTCTTTTGTCCTACTTGAAACATGGACTCCGGTCTTGGGCACAGGGCAGCACGAAGGCAAACAGTTACGTATTAGGAAATTCAGAGGAGAAGGATGGAAAGAGCGTGGGCGTTGGATGCTGTCAATGAGCATCCCTCTTTGAACATGTCAAAGTACTGTCTTTGGACCACTGCCTCTGCTGTCCTTTTTTGTGTCAGAAATAAATGCCTTTATCTTTAAATAAATCTCTTTCTCTTGACGCAACTATTCTTGGGCCTTACGTAGCTAAAGGAATGAATAGAATAATTAATATCGTAGACGTTTTAAAATTTGGTGCACAAACATGACATTTCAAGCAATCCCATTGATTAGCACACAAGAGTAACAAAATTCTTCCCATTTACCATAAATAATTCAGCTGATGCATTTTGGTGAAACTTCCTAGTGTTTTCTTGAGATTTTTATCTAATTTAGAAACATGTTTCTGTCTCTTAAAAATATTTTCTTTCTGGGGCGCCTGGGTGGCTCAGTTGGTTGAGCGTCTGACTTCGGCTCAGGTGATGATCTCACAGTTCATGAGTCCGAGCCCCGTGTCGGGCTCTGTGCTGACAGCTCAGAGCCTGGAGCCGGCTTCAGATTCTGTGTCTTCCTCTCTCTCTGCTGCTCCCCGAATCATGCTCATTCGCTCTCTCTCTCTTTCTCTCTCTCTTTCTCTCTCTCAAAAATAAATATTTTAAAAAATATATATTTTCTCTCCAATCTCTTCAACTGCATATCAAGGTGGAATTTTTCATGGAATTGGCAGATTTTTTACTTTTTAGATCATTTAACCGCGGGATGCAGAAGTATATATACAAATTATGCACTGAGTGTTTTGAGTTGGTAGAAATCAACACCTTTATTAGAAAGTAAATGTGCATATCTGCACTGTGCTCTACAGATGGAGAAGTTACAACGGAAGAGAAATATGTGTACCTTTATAACGCTATAAATCTCTTTATTATGACTCTGGCTTTCCATCAATAACTTGCATTTATATGGAGAAACTTTTAGACTCTTGAGATAACAAAATCTGTATCAGAAATGAAAGGGAAAACACAGACACTATTCTTATCAGAAAAAAAGGATAAGCACAGCTACAAACAGTGCACAATCAGATTAGCAGTTTTTTCTAGGAAATAAATGAAAACGCCTGTAAAACAGTGGAAACTTGGGGCAAATCACTGCATCGCCCACTCTCATTTCCCAGTCCTACTGACCCGATCAGACGCCTCTCCCCTCTCCCACACTCTAGCACGTCTCAACATCTCTGCTGACTTTTTCACAAACGGAAGAATCAAGTTGTTTACTGGCACCAGAAGCGTTCCTGGCAGGGCCTGGCACCCATAGTTCAGGCTTTCAAATGTGCAGAACTGATGTTCTCTGTATACATCAGCGGTGAGAAAGTCACGAAGGGTCATGAAGCTATGAATCCTGAAATCAGAGCAGACTTGGATAGGTCGTCCTACTGAAGAAGAAAAGGCAGGCCCGGCGTTATAAACTTGGCGTCGCGCTCCCTGGCTCCGGAGTTCTCCCTCCTTCTCCACATTCAGTTCTTCCTTCTAGTCACTTAAAACTTTGCCTTTACTCCTGTCTGGCATGTCGGGTCTGCGTCACCATAGGACTTCAGCTTTCCAGGAATGGTGAACAGGGTAACATGCACCGCTCGTTGAACACCTACTATGTTCCACATACTCCATAGTCATGATTTCCAGCCCTCATGAACTTTCACGGTCGATTTCTTAGTTTTCCACTAACCCACAACAGATTACCACAAAGTTAGCAATTTACAACCACACATATTTATTATCCTACGGTTTCCATGGGTCAAGAGTCCAGGCAAGCTTTCACTGAGCTCACTGCGCAGGGTCTCACAAGACTACAGGTAAGGCGTGGGTCAGGCTGCTGTCACAGCATCGCTGTGTGCTTCTTCAAGGCCTGAGGAGAGTGTTTTTCTACTCAGGAAGGACCCAGTCCCTGTTTTAAGGTCTTTCACCTGATTAAGTCTGGCCCACCTTGGATGATCTCCTTTTTTAATAACTCCAAATTAACTAATTCGGGACCTTGATTCATCTGCACAATCCTTTAGTCTTTACCGTAAATGTAGTCTAATTACAGAGTAATGCCCATCATATTCACAGCCCTCTCCTATCCCATACACGCTCAAAGGGAGGGGATTATACAGCTTTCCAGGTGATGGGAATTTGGAATTCTGTCTACCACCATCCACCCTCTCCACCCCAAGATGTACATGCAAAATATATTCAGCCTCTCCCAAGTTAACCTATGAAGGACATCTCCTCAGGCAGAGTCCCCCTTCTTCTAAGGAAGCATTTGTCCCCCTCATATTAGTAGTAGTAGGAGTAATATTTTCTTTCCTTTTTAAAAGTTTATTGATTTGAGAGAGAGAGAGAGAGGAGGGACAGAGAAAGAGGGAGGAGAGAATTCCCAGCAGGCTTTGCACTGTCAGCACAGAGCCCACCACGGGCTCAATCTCACGAATTGTGAGATCGTGACCTGAGCCCAAATCAAGAGTTGGATGCTTAACTGGCGGAGCCACCCTGCTGCTTCCAGTAGTATTTTCAACGTACAAATCAAAGATATGAAATCCAACAGAAGATGAGCATCTCAGCACTCAGAACTCAAAAGTCATCAAACCCCGAATTTACAAGTAAATTCTTACCATAGTCTCAAGGTATCAGTCCACACACTCTTACTTTTCTCATTTGTGATCATTGTTGCCCTTTACAAACACTCCAGAAGGAAACGTAAAGCCAGTGACTATAAGAGAAGATAGAAATGGCTTGCTAACTACGGGTAATTCGTTATGATTATTTGAATGAATAAGTAGATGTATTTTAAAGTAGATGTATTTTAAAATACTTCAATATCTATAAAGATTTTAATATATTTTAAATGGTCTGTAACTTTGAGAATCTTACAAAAACTTATTTCTTAGTCTACACGCTTCTTTAAGTAATCCCAGCAAAGCTTTAATCAAAATACTACCCCTAGATGTATAAACACTGCATGAATTCATCCGCAGGTTAAGAAGGAAGGACCGTTCTTAAAGTATATCTCTGTTCATATAATCAACTTGCATGGGACTGGCATTCAGACGTATTTTGATTCATTAGTGCTAACTTGGGCAAATGACCATCATGGTTGTTATTTTGGGGGCCTTCAGCACTGAGGGTCATCTCAGCTGGGCCACAGAAAACTCCAGGGCCTCAGTCACTTCACCCCATCTGTTTGAAAAGCAGACATGAGAAGTTTCGTTAAATGCATGAAAGCCTCTGAAGGGAATAATGGGACATACTACAGACACCCTTTTTGATTATCATCTTCTGAGATGTTATTTATGTGAGCTAATGTAGCATTCAGTATGTCTAAATAAAAAGCTTATTTCAAAATATAGGACGTGCAAATTTTAATGCATCCATTTTTATCACATCTCACACTTTTGTATAAAAGGTAGGAATTTCTTCCTTGCACATGGAGAGACAGGCTTTCAGTCGTAATTTAAAAACCAAGGACTGATTTCACACTGATTGAACTTATGTGCTCTACCATAGAATTTTACATGAATGAAAACGGATGTCTAAATGCATTGTAATGAACAAAAGTGGCATTGATAGCAATTTCTCAATCTACGTATTTGGGAATATCATTGATAAAGCTCTTGTTAGTTTTAACTATTTGAATGCCAGTTTACTTTTAAGGCTATTTCTTTTTTAAAAAAAAATTTTTTAATGTTTATTTATTTTTGAGACAGAGAGAGACAGAGCATGAGTGGGGGAGGGTCACAGAGAGAGGGAGACACAGCATCTGAAGCAGGCTCCAGGCTCTGAGCTGTCAGCACAGAGCCCGATGCAGGGCTTGAACCCACGAACCGTGAGATCATGACCTGAGCCGAAGTCGGAAGCTCAACCGACTGAGCCACCCAAGCGCCCCTTTTAAGGCTATTTCTGAATGGTATGAGTGTGTGTATACATAGATCCATATATATTTAAATCACTGTACAGATATATTCTGAATACCTTGAATCCAATACATACTTATCCCTGAATATTTTGGTTTGTGAACTCACATTTCTACTTTTCTACTATTTGAGTGTGCTTAATCATTACTACTAACGTTCTGTAGCCATTTCGATGAACTTGAAATTCTAACATTTTCTGTCCTTCATTCTTCTCTTTTATAAAAAGGTTGGAGGATAGCCTATTGAATAGGAAGCAATACAGATAGGCTTCTCTGAGATGCTGCTGTCCAAAATTATGATCCTATGACTTTTAAAATATTTTTTATTTAGAGTCAGGGCTGTCCCCTCTTTTCTGGCTGCCAGACCAGGAAATCACCTGTGTCTGTCCATTACGCAGAGCAGGAAAGTAAGAAGTAGCATTTCCAAGGGTAGCGATGAAGCCTTTTAGGGCAGGAATTATGTCCCTGTAACCCGGTGCAGAAAATATTTGGTGTACTTTGTAAACAAATAATTTAGATGATGGATGAGACAGCTCTGTTAGGAATTTGTGTCATTAGAAGATGGGGCCACAGAAGGACAAGACGTGAAGCTTCACTGCCATTGTTGCTCTTCTGGAAAACACTGGCTCCCTGCCAGTAACAAAGACGGGGTCCCAAAGCCTTTCCTGAATGAGCGTTAACTTTCTGCTGTTTTTCTCTATGGTGATGGTTATAATGATCATTTTTGATGTTGTTATTGTTAGGGATTTCTGTCCAGAGACATTTCCATGAGACCACTGCTGCCTTTTGATGTCCCCACCTCTTCTACATGTGAGTTTAATCAAAGGCTGAGAACTTTCTAGTTACTCAAACAGTGCGAATCACTCCATAGACTTGTTGTTTCAACAGTTTTACCTGAAAATACCTGTCGATTGGTTTCCACCGCCTAGTTTGTTCCCTAATTAGCAGGATCCTCCTGCAGGCAAACCTCTGCACAGCCTTACCTGCCGGCCCAGGCACGTGAGCGGAGAAAAGCCAAGGTGTACTTTGCAAAAAGACCCTGAACACGCTCTATTTTTTTTAAATTGTTTTCACAACCACATATGCAGATTTGATATCTATTGAAAGTGAAAAGTGGGATCAAGCGTTCTCACATACTTCTTCCTGGAAAGTCAAAGGCAACCCAAATGCATTTCCCGAAACTCATTTAAAATATTAATAAAAAAAATCAACTACAGATTTGAAGACATGAGTGGATTTTTCCCATTTGACAGCTTATCAGTGAGTTGTCATTTAAAAAAATTTTTTTTTCACCCTGGGAGTGTAACTCGGTGATGATAGCCATGTATAATTCATAAAGGAAAATAGATTTAAATAAGCCTGCTCAGTAGTTTCGTGTGAAAATGCAACGAGCTTGCTCTTTTCACTGTGACTGTCGCCACTTTTCCCCAGCCAGGCTCCCCCATTCCACATTGTATTTACTTTTTTGTATTTTGGATCATAATATAATTTGTTTCCAAATGTATATTTAAAGAAGGCAACTTTGAATGACACAAGAACAGCAAATGTAACACACAAACAGTAAATGAAAAGTAGGGTGGTATTTTCATGTAAATCACATTTTATAAATATTTAAATTACTTTCTTTTGCAGAATAAAAGTGTATGAATACACTTTACATTGAAGCTACGAATTATGCTGAAGGAGTTTTACCTTGTAGAGTATTGTTCACAACAACGTCTATTAAATTTTTTCTGTTCCTACATCATTCTTCAAGACTTTTTCCTGACTGAGGTCTTGAGAAGGCCAGAGATAATCCATCTGAACTTGATAAAACTGTCATCACAGTCAACAACTAAACGATCTTTTATTCATCCTCAAAATTTTAAAATTTGATACAGGGTGAATATCAAAGCCACCTTTTATTTGGAAGAGTAATTCTAAAATCTATGACTTCGAAAAATGCAATAGAATCTTACTAATTCTGAACCTGCTAATTTAGATTTTGCAATACTTCAAAGGTGATGAGTATACATTAGAGAGAGAGAAAAAAAAAAAAAAGGCAATTATAGTTTAAAAGGAAGAGGACCAAGGCATCAAACCTGAGCATTTTCAGAGGGAATGAAAGGGTGGTAAAAAGAAAATTGTCATGTATTTTGTGTTTATTCCACATCAGGAATTGTGATAGATTTAGGGTAGTATTTCTATGTACACTTAAATGTTTATGGAATAAATGATATCTTCCAAATTTTTCATGATGAAACTACAGCCCAGAGAGGTTGACTAATTTTTCATTGGTCAGTTGGCTAACGGTGGAAACTGATCCCAATCTAGGTCTGATGACGAGGAAATATATGCTTCGAATTTAAAACTATCTTAATACGCTTTCAGTTTTTGTTTTAAACTACGAAGTCTCCTATGTGAAAGGACTTTTGTGTGATAGCATTTTGTTAATTGATGTAGATCTATTTTGAATTATCATTTTCCATCACCCAAATCTACACTTATATTTTGGTTGGTAATACAAAATGTACTTGAAAGAAATGAAGTTTCTACTCTATTGAAGATGTATCTTGAAAATTAATTTAAGAAGCAGGATAGTTATCAAAAAAGTTTCATGTGCCATAATTCTAAATAAATTCTGCAACAATTACCTAAAATTAGGTAATTCTGCATCCAATTTGAAAACACAAACAACAAAAGAGAATTTTATCTGAGCATGTGTAATTATCATTTTCCTGTCTCTAAGGCTCAGATGATAATTTATACTAAATAAGAAGACAAATAAATGTCTTTTGCTATATCATTATGCAATAGAACTCATCATAAAGCCTCAGGGGAAAAATAAAGCCTTGGGAATAGTTGGTTTTCAAACACTTCTTCAAAAAAAAATAAATTTTGAAAACTTTGTCCTTCCCCAAATAGTTTGTTTTGTTTTGTTTTCTTTTGTTTTACTTATTGAGATATTAAGGTTTGGAAAAGGTATTGTATTAATAACAAAACCACAATTTTCCATGTTTTTTCCTACAAAACCAGGCATCAAACTCGGTGAATTTGAATTTGAATTGGTGTTTGAAAATGACAATATAATAAACTTCTTTTATAAACCGTGACTAATTATCATTAGATTTCAAGCCCAGATAAAAATAATTTTTCAGGAAACCAACTGTGATTATGGATATAATAGGTTCTAAGTTGCCAAGGGAACTATTTTCACTTTTGTTGAAAACCTTTGCAGGGTTTGCATTTGCATGGTAGTTTTCCATGTGAAAGTGTTGTTTTGTTTTGTTTTGTTTTAATTAGTAGATCTGTGCGGCTTCATATTTAACAATTTGCTAACTTTCTAGTCAACAGTGGTATGTGCTGAGATAGGAGAAGCTCAACAGTATTATGTCAAAGACTCAGATAATAGTGGCTTAAATAAAATAAAGGTTTCTTTCTTTTTCTCTCACATATATTTTGAGCTCATGTGGCAACTCTGCTCGGCAAAAGTCCTCATGAGCCCAGACTCCTTCTTTCTTGTTGTTTCACCATTTTTAGAAAATCACCTTCATTTTCAAGATCCATGGTGCTCATTACCAGGTCTACTTGCCAGCCGGATAGAAGGCGAAAAGGGAAGGAAGTGTCTTTCCACTTCTTTGACAGTTGTAACTTGGAAGTTGTACTTTTTCCTCCGTCTCACGTCTTATTGGCCAGAACTTAGTCACGTGCCCCACCTAGCTGCAGAGATGTCTGGGAAATATAGTCTTTACCAGAATATCCCTGTGCCCTGAAAATTCCATTAGTAACTCAGAAGCGATGAATGTATAATTTACCTGTCTCTACCACATACAGTCTTCATAATGAAAAAATCTCAATTACCACTCTTAAAACGAACACACACTGCATATTATATTACAGCGGTATCACAATTGTAGGTTCAGAAAAAAATTCATTCATGACATTTTTTTTTACCTGTGTGTGTGTATGTGTGTGTGTGTTAATAGACTAATTTTTAGAGCAGTTTTAGGTTCACAGCAAATTGAGTGGAAGGTACAGAGATTTCCCATATACTCTGCCCTCACATTTGTATTTCCCATTATCATGTCGTGTCGTTATATATTTGTCTAAACCATAGAATGGACAATACCAGCAGTGAACCCTAATGTACACGATGAACTTTGAATGACAACAAGGTATCAGTGTAGGTTCATCAGTTGTAACAAATACACCGCTCTGGTGTAGGATGTTGGTAATGACAGCATTATTTTCAAATTAAGTAAGGTTACTTAATTTGCCAATCTATTGCCTTTCGGCTCCAAATAAACCCTTCCTTGCCCTGCTTGTGGTTTCTAATTGTTTCTCCCCTGCCAGTTGGCATCAGAAAGCTTTTTCAGTGGGGGCACTAAAGGGAACCTGGTGGAGGAAGGGTTATTCTTCCTGGTTCCAGTGTGAACACCCCCTCAGCAGCGCATGGCAGCCAGTAGTGCATGATATCCCCTTGAGTACAATCTTCCCTGACCCCCAGAGGGAGGATTCCAAGTGTACTTTTCCCGCTGACAGATTCTAAGTGAGTTTCATGTGGCCACCTCTCAATGGCTGACTTCCCCCTGGCACCTGAAAGGGCAGATTGCTAGTGATCCCTGATCATATGGAAACCAAGCAGACTTCTCCTTGATCCGCTGGGCCACAGCCATGCTCTCTCCAGTGAGGAAGGGATCTCAGCTCTGGGTCCAGGGTCCTATTCCAGATGGGTTCCTTCCTTGGGTGGTCTATTTCAGACTTAGGGGTAGAATGTGCTATTCGTACATTCTTGGGTTATCCTTACTTCTTAGTATCCCAAACTCTGTTATTCCAAACATCTGGTGTAGTTAATAAATTTGTATATTACACATTCCTTGTTGAATTTACTGAACAGATTCTGCTTCCTAATTAGATACAATGAGGAAAGCCCATCATAGTAACACAATCAAAAGTGTTTCACCATATCCTTTGTGACATGTGAAAGGCAATGGGGAAAATGGGGGCATTTATCACATCCTCCTGTGTCACTTTTGAGGTCTATGATTAATGTTGATGCTCAGGTATCCTGAGGATTTGTCAGAAGAACATGCTATATGCATCAAGCAAAGCAGCAATGAACTGGTTATGTATTAAAACTTTGCGTGTCTGAAAGTGTTGAGAATCGGTGGGAATAGAATTTGTGTGGGTGTTTAAAAATACAGTTGTTGTGCTTTGATATTTTTCCTTCTTTATCAAGATCAGATAAAAAGCAAGCCTTTAGAGTTCCTCCAAAAATTGTGTTTCTTCTCCTACATGATGCCGTTTACACTTTTAGGAAAGACTATTCACATGACATGTAAGAGAAATGTGCATTTTGATAGGAAACTACACTGTTTTCTGATGACTTCATAGTGATGCATTGTCCCAGATAGGTTTGCCAGCCCTTCTGTATGTCCCTAGCCCAGAAGGGATCTTTCAAAGCTGTAGCTCTGGAAATGAAGTTAGATATAAGACAGAAATTTGCTAACTGAGCTTTTAATTGAAGTGAAATACCAAGAAATATTATGGTATTAATTTTTTCCCCAAAGTATCACTTGGCCTAAGAGAATGAGAACAGATCTATGTGTGTGTGTGTGCGTGTGTGTGTGTGTGTGTGTGTGTGTGTGTTTGTATATTTTTGTTAACTGGCAAAGCAGTTTTTACTTCAATTTTATGTATATTTCTAAAACTCATCTGAATGCAAGTTTGGAAATAAGTATGCTGCAAGAGTTGCTAAAACATAGAGATGACACAATGTTCTACCTTCAGTGACTACTCTTTCATAGGTCTTTTGCATAATGACTCATTACTTATTTATATTTTTATTTTTCCATATTTCGGACCTGCTGTCTTGAGGTTCTTAAAGGTTTCTTTTAGCAGTTGCTAGTAGACCAGATTATCTATGGAAGAACATTATGTAAATTTAGGAAAATATCAACTTCCATCAGAACTGTGTATCAGTAACAGAGGGTTAAATCAAATGAATTTGGGTGATGAGAGTAGGTCTGATGTGGAAGTT
The DNA here is from genome assembly GCF_046562875.1 of Panthera onca. Taxonomy (NCBI): domain Eukaryota; kingdom Metazoa; phylum Chordata; class Mammalia; order Carnivora; family Felidae; genus Panthera; species Panthera onca. The sequence continues at coordinate 8,240,935 of NC_138345.1, read as the reverse complement.
TGGGCATATTTATGATATATTTTCCCAGTAGGAACTTTTTCTTTTTAAATTTTCAAATATCACACATTATCACTTAGGTATTAATTTATTTTATTTTATTTTACTTTTAAAATGTTTATTTATTTATTTTGAGGGCGAGGGCAGAGAGGGAGAGAGAGAATCCCAAGCAGGCTCCTTGCTGTCAGCACAGAGCCCGATGGGGGGGCTCAAATCCATGAACCGTGAAATCATGACCCGCATGGAGCTGAAGAACAGGACACTTAACCCACTGAACCCCAAATATTAATTTCTTTTAAATGCAATGTTCTTTTCTCTGGCATTTGTTTCTCTCCTAAAGTAGATCTCAAATTATCTTGTGAAATTATTTCTCTTGCTTATATTTTACCTTAGTCATTGAAGTTAATGAGAAACATGGGCATATGAAGGAACTGTGTCAGGAATCCTCGGAAGCTGCTTCAAGTAAAAACACAAAGGGAGAATTCTGAAAGGGTTGTCTCCAACTCACTATATGATTTCCAGTATCTTTGGAGTATTGTTGCCGAGGTGACTTATTTTTACACACCACCCCACTTCGTCTTATGATCAGTAACTTCTTAACGTGTAGTTGTAGAGTGAATGAAAATGGTCCAGATTTATGGATAGATCTTCCTCGACTTACAATGGGGTTTATGTCCGCATAAACCCATACCACACTGAAAATACCGGAAGTCAAAAATGCACGTAATACACGGAGCCTACTGAACATTGCGGCTTAGCCTTGCCTACCTTCAATGTGTTCAGAGCCCCTAGAGCAGTCTCCAATTGGGCAAAATCATCTAACACAAAGCTGGGCACAACTTGGTAATAAAGTGTAGCTACCTCATGTAACATACTGAATATTGTATTGAAAGTGAAGAACAGAATGGTTTTAGGAGTACAGAATGGTCATCAACGGATTGGTTATTGATCCTCAAAATCACGTGGCAGACCAGGAATTGGGTCTGCCACTGGCCAGCATCACCAGAGATTATGTACTGCATGTCCCTAGCCTAGGAAGAGATCAAAATTCAAATATGGTTTCTACTGAAATGTAATGCTTTCTCACCATAATAAAGCTGACAAATCCTAAGTCAAAGCATCATCAATCTGTGTACTGTTTTAAAAATAGAGTTCTTCGGGCACCTGGGTGGCTCAGTCTGTTGGGCATCTGACTTCGACTGAGGTCACAATCTCTCGGTTTGTGGGTTACAGTCTCCCCCTCAGGCTCTGTGCTGACAGCTCGGAGCCTGGAACCTGCTTTGAATTCTGTGTCTCCCTCTCTCTTTGCCCCTCCCCCGCTCATTCTTTCTCTCTCTCTCTCTTTTTTTTTTTTTAATTTTTTTTTCAACGTTTTTAATTTATTTTTGGGACAGAGAGAGACAGAGCATGAACGGGGGAGGGGCAGAGAGAGAGAGGGAGACACAGAATCGGAAACAGGCTCCAGGCTCCGAGCCATCAGCCCAGAGCCTGACGCGGGGCTCGAACTCACGGACCGTGAGATCGTGACCTGGCTGAAGTCGGACGCTTAACCGACTGCGCCACCCAGGCTCCCCTCTCTCTCTCTTTTTCAAAAAGAATAAACATCAACAATAAATAAATAAATAAATAAATAAATAAATAAATAAAGTTCTAGACCACCTCCTAAATTCAGAACTTCAAAAGTCTGAGTCAAAACCAAACCTTGGGACAGACTTCATTTGAAAAAGTATCAAAATGGCTTATGTCGACATCTAAAATTTAAATCAACAGCACTGCAAAATTCTGATGAATAGTTAGCACTGAGTGCACAAAAATAATTCCTGGCAAATGGCAAAATTTAGATGCAGTGCTCTGCTGTCTGTCCTCACAACTCCTGTTCATTTCTGCTTCCTGCTGTCTCCCCGTATTTCTTGCATGTGCCGAAAACAAAACCATCACAAAATCCTAAACTGTTAATATGACACTGGATCTGGAATAATAACACCAATGTTTTACTTTATAAACTCAAATATTCCCAAAACAGCAACTGAGATCAGAACAGAAATAGACATGGTATACATGCATTTTTAATGTGAGTAGTAATAAGTGATTAGTTAGTTAAACTGTCTATTTAAATAGACTCACAAATATAGCTCAGCATGCAGACTTAAGGCCTAAACAGCAGGAGATAAACACATGTAGCCCAAGTAAAAACAAAAAAAGTGTATTAGATCGAGCTTTCAAGGATACCAAATTATATGCAGGGTGTTTTGTTGTTGTTGTTGTTGTTGTAATTTGAATGGATTCCAAGTTTTCTAGAAGAAAGCATTTGCTTACATATTAAGCAATATATAACAGAAAAACAGAAGGATAACAAATACCAACGTTTTTTCCTCTTAAAGAAAAACATTCAAACTGTTTTAACCAATGAATATACATGAAGATGTTCCATTCAGTTATAGGTTTGATTCTGCTTTATAAAAGTTCTTTTAATATAAGAGAGTCATTGTGAGTCAAAGTGTTAATATATACAATACATACATACCTTTTATATATGCTTTTAAGTTTTTATTTCAACCTGTTTTTTTCTTTTTTTAGTTTTGAAGATTTTTTTGGCAGATCATAGTTCGTTGAAAAATCTGACATCACTGAGTCCAAAGTTTAAATTATTTTTTAATGTTTATTGTTTTTGAGAGAGAGAGAGAGAGAGAGAGAGAGTACAAGCTGGGGAGGGGAGCTTTTTTTTTTATGTTTATTGTTTTTGAGAGAGAGAGAGAGAGAAAGAGAGAGAGCACAAGCTGGAGAGAAAGGGAGACACAGAGTCCGAAGCAGGCTCCAGGCTCTGAGCTGTCAGCACAGAGCCTGACACGGGGCTCGAAATCACTGAGGGCAAGATCATGACCTGAGCCAAAGTTGGATGCTTAACCCACTGAGCCACCCAGATGCCCCATTGGGTCCAAAGTTTAAGTGGAAAGTTATTTCTGTGCCAGAGGACCCCTACAGCTGATTAGCAGGAACTTTGAGGAAATCAACCTCAGATTAACTCAATTTTTATTTCAGTTTTGTGGATTACTTTCCATGCATTGTAAATCTGTATTCACGTAGAATAATATAAATGTGTGTTCCACACAAGAAGTCATCTGCTTTTAGGAAACATAATTCTACTCATAGAAAAATATGGAACACAATCTTTCTTATAAGATCTCATTTCTCTTGATAGTCTGCTAAAAACAAATAACAATGCAACATTGAAAATCAGTGCCTATAAAATGTCAACAGATGCATAACACACACAAAAAAATAGGAATTAATCCTACATAATAAGGAAAATGGTGGATAAAAAGAATACTGAACTTTGGACTTTGGGCGCCTGGATGGCTTAGTCATTTGAGTGAATGACCCTTGATCTGAGCTCAGGTCTTGACCTCAGGATCCTGAGTTCAGGCTCCATCTTGGGCTGTAGGCTGGGCGTGGGGCCCACTTAAAAAATTACTGAACTTGTACCATTTTTCTAGGGTAATCCTATCGAAATCTATGAGAAACACAGACTAATAGATACATGGTATCTAGGCTTCGGCTCTTGGAAGGCACTGGAAAAGAAGAAAAAATATAATATTATTATATTTTTATGAAAATTGCTGAAAAGTAAGGCAATGTAAAATTGTTTTAATGTTTATTTTTGAGAGACAGAGAGAGACAGAGTGCAAGTGAGGGAGAGGCAGAGGGAGAGGGAGACACAGAATCAGAAACAGGCTCTAGGCTGTCAGCACAGAGCCTGACGCGGGGCTCAAACTCACGGACTGCTAGATCATGACCTGAGCTGAAGTCGGATGCTTAACCGAATGAGCCACCCAGGCGCCCCAAAAGTGAGGCAATTTAAATTGGTAATAAATTCAAAGCTAAGGAACCTGGGTGGGACTTCTACTGAAATCTATCCAGAAGATGGAAGTGTTTCTTATATGGATAGAATAAACACTGAGGGCAGCAAGGTGATGGAAAAATATAAAATATGCCTTGTCACACTGAACCGAAGGGGAGAATATCTCTGCCCTGCCTGATTCTTCTTTTTCACTTTATACGTTTATTAAACATGTACAGCCTTCCTATTAATCTGGATAACTTTCATCAATCTGATCATGGCTTTGTTGTGAATCAGTATCAGTACAACTCTGTTTTAGTAATGCTGTGGAAAAAAGAATGGCCGAACCACTGAATTTTTAAATCAGTGGCAATCCATGATTGGTCATTTAGAGTCAACCTTAAGAACTTAAGATATTATTTCAAAAACATTAGTGAGCATTCATTGCCTACAAATCTATTCATCCAACAGACCCTCCCTCAAGCCTTGAGACAAAACAGTAAAACTCAAACTGAAGAGGAAAGATAATTAAAAAACGACTTTTGTGTGCTTACCGTATATCTTGAATTGTTAAAATCGGCAACAAAATAAAGTCATTGTATTTTATTTTCCATTTAAGAGTCAGGACAAGTTGTCAATCTTCATTTAGCCCCAGGCAACACGAGTGGAGCGTGGCTGAACATGCAGTAACTCACGTTGCCACTGGATGGCAATGATAGCCTGTGTCTCTAACACACTCCCTGTGCCCTTGATGCGTTGGAGTGCCACAACTCTTTTCGCAGGACATCAAAGTGCAGAAATGCACCGGGTGCCTCTCCAACAGCTCACGTTCCTTTTCAGTCTCTTGCCTTTGGCCCACTCCATCCTAAGGCAGCCAAGAAGTAAGGCTTCCTTACTTGCAATCACTTTTAACGAACTTCATGGTTTTCAACACAATGCCAAGGTTGCAAAAGGGGGGGGGAGGAGGTAAGAGGGAAATACACATACAGGACCAGATTCCCTTCTGCCACTGAATGGCTAAGCTTTCAGAGGACCACAATTTCTAAATATTCTTGTTACTTAATTGCTTTCTGCCATGTAACAAAAATATCCCTGACTTTCTTCAGCATTTTACATTCTAAATTACTTCTTCTTATCTCTCTCTCTCTCTCTTTCTCTCTCTCTCTCTCTCTCACACACACACACACACACTCCAACATGCATCCATGTCTCAAATAATTGTAGGTGGGGCAATTAACTGATGACAGTTTAATTTTCCAGAGTGAAGTGTTTTTTTTTTTTTAATGTTTATTTATTTTTGAGAAAGAGAGACAGAGTGTGATCAGGGGAGGAGCAGAGAGAGACACACACACACACACACAATCTGAAGCAGGCTCCGGGCTATCAGTGTAGAGCCTGACATGGGGCTTGAACTCAAGAGCCATGAGATCAGGACCTGAGCTGAAGTCGGATGCTCATCCAAGAGAGCCACCTGGGTGCCCCAAGGAGTGAACTGCTTTTAAGTTGACAATGAGGGAAAAAATTACTTTGCAAAAAAGTTTTTAGGTATAGGTATGCTGACAACATTCTTAGGAAAAAAAATTGTAGAGTTAAAATACGTAAATATTGAATTGTCTTTAATTTAAAGATTAATGATAATTTTAAAGGAGTTAGATATTATCATAGCTTGACACAATGAATTAATTTTGGGGGGAGTGGGTTTCTTTGTTTTTTTTTTTTTGTTTTTTGTTTTTTTTAGGCAAGGAGGATTTTAAATGCATTTACCTGAGTAAGGACCTTTGCTTCTGAATAGCTTTGCTGGGTTATAAGGAGGGACAAAGACCTCAGATTACTTTTCTGATGAGTGGTTTAAGATGATTGTTGTATGGAAACTAATTTGACAATAAGTTTCATATAATAAAAAATAAAAAATAAATAAAGATGATTGTATCAGTGAAGTTAAAATAAAGAGGGATGGATTCTTTTATAAATAAATACAATGAACCAATACAGATAAATATAATTACCTTTATTTCAGAAAACATACATGTTGATTCCTAGGTATTCCTATTTTTAAATTCTAAGAAACTTGGCTTAGGCCATGTTGTATAGTAAATAAAGCTTAAACATTAAACTGTAAAATTAGCATCTATGGGAGGTATTAGAGAAATTTATATTAAAGAAATTTAATATATGTTTTTATTCTTTTAAGGCTACTTTTATACCCCTTTGATGGAAGCTGAAATGGTTGAAAATATTACAGGATAGCAATAACAACAACAGAAAACCCACCAGCGTGGGAATTCCGGAGCATTTTGTAATATGGTTTAAACTTTGCAAGCACCAGAAAAATAAGTTTTTAAATACTAAATTTCCAATTAAGTTTTCTTTTAATGTTTCTTAACACAGTAACTGAGTAAGGAAATAGTATTCAATGGTAGGAGTAAGGATATAAAAGGGACTTGAATCTCTATTAAAATAAGGTACTTCTAATTTTGTAGGAATAAATTTTGTCTCAATGGAGAGATATATTTTGTGTAGGCAGTGTAAGAATATATTTGTGGACCTGCAAAAATCAAAACTAAAGATAGTTTCTTATATTTATATCTTGTTTCCTTCCCATAAACACACCAGATATATGGACTAGATATCTGTATATCTAGCCCATAGTTAGGAAGCAACTAAAAAAAAATCAAGCACATTTGAGAAAAGAAATATTTAAGAACCAGGGAAGGACAGGCGTCTGTCTTTTCACAGATCCGTCAGATTCTCACATAAAACTATGGCACAATTCAGTAGCATTTGAAGATAATCTAAACAAATTTACTTTGTGCTTTCAGATAACCAGACTCTAAAATAACCAGTTTCGGAAATTTGTTTCTCCTTCGCGACACAGCCAAATTGAAATGAATAGAGATGAAGAACTTGAAATGTGCTTTAATCTTCCATTCGTTTTAAAGTTTAAAGTTGTACCAACTAGACTTCGTATGAAGTAAGATACATTTGCAGTATTTCACATACATATACAGATAATTCAAGCTAATATAATTCCCCTTGCGACTAGCATCCACTCTTTTGACTGTATGTACTAATCATCGATCAAAAAACTTGAATAACACCTTAGTGTTCCACTTTTTGTATTTTTTTTTATTATGGAGTCTTACATTTCAATTTCAGTCATTTAGGGGAAAGTTAGCCAAAGTCTTTTGTATAAGAATTTTAAGGAAAGGAAATGGAAAGTAAAATCCTGACAAATTATGTATTAGTATCTATTTACCTTCTATCTGAGATGTAACTTTAACATTTCTGAGATAAAAATAGCTCCCGATTCCAATGGAAACAACTATCAGTGAAACATTATAGGCAAGAATTTCTTCCTCATTTTTGAAACTTGGTTAGCTGTAAAAGACAGAGTGAAGGGTAATTTGAATTTGTATGTGCATACATGCATTCACACAGACCAGAGGGGACACGGGTCTTCTGGGACCATCTAATTCAGAGCACGGCTATATGGTTTTATAGTTTGGTATTGAAAAGTGAGAGATGATGCTATGCAAACATATCTAAGTTTTGCACGAGATGGCATTTCCCCATACTTGTGTGTATGTCAATTAATACACAATGAGGAATGTCAGTTGCACGTAATATAAGTCATTTAGGACTAGAATATTAACTTTTATCCTAAGCGGGGACTGTGTGGCTCGTCTACACACACCTTCACCTCCCCCGTAAAAGAAGATAGCACACGACTCTTATATCCTAAGGCCTTAAAAACAAATGCAGTGCTCAATTCAGTAGTTCATGTACTACAATTAGAATGTTAAGAGATTAGTGTGGTCCCTAAGCAAGGACGTACACACATTCATGAAGTGTCTCATATCTTTAAATATGATGCAGTTAAAAAAAAAAAAGATCTTCCAGTCTGTCACTAGCCTGTAAAAGTTTTCAGATAGAAAAAAAAATACACTTCTCAAAATCAGTCACACCTGTGAGCAAATATTTTTTCATCAAATCTGTACATTGTGAATATATGCACATTAAAACAGAAATAGCCATGAGATGATTAACTTCAACTTATTATTCCCAGAAGTCCATGATGATGGATAAATAGAAAGATGATTGATAGATAATCTTAGGTATGAAGGCAAGGCAAGGGGACAATTTATTACATGAAAGGTGAACCAACAATTTTTATTGGAAAAAAAAGACGGATGTTAGCCATATAATAAAATCCTTAGACTTCTGGCTCTAAACTATGCTTAAATTCAATATATATAAATATAAAAACTTGGGAAAGGTATTGAAGTTGTTGTTGGCTTCAGGTTTTGTAATTCTATGTGATCGTTCCAAACACCTAAACTTCAACTTACACCTGAAGAGGAGAAAGAGAAGGAAGGTTAACATTCACCGAAGGCTATCTGGTACCTGAGCCTGTTTACATGTATTATTGATTTGGATTTAGACAGGTTCCTAAGCTTATTGAAATAAAAATTAGAATCATCTTGCAATATTTCCAAATTGCTGTTGAAATTATGGGAACTGTTCAAATTAGAAATCAATTCTCAGGGACTGAATATTTTATAAAGCAAAAACGTTTTGTTTCCTGAAAATAAAAACAAAAAGAGTGCAATTTAGATTTGCCCCACGGTCTTGCTCTCCTGCACTCGGTGTGTGTTACGACGGCATTGGTTGTCAGCGAGGTAAGGGAATTGTGCCAGATAATGTTTTCGAAAAGTGCTTTAAGAACAGAGAAGAAAGCAGGAGTTTGGATTTTTTTTTTTAAATTGTACAGAGTGTTTTATGTATTTAAATATCAACTATTTAAGAGGTCAAAGTAAGAGTTTAAATTCTGATGGGAGTAAGTGATAAAAGTCAGGCATACTCTTAACAGTATTTCACAAATGGCTCTTCTTGTCATGCTTTTAGATCTTTGAGCCCTCCTTCCCCAGTCTTCATGGTCCTCTAGGCATTGCCAAAGGGAAATTCTCAGTCCAGTGAAATGTACAGATTCCAGAATGGCCTGCGTTCTTACCTTGCCTTCTTAATACTTATTTCACTTGGTTAATATTTGTTCTCAGCTATTTCCTCATTCCCTGTGTTGAATCAAGTCTTCCCAAAGGTTCGCTTTCTCTAGATGTCTCCAAACTGCGTAAACAAAAATGTTTGTAACTAAGCTCATTAAAAAGTTCACAGAAATCCTGTCATGATTTTAAGAATCGTCAACAATTCAGACATGAGCACCGGTAGACAAGACCTGCCAAATGGAGAGCCCGGCTCTTTACTCCATTTTCTTGGATCACTTGTAAGTTGATAGTCACTGATAAAATACTAAAATGCCAGGAAGCATATCAAGCATTTGAGGCAATGGAATGAACTGCCAAGAGATTGGCAACAGAAGGATAGTTGCAAATAAGGTGTTTTGTGACGGGAAGAGAGTATCGCAATGTATGCCTAATTTTTTTTCCCCTAATCAGGGTTCTTATGCATAGATCAATTAAGTGAGACTGAAATGCCAACAAAACAATAATAAAAACAAGAATTGCAGATACTAACTTGCAGACAAATTTCTAGACTCTTTCTAAATAGAAATGACCCAATTTAAGGATTTGTGTTTGTGTGTGGTTTATGGACTTTTAATAGACAATTTCGTTAATTTTTTGTTGTTGTTGTTTAATGGGCAATTTCAGATTCTGTATTTTAAGCATAAAAACGGGATTTTTTTTTTCAATAAAATAGGGATAGTAGGGGCACCTGGGTGGCTCAGTCGTTTAGGCGTCCAACTGGGGTTTGATCCCAATGTCAGGCTCTGTGCTGACAGCTCTGAGCCTGGAGCCTGCTTTGGATTCTGTGTTTCTGTCTCTCTCTGCCCCTCCCCTGTTATGCTCGCTCTCTCTTTCTTTCTCTTTCTCTCTCCCCCACCCCCTCAAAAATAACAACCATTTAAAAAAAATAGGGATAGAAATAAGGAATAGAATGGAAAAAACAAGGACAAGTTTATACAATGAGAATAAAATCTGGTTTAAGAAAAAGGTTACTGTAAATAAAAGTTTGGGGTAGATTGAATCTCTTCTCTTTGGGTGGCATTTTTCTCCAATTATTTATTATTACTTATTATTTACCTTAGGTCAGAATGTTTAAGTTCATACATGGTCACTTCCTAAATTTATATCTACAAGGACTAAACATCATCATAGCTGAATATATAATACTACTATTTCGCCTGCTACATAGAATAGCAAGCTCAAGATTATATCGATGCTTCTTTTCTATTGACATAATTTAGGCCAGCTAGTAGTTCTTTTGGATTACCTTCAGTTGACGTGAATGTATCCCCGTTTCTCCTACCAATATTCTTGCCCAACATATTAACTTTAGTGGCATAACAGATTAAGCCAGACTAATATTTTTCTTAGTTAAGCAGAAATCTTAATATTGTCATCATACCCTCGGTGACCAAGAACACTTGATTTTATTAGCCATATAAGAATGGAAGAGTATCCAAAACAGCCATGTTGGATATTTCAAAAACTAAATCATGTGGAAAGCAGAGTTTGTATGAGGGATTCCACTTATCCTGTGGTCACAGCCTCTTTTCCTTTGAGATAGCACTTTATTGGTGGACTTTGTGGTGCATGTTTACAAATATGCCTTGGAGTATAGTTATTTCTATGCTGTTCATGTCCCACATTTCCATATCCTTCCACCAAACCCCAATGAAAACTTTCTTGGGCTAAAGTATCTGTTTTCAGGATTATATTTCTTAGTTTGTAATACAGTTTCTTATAGACATATAATCAGCACACAACAATTATTTACTGAGCGCTTATGATAAGCCAGTCACTATGCTTAGCCCAGTATAGGAAAAGGTAAAGGAAAGAACCACACGGGAAAAACTTTTTATTACATTGCATATAAAAAACTTGGAAAGGTATTTTACAATGGATCAAGCATTCAGATTTTATACTTAGATCTGGGTTCAAATCCTGCTTCAACTCCTGTGAGTTATGTGGTCCTATCACATCATTGTTTCTGTTTCTGTTAATTCATTAGTAAAAAGATGGGTAACACTTACCTAGGAGGTTTATTGCAAATGCCAAATCATATTATTTTTTTTAAATATGAAATTTATTGTCAAATTGGTTTCCATATAACACCCAGTGCTCATTCCAACAAATGCCCTCCTCAATGCCCATCACCCACTTTCCCCTCCCTCCCACCCCCCATCAGCCCTCGTTTATTCTCAGTTTTTAAGAGTCTCTTATGGTTTGCCTCCTTCCCTCTCTGTAACCTTTTTTTTCCCCCTTCCACTCCCCCATGGTCTTCTGTTAAGTTTCTCAGGATCCACATAAGAGTGAAAACATATGGTATCTGTCTTTCTCTGTAGGACTTATTTCACTTAGCATAACACTGTCCAGTTCCATCCACATTGCTACCAAAGGCCATATTTCATTCTTTCTCATTGCCACATAGTATTCCATTGTGTATATAAACCACAATTTCTTTATCCGTTCATCAGTTGATGGACATTTAGGCTCTTTCCATAATTTGGCTATTGTTGAGTGCTGCTAGAAACTTTGGGGTCCAAGTGCCCCTATGCCTCAGCACTCCTGTATCCCTTGGGTAAATTCCTAGCAGTGCTATTGCTGGGTCATAGGGTAGGTCTATTTTTAACTTTCTGAGGAACCTCCACACTGCTTTCCAGAGCGGGTGCACCAGTTTGCATTCCCACCAACAGGGCAAGAGGGTTCCCTTTCTCCACATCCTCGCCAGCATCTACAGTCTCCTGATTTGTTCATTTTGGCCACTCTGACCGACGTGAGTGTGGTTTTGATTTGTATTTCCCTGATGAGGAGCGACGTTGAGCATCTTTTCATGTGCCTGTTGGCCATCCGGATGTCTTCTTTAGAGAAGTGTCTATTCATGCTTTCTGCCCATTTCTTCACTGGGTTACCAAGTCACATTATTAAGATAAACCTCTTAATGTGGTGTTGGGAGATATACACCTTACAGTATAAGGAAGTTATATATTATTTAATATCTGTTAAATTGTGTCATGTTTTTCTGTAATGCAGTTGTTATGCACTCTGTTAGGACGGTCTGTATGACAGCTATTGGATAAAATATTTGTGGCATATCATTGTTTTATTAATGAAAACTATACCACATATCTACTTATTGATTTTGTGAAGAGAAACTTTTATGGGTTCCTTCTGAGGAATATTTCAATATTTAATTTTGCACTTTGTGAATTTTGCTCTTTATGCCTAAAAGTTCAGTGATCACTCCAGAAGCAGAAATATTGTGACTTATATTTTCAGCTTTTCTAAGATATTTTTATTTTATAAATTTTATCACTTGTTTTGCTTTAATTCATTTTAAAGTGTAAGGTAAGGATCTGATTTAAGAGCTATTTTCCAAGAAGCCAGCTATCCCAAAGTTATTTGATGACTATGGCATCTGTTCATATAAAGTTCAGCATATATTCATGATCATACACTAAAGGTTTATATCTACTAGAAATAGGAGTTACATTGTTACTTAGATCATTCTTGGTATTACTTATGTTAATACTTACGTTACTAGTATATATACAGACTCAGCATTTCAGTGTGAGCATCTGTGGTGTGGCTTCTCATGTTAATATTAAGCAAATACACTTTAAACGAATAACAAAATACAACACAATAATTTCTGATTCAAATACCTCATTCTTTAATGTTCGTATTATGCGTCTTTACCCTGCCTACGTATATTTTTAGGTAAAGATTTCAAGGAATGTATCCATGTGCAGTTTGTGTTTTGAACTCTGTGTATTTAAGCGTGGAAGTCACTCTGTTATCCCAGCAAATTAACTACTTTGTGCTTTGGTCAAAGCATTTTTGGACCACAGTATTTTTCTCTCAAAACTTTGTTCTCATTGTTACATTATATCCTGGCACTCTTGACTTAAATGGAATCTGAGATCTGTGTGACTTCTTTTAGTTTTTGCCCAAATAGTTGTGGAATTTTTCATTTAAATCTTGAAATTCAAAAACTTTGCCAAGTTTGTTCTAAATCACTTTATCTGTGCTTGTTGTGGGAGAGGGGTACTTAGTGAACCCTTTGTCTTATAGACACAGGTAATGTCTTTCTGGTGTTTTGTTTTATTTGTGCTAAATTCATAGAAAATGTTCTCTGAGCTGTCCGCTCAGGGCCCCACATGGGGCTCGAACTCACAAACTGTGAGATCATGACCAGAGCCGAAGTCAGACACTTAACCGACCGAGCCCCCCAGGCACCCCCAATGTCTTCTCTTTTAATGAACGATGGTTTACTTCATTTGTCTTAGTTCATTCCCAATGGGAATATTTTTTTTTTTTTTGCTCTATAGCACCCATCAGTATTATTTTTCTTTATTTTTAGAAGGCTGTCGTCTTCATCAGTGGTTTCATTTTCTGCCATGTCAATTATGTTCTTTCCTACAGCTGAAGGCAACTTTAATTTTTCCATCGTGGTATCTTCTTGTCTCTCATAGTTTTTCTGTATCTTTGCCAGCGACATTTACATCTCAACATTTGCCCTCTTCTCTCATTTTTTTCCCATTTTATGTTTACTTGACGTATTTGTGACAAATATTCTTCCTTGAGTAAAAATGGCTTTCAATGGCTCAAGGTCAGTGTTGTTGTCGTTGCTGTTGTTGTTTTTAATGAGGTAAACTCTTTTACACTGTTGACATTTACAAAGGGCATTATTCCCTTTGATGGATATTGCTTTCTACGTTACTGTTTTCAGAATCTCCTAATTAGTTTATCTGCTCTCTGTGGTGAGATGTATCTGCCCCAGTCAAATTTCAGGGTCATGCAAACATTTAAATAGCTTGGTTCCACAGAAGTTATGACAGAACACTACTCTGTGTCTCTTGGCCTCCATTCTAAGTATTAGCAGATAAGTTAGTTCCTAGGGAATTTGAAGTATTCTGTAAATTCTCAGAACAGATTATTTTCAGGATTTTGCAATAGTTTTCTAATTCCTGCTGCCTCCTTTATATCCAAGGGCACAATGCTCCTTGAGACCATCCATTTTCAGTCCTGTACAAGGGAAAGTCATAGACTTTTGCACAGTGGAGATAGATAATGGCAAGGTCGGGAGAAGGTGGTCCTGACAACACTGAAATGAGAACTAAGAGTTGAGAGGGTCCTCAGACCTTCTCATTGGCACCTTGGTTTGCAGTCTTCAGTGGATGCTATTTTTGTGGATAAACTCTTCCTGTCTGTATTAGAGCATTCTTACTTCAGATATGAAGAGTAGATTAGCTACCAATCATTTAGTAACTGGCCTCTATAATCTTTCAATCCTTAGATTTAAAAATATTTTATCAGTGTTGGCTTCATTTGCTGTAGTGATGTATTTTTCTGTATCTCCATGGGTATACCAAACGTCTGGCACAAGTAGGTAGCTATGATCAGAAAGTTACACCATTACTTTCTAACACGAATTTCAGTCTTTAGTGATTGTTGGTAATACTCTTTACTGCCTGTGGATACATTTGCTTTAATAATGAAGATTTATCATGATATTAGAAACCCAAAAAGGTAAATTTTCATGCCATCCCCCTCTAGAAGATTTCACATGAATTGAATAGCTGATGATATGCCTTTAAAAAAAAACCGTGAAAATAATTTTTCTTGAACTTCGGAGAAGTATAACTTGAAAGAAAAGTAGACTTTTGTTTTAAAATTCATATTTTTACGATTATGGAACAAATTTTGTGCAACTATATAGAAAAATATGAAATTCCAATTTAGAATTCCATCATGAAACTACACCATTCTAATTTCTCCATGCCACGGTTTGTTAATATTCCACAAAGTCCCAGGATGCAACTATAAGACTGCATTCAAATCTATGAACATGAGGCAGTCATGCTCAGCAGAGTATAACAATAATTATAATAGAGATTAAATAAAAATAATTAGAAAAAGTTCATCTAGTTTTGATGTATTAATTATTCTGACCCTGTTCTATTCAGAGTCTAATTATCTGGTTCAGTGAAAATGCCAAGATTTCTACGACTCATAAAAATTACATTCAAGTAATTATGTCAGCAAACTAAACAGTATTCATTTACCATGCCTTTTTATGCACACATTTGAATATGCTTTTTTAACTGTTTTTGCTCTTTGTTCCTATTCATGGGAAATAATACCTGTAGAGAAATTTGAAAGTCAGTTGCCCTCCGAGCATAGTGTGCAAGTCTCGCCAATATTCTTCTTTTGTGAGACTGCTGTAAGTCTCATATAACCTTTGTTTAAAAAACATGAATTAAAGTTCACTCTTCAGTTGTTTCAAAGAAATCTTTAAAACCTGTAGCTGTAGTAAAAAAAAAAAAAAGTTTAAAGCAGTAATACAAAGCATCTCTTAAAAAGTTTCTTACCTTGGGTAGCTCAAAAGCTGACTCAAATAGGTCTCCGTAGTTATTTCTGGTACCCATTTTTCCTTCAGAGACATATTATGGCATCCTATTAAAAAGTCCAGATTTAGAAAAAGTTGTCTGTATGTATAATATCTCTAACTCATCGGTAAAGTGATGACGTAGCTAAAGATTCAAAATCACTCGGCGCTTGTAAGCCACAAGACTTTTTTTTTTTTTTTTACATTATTATAGCATAATTAGGAATTTCTTAATGCTGGCAGGTAACTTCATGTGACAAGGACACAGAGTTGCACCGGTGAGGAATTAGATATCTATCACATCCGTTATAATCTCTCTCACTACTTGTGGTAAAATATTTGATGGACATGTTAAGCAAAAATTTGTTGCCTGAAATATTGGGATTATTGCTTTACTTCTGTTTTATTCTTTGTGTGTACAGACGAACATCTACAGTTGAAAATGTAACTTTCAATTATATTCATATTGGGAAGACTATATCAACAGTTAAGGTTTGGACTCTTTCCTTGGTGTTCTAGTAATAAAATATGTCTATACAGACAAATACGTATATAGTTACAGCCCATTTGCTAGAAGGGGAAATATGCCTTCCTTGGTTCCTGGTTTATCTCTCAGATACTGCACACTAATTGCAAACTTCATCCAAGATTGGGAGGGACAGAAGAATCAAGGCGTGCCCCTGAAATGGATGGAGTTGAAATGAGACAAATACTTTAGAGAAAATTTGCATAAAATGCACCCACAGCCAAGGCAAGCAGGCAGGTCTCTATCCTGGCTGTCAGGTCTCTGTATTCATTAAACAGATCTCATGCAGATAAAATTGAAGGGATGCTGGTGACGACGGAGCTGGTGGTGAAGACACGTGGTCCCAATGACACAATTCCTTTGTGCTTTACATGCCCATAGAATTGACCCTGCGAGGAAGTCTACAGTAGAACTTTTTCCACTTCTGAGCATACATTGAGATGTTTGTTAAAACATAATGAAATGTCCTGAGAAATGAAACACTCCACAGAGAAAATATCCTTCTTGGAATTTGTCAGCTGCATTTAGTTTCCATAACGCGCCTCAGCCTATCAGACATTGAAAATCAAGCAGCAACATTTTATAAGTAGCAGTCTGCATCCAGAATGAGAAGCTAATTTTTTTCACACATGTACAGAGCATGTCATTTCCCCCCAATTCTAAAATAATGGAAGCGTGAGGAATACTAATTTTTGTGTGTTTGGATATATAGAACGTCTCATTTTGGCACCTGTTAAGCAGTCCCCCTGAGCCCACACAGTGGTCTTATTTCCTATTGCTGAAATATAATGAAGAAGATACTAATAGGAAGACAACACTTATAATTCGCCATCTAAATACAATGGCCTTAACAGGCAAGTCAGTGAAAAGGATTTTACAGTGGCTTCAGCGGAGGGGTAACTCATCTCACCTGGCTTGGGTAAATAATCTTGTCATATCCCGTGTCCTCTTTATCCCACCAGGATGAACAAAATTCCCCAAGATTGTCTTTAGGGCACTCCCTGCTACACCTCAATCAGCTGCTCCCATTGTGGGATATCTCAGAGAAATTTCTGTTGGCACTGGAAGGAGGTCCCTGGGACACCCCATCTCCATTGAATTTGTCAGTTGTATTCCAATCCTGTCAGTGGCTCCCTGCCCCCATGGAACCTGACCTAAAGGATAGAACCTTTCTCAGGCACCTGCTTAACCCTGAGTTCTAGATGCATCTTTTGCCCCCCTTTTCTTCACTTTTGGTGAAATGCTGCCATTTTGGAGTGAGAGACATTGTTGTAACAGTCAAGTGGAGTAATTAGGACTTCCTAGTCAGACTACTTGCTTTAAAACCTTTTCCTGAAAGACTCAATGATCTCGAGCATATTATTGAACTCCGACTGTCTGTAATGTGGGGAAACAATGGCTCCTACCAGATAGGTTGTTTGAGATTAAATAAGTAAATATATGTGAACCTTTAGGAAGTGTTTGGCAAATAGTTGGTACTACTTAACCCTTG
The DNA here is from genome assembly GCF_046562875.1 of Panthera onca. Taxonomy (NCBI): domain Eukaryota; kingdom Metazoa; phylum Chordata; class Mammalia; order Carnivora; family Felidae; genus Panthera; species Panthera onca. Next base: position 8,223,673 of record NC_138345.1, on the reverse strand, counting down.
GCTATAAAATGACAATACTGTCTCACAGCAAGAGGAGACTATTAATGGTTATTATCTTTCCCTGCTCAGTGATTTATCTATTAAACCATGCCCTCAGTGTCTGACGTGGCTCTTGGTTCTCAAAAAAATAATCTAGAAGGTCACATTTTTTCCCTCTATCAAATGTGTGGTGTTTGCAAATGAAAAGCATTTTGGATTTCAGATCATTATCGTTATTACGTGTTTGAAACCTTATTGAGATATTCAATGGGATTTTTGTTTCAGGATATGTCCACCCTTTATCCAAGGCAAGGGATGGCATTGGCTGAAGTCTGAAAGACATCTAGTCAGTACAAAGAAATATGCAAAACAAAAATAATCCCGTTTTAAAAATTATAATTTTTAGGGCCTCCTGGGTGGCTCAGTTGGTTAAGTGTCCAACTTTGGCTCAGGTCATGATCTCGCGGTTCTTCGACTTTGAGCCCCACGTAGGGCTCTGTGCTGACAGCTCAGAGCCTGGAGCCTGCTTCGGATTCTGTGTCTCCCTCTTTCTCTGCCTCTCCACTGCTCATGTTCTGTCTCTCTCTCTCTCTCTCTGTCTCTTTCTGTCAAAAATAAATAAATATTTAAAAATTTTTTAATTGAAACAGAAAACTTATATTTTTATGTATAAATTTGTCCAATTTGGATTGACAGAGAAAAGAGAGTTTTCATAGCTACCAATAAAGCAGGAACTTCCCTTTCCTGAAACCTGTCAACCTGAATTGTATAGATATTTTGGGGGCTTTCTCCTGTAGGATCTCAATCAATCTTACTCCTTTATAGAATAGATATTCCCTTCATCCTGCAGGCAATGAAACTGATACTCAGAAAGGAGAGAGAAATCTGTGCCATGTCAGAGAACTAGTAAGTGAATAGTAAGTAACAGCACCAAATTCATGGTTTCTAACCAAATGCCTGTCAAAGGATAAATGGATTAAAAAAAAAAAAAAAGATGTGGTTTATATACACAATGGAATATTATTCAGCTATGAGAAAGGAGGATATTCTGTCATTTGGGACAACACGTATGGATCTCAAGCACATTATGCCAAGTGAATTAAGTCAGACAGACAAAGACACGTACTTCGTGATATCACTTATATGTGGAATCTGGCATAGTCACACCTGTAAAAAACAAAAACAAAACAGTAGCACAGTGGTTACCAGGGAATGGGAGGGAGTAAGACTGGTGGTGTTTAAGGGTACAGACTCGTGGTGAGTATGAAATAAGCCATAGGTATCTAATGCACAGTAGATTGAATCCAGACAGTAACTCCATACCATAAATATGGAATGCAGAAAAATACCATTACAATGGAAGCCATATGACAACATGTAAATGTATCAAACTAACACACTACACACCTCAGATTGACACGGTGTCACCTGCCCAATTTATCCAATAAAAATACTTGTGTTTTCTAATGCTCACTGATGTTTCCTCTATACCATAACCATGCACTATTTCCCTTCTATTCAATATCTATTTATTTTCCATTCTATGCATTCTTCATCTGGTCATCAAATGCCCACATATATGGATTTTAGAATTTTGAAATGTAGTCAAGCAGTGCACCATACTGCAATTACGAAGCTTCCTTTCTGTCTTTCATGATACAATGAATTTACAAGTTTGGTTTTTTTAATGGTCGGAATCATATCACATAAGGCCCTTTTCTTCTATCCCTTGTAAGAATGGGAGTCAAAAAGGTTTTATTGATATAATGTGCTATGGTTGGTATACTCAGGCCACAGGGAAGTGATTTTGGGGTCAGAATGGATTTGCTGCCCCAAGATTTAGACTGTGGAAGCTCGACAGAGCTCAGTATGTATTGACTTATTTACTTTGACTGTATTGGCTACTGTCCAGAGGGCTCCCATGGCATGATCCTTGTGCATCTGCGTGGATATAGATTCCTGAAGAAATGCGTGTTCCAAGGGAAACTCAAAATGGTAATGCGGGAGAAATAAAAAGTAGTGTGTAAAAACTCTGAACATCATTATCTTTAAGTTTTTATTTACTTATTGAGAGAGAGATAGAGAGTGAGGGAGGGGCGGAGAGAGAGGGAGACAGAGAATCCCAAGCAAACTCTGCATTGTCAGCACAGAGCCCAATGCGGGGCTCGAACCCATGAACTGTGAGATCGTGACCTGAGCCAAAGTCGGACACTTAACCAACTGAGCCATCCAGGTGCCCCTGAACATCATTATTTTTAAGGAATTTTTGATTATTATTATTAAAGGCCAAACGTTTCAAGAATTAGAAGCCATATTAAATTTTTGCATAGAAAAAATAACTTGAGTCTGTGTCTAAGTCTTATGTAAGTTTTAATAATGTCTGTAAAGGAGGGCAGAAGAAAACCAAGATAAAAGTATAACTAACAGTAACACAGTTCGGTTATCCCAAAATAATTAGCAGGAGTAGATGAATTAATTTAAACTTTTACAGATCACTGTTCTAACACAAAGGTGACCATCTGGCTCATCTAGAAAGAAGTAATTCATTTTGCTCAGCTTTCTGGCAAATAAGGGTTGGAGAAAACCTAAAGTACTTTGTATAAAAAGTACAGCTTAAAAATTGGGGTATTTCCAGACAATTCATACAGAGGAACAAGTATCAGGAACAACAGAAAGAACGTAATAGTAGAGGTGTAATTGGCATCGATGAAGAGAACACTGTAACATTTTATTACTAGAATATTCTATTCCAGAATCTCTAGAAGCACTGACTATCTCATCTTTGAAAACTCCAGTGAGTACACTTCATATATGATTAAATACGTATATTCAGAGTCCTACTTCTATTGTGCTTAGGATATATCTTTTCATATTGGGATGATGAAATATCTCTCTTGAGAAAAAAATGAAAAGGTAAAGCAAAGACTCTTTCAGGAAGATTATTAGAGGAGAGATTTTGTTCGAGTTCTCATGGTAAATGCTATGTCTTCTTTATCTGAACACATTTAATTCTAAAGGTAAAGGGATATTTGTCAATAAAGAAATACAGAATTTTAAATTTGTTGAAGTGTTGGAAGCAGCGAAATAACAAAGAATAAATGTATCTGAAGTTAAACAAAAACCCCTGGATTTATTAATTGAAGCAACGAGAGAGCAGAAAGGTGAAACTAGGAGGGAACGAAGCCTTTGAGGCTTTAAATTTTACCACGGCATCTTATGAAATCCTAGACTTTCAACTTTCTCTAGACCTTAGATCCCTAACCTAAAAATATTAATGTACGTACCAGATGGCATTTAAGTTCCCTTCATGCTTTTTATTATAAAAGTATATTGCATTAATGTTTTTGACACACCTTTAAAACCATATTTTAAAAATTCTCAGTGCAGAGAGAACAATGTCACTCTATTATGATAGGTGAAATCTGTAAGCTAGTTTAGGCAAAATGATCCTTCCTCATGTTCCAAAGAAATGCTTTTCGATTTTGTAAAATGCTGTATCATCTTAAAATATTTTTGTGGATATTTCCTTTATGAGCAGAATTATTTTTTTTTCAGGAATGTGTAGGGGATTGATGAGCCACAGATATCAATTTCTCTCTGAATATAATCTCTTAATTATGTCTTGCTTTCAGCTTAACCCTAATGAGGGAGAGGTTAACTTAGAAAGCTGGGAACTGATTGCAAAGTAGAAATTAATGCTTTAATGCATTTTGAGGTTGTAGGACCTTTTTCAGCTGGGAAAAAATACACGGACTCCCAACTTAACTAGGCCTTTTGCCACATGAGGTGCCTTAACTGTTTGAGTACATTAGCTCATTGTATTAACTCAATGATCCTTGGTTTTTATCTGTTACAAAACTTCGTGTGCCTGGAATATCAGCAAATAACTAATACCTGTATTACTTGAGATGTTTAAAGTTTACATCCTTCTCTTACTCTGTTCCAGATAAACTACTGGAATGATTTCGTCTTGTACATATATGAAAGGAAATGAAATATATACTCCTATGGTCTATTTTTTTTTAATATTAAAAACATTAAATGCACGGAAACCTTAAGTAGTAAATACTAGCACTCACCCAAGCACACATCTGCCTCACTTAACAAATGGAAACATTTCGCCATATTTGCTAATTTTTTTTCTCTTAAAAAATCAAGTCATAAAAGATCCAATTTAAGCATTGTCATCCTCCCATCCTTCCTTCCTTCCTCCCAGATACAACCATGATATTGAGTGGATGTTTTTCTTTCCTATCTACCTTCTTACACTTTTGTTTCATGGGCATGCATACACTGAATATGGTAGTTTGATTTCCCCTTTTTTAAAGTTTGTTTGTTTGTCCTGAGAGAGAGAGAGAGAGAGCATGAGCAGGGGAGGGACAGAGAGAGAAGGAGAGAGAGCATCCCAAGCAGGCTCCGCACTTTCAGTGCAGAGCATGACATGGGGCTCAGTCTCGTGAACCGTGAGATCATGACCTGAGCTGAACCCAAGAGTCGGATGCTTACCCGACTGAGCCACCCAGGCACCCCAGTGTTTTAACTTTTTAAAATACTGACACAAAGGATACCATATTATATGGATGTTTTCATAACTTGCTTTTTATTCCACATAATATTCTGGAGATGCATACCTGTCGATTAATGTAACACAGGATTCCTTACTTTTAACTGCTTTATTATAGTATAAGGATAAAACAGGCTTTTTTCCTTCCCCTGTTGATATAACTTGCTGTTTTTCCTCTGTAGTTTTTCTCTTTTTTGCAATGTGTATTCATTTTTGAGAGACAGAGAGAGACAGAGCATGAGGGAGGGGGGAGCAGAGAGGAGGAGACACAGAATCTCAAGCAGGCTCCAGGCTCTGAGCTGTCAGCACAGAACCTGATGCGAGGCCCGAACTCACTGACTGAGAGATGATGACCCTCACAAACCGCGAGATCATGACATGCGCCAAAGTTGGGTGCTTAACCCACTGAGCCACCCAGGCGCCCCTCTACAGAAAAACTCTCTAGTTTTTCTTGATTACAAACAATGTTCTGTAGACATCCTAGCACATTTCTCATTGTGTACATGTGTGCGTCGTGTCCATGCAGAGGTTGTTGTAGGTTATGGACTTGGTAATAAAATTTCTGAGCGCTATAGTACCTCTTCTGTTTTTATTGAGTATTGTCAAATTTGTTGCCAAAATGGTCAACTAATTTCCATTCCCACTAGCAGTTTATGAGAGATCCACTTGGTGTTATCAAACTTTACTTGTCTATCTATCTACCATCTATTTACCCATGTATAAATGATGTTTTATCCTTTTGTTAATTTGTTTCTAGAAAATTAAGTTTATTTATTTATTTTTTTTTTATTTTTTAATATATGAAATTTACTGTCAAATTGGTTTCCATACAACACCCAGTGCTCATCCCAAAAGGTGCCCTCCTCAATACCCATCACCCACCCTGCCCTCCCTCCCACCCCCCATCAACCCTCAGTTTGTTCTCAGTTTTTAACAGTCTCTTATGCTTTGGCTCTCTCCCACTCTAGCCTCTTTTTTTTTTTTTTTTTCCCCTTCCCCTCCCCCATGGGTTTCTGTTATGTTTCTCAGGATCCACATAAGAGTGAAACCATATGGTATCTGTCTTTCTCTGTATGGCTTATTTCACTTAGCATCACACTCTCCAGTTCCATCCATGTTGCTACAAAAGGCCATATTTCATTTTTTCTCATTGCCACGTAGTATTCCATTGTGTATATAAACCACAATTTCTTTATCCATTCATCAGTTGATGGACATTTAGGCTCTTTCCATAATTTGGCTATTGTTGAGAGTGCCGCTATAAACATTGGGGTACAGGTGCCCCTATGCATCAGTACTCCTGTATCCCTTGGGTAAATTCCTAGCAGTGCTATTGCTGGGTCATAGGGTAGGTCTATTTTTAATTTTCTGAGGAACCTCCACACTGCTTTCCAGAGCGGCTGCACCAATTTGCATTCTCACCAACAGTGCAAGAAGGTTCCTGTTTCTCCACATCCTCTCCAGCATCTATAGTCTCCTGATTTCTTCATTTTGGCCACTCTGACTGGCGTGAGGTGATATCTGAGTGTGGTTTTGATTTGTATTTCCCTGATAAGGAGCGACGTTGAACATCTTTTCATGTGCCTGTTGGCCATCCGGATGTCTTCTTTAGAGAAGTGTCTATTCATGTTTTCTGCCCATTTCTTCACTGGGTTATTTGTTTTTCGGGTGTGGAGTTTGATGAGCTCTTTATAGATTTTGGATACTAGCCCTTTGTCCGTTGTGTCATTTGCAAATATCTTTTCCCATTCCGTTGGTTGCCTTTTAGTTTTGTTGGTTGTTTCCTTTGCTGTGCAGAAGCTTTTTATCTTCATAAGGTCCCAGTAATTCACTTTTGCTTTTAATTCCCTTGCCTTTGGGGATGTGCCGAGTAAGAGATTGCTACGGCTGAGGTCAGAGAGGTCTTTTCCTGCTTTCTCCTCTAAGGTTTTGATGGTTTCCTGTCTCACATTCAGGTCCTTTATCCATTTTGAGTTTATTTTTGTGAATGGTGTGAGAAAGTGGTCTAGTTTCAACCTTCTGCATGTTGCTGTCCAGTTCTCCCAGCACCATTTGTTAAAGAGACTGTCTTTTTTCCATTGGATGTTCTTTCCTGCTTTGTCAAAGATGAGTTGGCCATACGTTTGTGGGTCTAGTTCTGGGGTTTCTATTCTATTCCATTGGTCTATGTGTCTGTTTTTATGCCAATACCATGCTGACTTGATGATGACAGCTTTGTAGTAGAGGCTAAAGTCTGGGATTGTGATGCCTCCTGCTTTGGTCTTCTTCTTCAAAATTACTTTGGCTATTCGGGGCCTTTTGTGGTTCCATATGAATTTTAGGATTGCTTGTTCTAGTTTCGAGAAGAATGCTGGTGCAATTTTGATTGGGATTGCATTGAATGTGTAGATAGCTTTGGGTAGTATTGACATTTTGACAATATTTATTCTTCCAATCCATGAGCAGGGAATGTCTTTCCATTTCTTTATATCTTCTTCAATTACCTGCATAAGCTTTCTATAGTTTTCAGCATACAGATCTTTTACATCTTTGGTTAGATTTATTCCTAGGTATTTTATGCTTCTTGGTGCAATTGTGAATGGGATCAGTTTCTTCATTTGTCTTTCTGTTGCTTCATTGTTAGTGTATAAGAATGCAACTGATTTCTGCACATTGATTTTGTATCCTGCAACTTTGCTGAATTCATGTATCAGTTCTAGCAGACTTTTGGTGGAGTCTATCGGATTTTCCATGTATAATATCATGTCATCTGCAAAAAGCGAAAGCTTGACTTCATCTTTGCCAATTTTGATGCCTTTGATTTCCTTTTGTTGTCTGATTGCTGATGCTAGAACTTCCAGCACTATGTTAAACAAGAGCGGTGACAGTGGGCATCCCTGTCGTGTTCCTGATCTCAGGGAAAAAGCTCTCAGTTTTTCCCCGTTGAGGATGATGTTAGCTGTGGGCTTTTCATAAATGGCCTTTACGATCTTTAAGTATGTTCCTTCTATCCCGACTTTCTCAAGGGTTTTTATTAAGAAAGGGTGCTGGATTTTGTCAAAGGCCTTTTCTGCATCGATTGACAGGATCATATGGTTCTTCTCTTTTTTTTTGTTAATGTGATGTATCACGTTGATCGATTTGCGAATGTTGAACCAGCCCTGCATCCCAGGAATGAATCCCACTTGATCATGGTGAATAATTCTTTTTATATGCTGTTGAATTCGATTTGCTAGTATCTTATTAAGAATTTTTGCATCCATATTCATCAGGGATATTGGCCTGTAGTTCTCTTTTTTTACTGGGTCTCTGTCTGGTTTAGGAATCAAAGTAATACTGGCTTCATAGAATGAGTCTGGAAGTTTTCCTTCCCTTTCTATTTCTTGGAAAAGCTTGAGAAGGATAGGTATTATCTCTGCTTTAAACGTCTGGTAGAACTCCCCTGGGAAGCCATCTGGTCCTGGACTCTTATTTGTTGGGAGATTTTTGATAACCGATTCAATTTCTTCGCTGGTTATGGGTCTGTTCAAGCTTTCTATTTCCTCCTGATTGAGTTTTGGAAGCGTGTGGGTGTTTAGAAATTTGTCCATTTCTTCCAGGTTGTCCAATTTGCTGGCATATAATTTTTCATAGTATTCCCTGATAATTGTTTGTATCTCTGAGGGATTGGTTGTAATCATTCCATTTTCATTCATGATTTTATCTATTTGGGTCATCTCCCTTTTCTTTTTGAGAAGCCTGGCTAGAGGTTTGTCAATTTTGTTTATTTTTTCAAAAAACCAACTCTTGGTTTCGTTGATCTGCTCTACAGTTTTTTTAGATTCTATATTGTTTATTTCTGCTCTGATCTTTATGATTTCTCTTCTTCTGCTGGGTTTAGGCTGCCTTTGCTGTTCTGCTTCTATTTCCTTTAGGTGTGCTGTTAGATTTTGTATTTGGGATTTTTCTTGTTTCTTGAGATAGGCCTGGATTGCAATGTATTTTCCTCTCAGGACTGCCTTCGCTGCATCCCAAAGCGTTTGGATTGTTGTATTTTCATTTTCGTTTGTTTCCATGTATATTTTAATTTCTTCTCTAATTGCCTGGTTGACCCACTCATTCGTTAGTAGGGTGTTCTTTAACCTCCATGCTTTTGGAGGTTTTCCAGACTTTTTCCTGTGGTTGATTTCAAGCTTCATAGCATTGTGGTCTGAAAGTATGCATGGTATAATTTCAATTCTTGTAAACTTATGAAGGGCTGTTTTGTGACCCAGTATATGATCTATCTTGGAGAATGTTCCATGTGCACTCGAGAAGAAAGTATATTCTGTTGCTTTGGGATGCAGAGTTCTAAATATATCTGTCAAGTCCATCTGATCCAATGTATCATTCAGGGCCCTTGTTTCTTTATTGACTGTGTGTCTAGATGATCTATCCATTTCTGTAAGTGGGGTGTTAAAGTCCCCTGCAATGACCACATTCTTATCAATAAGGTTGCTTATGTTTATGAGTAATTGTTTTATATATCTGGGGGCTCGGGTATTTGGCGCATAGACATTTATAATAGTTAGCTCTTCCTGGTGGATAGACCCTGTGATTATTATATAATGCCCTTCTTCATCTCTTGTTACAGCCTTTAATTTAAAGTCTAGTTTGTCTGATATAAGTATGGCTACTCCAGCTTTCTTTTGGCTTCCAGGAGCATGATAGATAGTTCTCCATCCCCTCACTCTCAATCTAAAGGTGTCCTCAGATCTAAAATGAGTCTCTTGTAGACAGCAAATAGATGGGTCTTGCTTTTTTATCCATTCTGATACCCTATGTCTTTTAGTTGGCGCATTTAATCCATTTACATTCAGTGTTATTATAGAAAGATATGGGTTTAGAGTCATTGTGATGTCTGTATGTTTTATGCTTGTAGTGATGTCTCTGGTACTTTGTCTCACAGGATCCCCCTTAGGATCTCTTGTAGGGCTGGTTTCGTGGTGACAAATTCCTTCAGTTTTTGTTTGTTTGGGAAGACCTTTATCTCTCCTTCTATTCTAAATGACAGACTTGCTGGATAAAGGATTCTCGGCTGCATATTTTTTCTGTTTAGCACACTGTAGATATCGTGCCAAGCCTTTCTGGCCTGCCAAGTTTCAAAGGAGAGATCAGTCACGAGTCTTATAGGTCTCCCTTTATATGTGAGGGCACGTTTATCCCTTGCTGCTTTCAGAATTTTCTCTTTATCCTTGTATTTTGCCAGTTTCACTATGATATGTCGTGCAGAAGATCGATTCAAGTTACGTCTGAAGGGAGTTCTCTGTGCCTCTTGGATTTCAATGCCTTTTTCCTTCCCCAGTTCAGGGAAGTTCTCAGCTATAATTTGTTCAAGTACCCCTTCAGCACCTTTCCCTCTCTCTTCCTCCTCTGGGATACCAATTATGCGTATATTATTTTTTTTTAGTGTATCACTTAGTTCTCTAATTTTCCCCTCATACTCCTGGATTTTTTTATCTCTCTTTCTTTCAGCTTCCTCTTTCTCCATAACTTTATCTTCTAGTTCACCTATTCTCTCCTCTGCCTCTTCAAGCCGAGCCATCGTGGATTCCATTTTGTTTTGCAATTCGTTTAAAGCGTTTTTCAACTCCTCGTGACTGTTCCTTAGTCCCTCGATCTTTGTGGCAAGAGATTCTCTGCTGTCCTGTATACTGTTTTCAAGCCCAGCGATTAATTTTATGACTATTATTCTAAATTCACTTTCTGTTATATTATTTAAATCCTTTTTGAGCAGTTCATTAGCTGTTGTTATTTCCTGGAGATTCTTCTGAGGGGAATTCTTCCGTTTGGTCATTTTGGAGAGTCCCTGGCGTGGTGAGGACCTGCAGGGCACTTCCCCTGTGCTGTGGTGTATAACTGGAGTTAGTGGGCGGGGCCGCAGTCCGACCCGATGTCTGCCCCCAGCCCACTGCTGGGGCCACGGTCAGACTGGTGTGTGCCTTCTCTTCCCCTCTCCTAGGGGCGGGATTCACTGTGGGGTGGCGTGTCCCGTCTGGGCTACTTGCACACTGCCAGGCTTGTGTTGCTGGGGATCTGGCGTATTAGCTGGGGTGGGTAGGCAAGGTGCACGGGGGCTGGAGGGGCAGGCTTAGCTCGCTTCTCCTTAGGTGATCCACTTCAGGAGGAGCCCTGTGGCAGCGGGAGGGAGTCAGATCCGCTGCCGGAGGTTTGGCTCCGCAGAAGCACAGAGTTGGGTGTTTGCGCGGAGCGAGCAAGTTCCCTGGCAGGAACTGGTTCCCTTTGGGATTTTGGCTGGGGGATGGGCGGGGGAGATGGCGCTGGCGCCTTTGTTCCCCGCCAAGCTGAGCTCTGCCGTCCGGGGGCTCGGCAGCTCTCCCTCCCTTTGTCCTCCAGCCTTCCCGCTTTCCGAGCAGAGCTGTTCACTTATGACCTCCCAGACGCTAAGTCGCGCTTGCTGTCGGAACACAGTCTGTCCGGCCCCTCCGCTTTTGCCAGCCAGACTCGGGGGCTCCGCTTGGCCGGCGAGCCGCCCCTCCGCCCCGGCTCCCTCCCGCCAGTCCGTGGAGCGCGCACCGCCTCGCCGCCCTTCCTACCCTCTTCCGTGGGCCTCTGGTCTGCGCTTGACTCCGGAGACTCCCTTCTGCTAATCCTCTGGCGGTTTTCTGGGTTCTTTAGGCAGGTGTAGGTGGAATCTAAGTGATCGGCAGGACGCGCTGTGAGCCCCGCGTCCTCCTACGCCGCCATCTTCCGGAACCTCCTAGAAAATTAAGTTTAAACATATATTCATATATTGGCCTTTGGATCACTTCTCTGTACCGGGCCCACTGAGCAGGAGATATTGAATATAGATGTAAAAGAGTAAGGGAGAAAGCCATGAAGGTATCTGTCAAACTTCCACAGGCAGGGAGGAAAACATATACGAATGTCTTCACGGAGAGTATTCAGGAAGAGAAATCTGTAACCAGAGAGCAATTAGCAAGTGAATTCAGAGGTAAGAGATGATAAGGAGTGTACATGGGGAAAGGCTTTGTAGACAATTGCAATGATTTTGGCTTTTATTTGAGTGAAATGGGAAGTCATTAGATGATTTTGAGTAAAACAGTGGCACGAATAATTTATTGCCACCGAAATCACTCTGGCCAGACAGTGATAAAGAGCAGAATCGGGTGGCTGAGTTGGTTGAGCATCTGACTTCGGCTCAGGTCATGATCTCACGGCTCGTGAGTTACAGCCCCGAGTCGGGCTCTGTGCTGACAGCTCAGATTCTGTATACCTCTCTCTCTGCCCCTCCCCTGCCCACACTCTGTCTCTCTTTCCTTCAAAAATGAATAAACGTTAAAAAAGAGGCTGAATCAAGGGAACTCGTGATGGGGATATCACAGACAGTTAGGCAAGAGATAATAGTGGGTTGGATGAGGCAACAGAAGTGGTAAGAATTTGAATATATATATTCTGGGGCGCCTGGGTGGCTCAGTCGGTTGAGCGTCCGACTTCGGCTCAGGTCATGATCTCATGGTCCGTGAGTTCCAGCCCCGCGTCGGGCTCTGTGCTGATGGCTCAGAGCCTCGAGCCTGTTTCAGATTCTGTGTCTCCCTCTCTCTCTGACCCTCCCCCGTTCATGCTCTGTCTCTCTCTGTCTCAAAAATAAACAAACGTTAAAAAAAATTAAAAAAAAAAATTTGAATATATTTTAAGATAGATCCAAAAAATGTATTGATGCATGAGATTTTGTCTGTTAGTGAAAAGAGTGAGTCAAGAATGATTCAAGCTATTTGGGTTGAGACATAACAAGAACAGAGGTGCTATGTACTGATATGCTTCCTTAATGCTAGGCATTTCAAAGAATTTTAATATGTCAACCCAAATAGGTATGGTTATAGTTGATTAAATGTTTGTAGTGGAGTCAGAAAATGTCTGAGCTTTGAGTAGAAATATGAAATGAGACCTCCAAAGGAAGAGCCAACAGTTTCAGGAGAATTTCTGTATATGGCAGTGGGACATCACCCATCTGTCCCAAAGAACTATTAGGAAAACAGGGGGTGGGTGGGAGGCGGGAGCTTAATGTGTTTGAAGTCACTGGAGAGCAGCTAAGGAAATGAAGACTTGAGGGGCCAAGATTCCAAATGGTGGTGACCCCATTCCCAGTACTGGTTGTCATTTCAAGACATTTTATGTTTCCAGAGCGAACTCTGATACTTGGAGAAACTGTGCCAAAATCACAAAGAGGCTCAGTCTGAGAAAAGCATCTATCAGCTCATTGCTGGAGGAATAAATGCTTGAGTTTCAGGACAAGAGAAAGGGGTGTCACAAACACTGCGAGCATTCAGTTGGACTGCACGGTGCTATTCTAAAGGAAGAAGGGGTGAAATGGCAGTAGAATAGCTCTTAGAAGGATTGAGGCCCCTCTTTAAATCACCTTCATCTCTACTAGACTAAGTTGATTTGGGATTGCTAGTGCCCTTGGTCCATATGCACAAAGTAAAGGTAAATCTTCTCTAGGAGAAGGTAATGTGATCCTAGATCTCGTATTCCCTCTCTAAATTGTAATATGTAATGGCCAATATTCACTTAAAAATAATAAGGCATAATAGAAAAACAATACCTGAATGAAAGCAGAGACAAAAGGCAAAAGAAAAAACACCTAGGAATCCGGATAATAGATTTATCAGATGCAGACAGTGAAAGGACAGGGATTAATAGGTTTAAGAACTTCAGTGATAAGACAGGGAATTTCATTAACTATTAAAAATAAGCAAATAGAAATTCTAGAACGGAGAAGTCAGTAACTGGAATTAACCTAACAATAGAAGAGTCTGAGTTGTTAAACATGTATCCATGTGGAAGCATAGGAAAGCCAGGAAATATCAAAGAAATAGATCAAAGCAAGACAAGGGGACATGACAAAAAATTTAAACGGACTATTACACGTACAACTGGAGTCGTAAGAAGAAAGGAGAAAGAAAACAGGATGGGGAAACATTTGAATTGTATGAATTGAAAATTGCAATGAATTTTCTAAAATCAACAAAAGATATTGACAGATAATCTTGAAAGTTGCCATACATCAGGGCGCCTGGGTAGCTCAGTGGGTTAAGTGTCCGACTCCAGCCCAGGTCATGATCTCACAGTCTGTGAGTTCGAGCCTGACGTTGGGCTCTGTGTTGACAGCTCAGAGCCTGGAGACTGCTTCGGATTCTGTGTCTTTCTCTTTCTCTGTCCCTCACCGACTCACTCTTGCTCTCGCTCTCTCTCAAAGCACAATTAGATGCATTAAAGTCTAGCACAAATTTTAAAAAAATTAAAAGGAACCAAAAAACAATTTTTACTTCAAATAAGTAACAATAGGATTAAGCGCTGATTTTCAAACAAATTCATAAGACAGGCAATGGACTCATTATCTTTGCAGCGAAGGGAAAATATAATTCCCAACCTAGAATTCTATATCTAGCAAAAGTGCCTTGCTAAAAATAAAGGTGAAATAAAGACTTTTTCAGGCAAACAGAAGCTGAGAGAATTTGTCACCAGCAGATCTGTGTTAAAGAAAACTTTTCGGTAGGAAGGAAAATAGGTAAAAAAAAGCCCAAGGACTCAGAGAAGATGAACTACCTGTGGTGTAAGTATGTGAGTAAAGCTAACAAGTGATGATGCTATAAAACAATAACTGTAGTATATTCTGGAAATGTAGTGTATTTAGGGGAAACTAGAATATATGAACACTAAAGCAGAAACAAGACAATAATAGAATTAGTCTTCTAAGGTTCTTGAAATCTGTGGAAATTAGTCAAAATACAAATTTATGTTACCTGAATAGATCCAGAATGCACATTTTAATCTCTAGGATCTCCATGGATACATCTGTGAAACAGATAAAAGTAATGAATTATGAGATAGAAAAGTGGAATAGCAAAAAAATAATTAATTGCACAAAGGTAAGAAAGTTAGGGAAAACAACACAATGTGAGGAAAATGGAAAATGGCAATATAGCAGATGCAAAGCTAAGTATGTACAGAATTAAATTAAATGTAACGAACTAAATATTATAATTAAATGGCAAAGATTGGGGCCCTTGGGTGGCCCAGTTGGTTAAGCTTCTGACTCTTGACTTTGCTCAGGTCATGATCTCATGGTTTGTGAGATCGAGCCCCGTGTTGGGCTCTGCACTGACAATGTTGAGCAGGCTTGGGATTCTTTCTCCCTCTCTCTCTCTGCCTCTCCCCTGCTCATGTTCTTATTCTCTCTCTCTCTCTCTCTCTCTCTCTAAAAAAAATAAATAAATAAACTTAAAAAAAATAAATGGCAAAGATTTCTGGGGGCTGGCTTTACAAAAAAAAAAAAAAAATTACTGCTTATAAGACACAAATATAAATTACCAGGATGCACTAAGGTTAAAAATAAAGGACAAAAATATATACAATATAAACAAAAACCAAGAGGAATCTAGTATAGCAATACTAATATCAGAAGTAGGCTGTAAACCAACAACCATTACTGGAGACAGAGAAGCACTTTATAATCATAAGTACTGTTACGTTAAAAATTATATTCCAAAAGGAACACTTGACAACTTATAATTTATATGCATTAATTGCACAGCCTCAAAATATGTAAAGCAAAACTAAAATTTTTAAAAGAAATTAACAAAGGCACCATGTACTTAATTGAGAGTTTGTAGTTGTGGATAAATGTTGAAAATCTAAAAAATGCTTTTTAATTTTATTAAAATGGTAACATATTTTTCTTCACCTCTGTTTATGATAACTTAAGTTGATTTGTGATTATTTGAATAAATTTGCATTCCTGGAATAAATCCAGCCTAGGCATATGTTCACGTTGTATTATGAGTTTTTGAGTTTTGTTTCGGTTTTTGCATGTTTGCTGATTTAGAGTTGCTAATTTTTCATTAGGGATTTTTAAACTGTATTCATGAGAATCTATAAGTTTATTTTTTTTTTTTTTTTAATTTTTAATGTTTATTTGTTATTGAGAGACAGAGAGAGACAGGGCATGAGCACAGGAGGACAGAGAGAGGGGGAGACACAGAATCTGATGCAGGTTCCAGGCTCTGAGCTGTCAGTACAGAGCCCCACGCGGGGCTCAAACTAACAAACCAAGAGATCATGACCTGAGGGGAAGTCGGTCGCTTAACTGACTGAGCCACCCAGGTGCCCCAATAAGCTTATTTCTTCTTATATTTCAATTAGGTTTCATTAATAAGGTTTTGCTTATTTCATAAAAGGACTTGGAATAATTATCTGGTAAAAATTTGTATATGATTGGTATTATTAATTCCTTAACTAAATTCACCTTTACAGAATTTGCCAGTGAAGCTATCTGAGCATGGAGACTTATTTTCTTCACATTTTGTGGCCTCACTTTTTTTCATAAAAATTCAATTTCTTTAATGTCTACTTCAAATTTTCTACTTCTTTTGCATTCATGTTGTTAAACAGTATTCCTCATCTAAGTTTTAAAATGTATTAGCATAAAATTGTGTGCTTTTCATGTCTATTTATTCTGGGTTTGTTGTGTTTTTTTTTTAGTTTATTTATTTATTTTTGAGATTGAGAGAGCACAAGCTGGGGAGGGACAGAGAGGGAGAGAGGGAGACACAGAATGGGAAACAGGCTCCAGGCTCTGAGCTGTCAGCACAGAGCCCAATGTGGGCTCAAACCTAAGCCAAAGTTGGACACTCAACCAACTGAGCCACCCAGGTGCCCCAGGTCTCTTTATTCTTGATAGGAGAAATTTGTATTTTTTGTCTTACGTTCCTCATCGGTCTTGTTAGAAGGTTTTTAATTTTACTAATATTTTCCAAATCATCAGTTTTTGCTTTATTATTTTACTCTGTTGTTTGTTTTGCATTTCATTGATTCCTTCTCTCTTCTGTAAGATTTCTTTTCTTCTGCTTATTTTATATTGGTAATTTTTTTTTCTACTTTCTTAGCTTGGAAACTTAAGAGCATGGGGTTGAAGCCTACCTTCTTTTCTACTAGCAACATGTAAAGATGTTAGGTTTTCTTCTTTTTCTTTTTTTCTTTTAGAGTACAAGCAGAGAGAGAGCATGAGAGAATCCCAATCAGGCTCTGTGCTATCAGCACAGAGCCCAACGCAGGGCTTGATCTCACAAACAGTGAGATCCTGACCTGAGTCACATGCTTAAAGGACTGAGCCACCCAGGTGTCCCTCCCACCCTTGCTTTTTAAAGCAGGTTTCCCACCCAGCATGGAACCCAACACAGGCCTTGAACTCATGACCCTGAGATCCAGACTGGAGTGGAGATCGAGTCAGATCCTTAACCTACTGAGCCACCCAGGCACCCTGTTAAGTTTTCTTCTGCACTCCTCTTAACCTGCATTCTGCACGTTTGGATATGGTATATTTTCATCATCATTCCACGCAAAACATTTTCTAATTTCACTTGTAATTTCTTTTATAACTCATGCATTATTTAGAAGCAGTTTATTCACCTTCCAATATTTGAAGGCTTTTTTATATACCTCTTCATTATTGCTTTATTTTTTAAACTAAAGTAGAATTAACACACAGTGTTATACTAGTTTCAGGTGTATAATATAATGATTGTACATTTCTGAACATTACTCCCTTCTCATCACAAAAAGTGGACTCTTAATTCTTTTTTATCTATTTCACCCTTCCCCCCACCCACTTTTCCTCTGGCAACCACTGATTTGTTCTCTGTATCTAAGGGTCTGTTTTGTTGTTGTTGTTGTTGTTTCTTTTATTCTTTGTCCATTTGTTTTGTTTCCTAAATACCGCATATGAGTGAAGTAATATGGTGTTTGTCTTTCAGTTTGACTTATTTCATTTAGTATTATACCCTCTAGGTCCATCCAAGTTGCAAATGGCAAGATCTCATTCTCTGTTATGGCTGAGTCATATGTCGTGTGTGTGTGTGTGTGTGTGTGTGTGTGTATGACAAATCTTCATCCATTCATCTATGGATGGACACTTGGGTTGGTTTTACATCTTGGTTATTGTAAATAATATTGAAATAAAAATAGGGGTGCATATATGTTTTCAAATTACTATCTTTATTTTCTTTCGGTAAATACCCGGTAGTACAATTACTGTATCATATGGTAATTCTATTTTTAATTTTTTGAGGGACCTCCATACTGTTTTCACCAGTGGCTGCACCAATTTGACTCTCACCAACCAAAAACACTCCTACAAGAAAACATAGGCAGTAATGTCCTTAACATTGGCTTTAGAAACATTTTTCTAGATATGTCTTCTCAGGCAAGGAAAACAAAAAACGAAGTTAAACCAAAATAAAAAGCTTTTGCACAACAAAGGAAACCATCAACAAAATGACAAGTAAACCTGCTGTATAGGAGAAGATAATTGCAAATGATATATCCTATAAGGGGGTAATATCCATTATTTCTTCCTTATTGAATTTCATTGCAGTTGGATAACATTATCTGTAAGCATAGAATCCTTGGGAATTTATGATAATTTGTGTTGTGGTACATCATATGGTCTAAATCAGTGAACATTTCATCTGCATCAGAAATAATATTCAGCAGTGTTTTGGTTTATATTTGAGAAATTTTATTTAGCTCAAGGTGATTAATAAATGTGATTCAGATATTCCATATCCTTACTGATTATCTCATTCTACAAATTACTGAAATAAGAGTAATTTAATTCTTCGAGTATAGGTTTATTTCTCATATTTTGCTTTATATATTGTTTAGCAAAATAACGACTGTTATTATTCATTTCCATATTTATAATTATTAGGGAAATAAATTATCGTGTTACTATAATCTCTTCATCTCATATTACATCTTAATACTTTTTATGAAACACTCTTTAGTTTTCTTATCTTGCTGTTTGTATATTATAAATTGAATCTCTATTTTCTACAGTAGCTTACACTTTCTGGTGGAGTCTTCTCTGAGACTGGCGGTATACCAAGCCCACAAAGACCCTTCTTTTATTCCTGGTGAATTACACAAAGGAAAGGCTGATGTCTCATTGTAAAACTATGTATGTATCTATCAAAATAGCAAGAATGGAACCTACCTGAGATCGGCTCTGTGGGTAGAACTTAAACTTCTACCTCAATAGGATGAACAAACACAAGGGGAGCCAGTGGAGAATAGCCTGGAGGGTGCTCTGTTAACTGAAGGATTTGTTGATTCAGTCAGTGACCTTAAGCTGGGACTAATTTTTTTATTCCATAAAATGCGAGACGTTAATACGTACTTTCACCCAAAGGATACTAGGTAAAGATTTTTGTTAGGTCTTAAATGTTTGAACTTCTTTAAGAAAGAGACTATGTAAATAGAAGATGTGTCTTAAAAGAGAAATCATTTGATTCAGTTTTCTAAACAACTCCCATAATGCCCCTTCTACTGATGCATAACTAGTATTTAACGATAACAGTATTTGCATTTTAAATTACTTCGTGTGCACTGGATATTTACTCTGATCACAAGAAGTATATTGCCTTGGGTTATGCTGCAGTCATAATTAACTTTTGCTTAAAAGTATATATGATCTCAGAAAATAAAGAAACCTTGTTAGCAGTGCCATATTTATTTTTCATCCAACAGCAGAAAATTAATACATAATTTTCTCTTGGTTTCTTTTGATATTTTCTACCATTGCCTTAAACCAAAGATTATATTTTCTTCAGTTATGTTATTAATTATTAAGTTAAAGACAGAGTATTTCTATGACCATAAACAGAGAATTTGAGAGGCCTGTTGGAATTAATCTATTTCTTATCGCTCCGTAACAACGTAAGAATTAGAGTTTACAGTGAGAGTGATAGGTCCCAGTTTACATTGCTGCTGCTTTTTTCCTGAATAATTTTTGTTCGGCTGACTGTTTTGGTTGTTTGGCTAACTGTTTGTTTATTTATTTTGAAAGAAAGAGAGAGAGAGCGCGTGCGCAGGGGGAGGGGCAGAGAGAGAGGGAGAGAGAGAATACTAAGCACCATGCAGAGCTTGATATCACACACTGGGAGATCAAGACCTGAACTGAAATCCAGAGTCCGACGCTCAACCAACTGAGCCACCCACACACCCCATAAGTAATTTTTAATAGTATTTCATTATATTAGCAATATGTTCTCTGTATGAACAATACGTCTTTTTCAGTTACAAACTGTAACCAAAAGTGTCCCCGCTCACAATATCTTGCAAATCCATTTGTGATATTAATGTTCATGAAGTAAAACTGCCTGTTGTATTTGTATTCATGATTGGATTCTGTAAAGAGGCACTCTTTCTTTATCAGAATTAGCTAAGTATCATAACACCAAAAGTAAGCTAGAATTATAAAGTAGATATGCTTAGATAAATATGAAGTAATTTTATATGTATTAAAAAATAAAGTTACTTAAAGAGAGAGATTACTTAATAATGAGAATATTAATATCTGGCAAAATTTTAAAGAATGTATCATTTAAAATCAATGAAGAAATAGGCATATGTCAACCTCTTTCTTCGGAATATCAAGATAAACTAAGCCAGTGCAGCTCAATCTGTAATTTCTACATGGTTAATGTGCCAACTGCTATAAATTCACATCCTAAGCTGGAGCAGGAGAGTATCATAGACAATATTCCTTAGATTTTTAAAATTAATTTGGGTGTGCTTTAGATTTCCTTTGAACAGAAACATGTGCCATTAGATCAACAGTGTTGCTACAGCTTTAGTCTTGAAGCAATCAGATTTCATTTAGGATAAATACGTTAAACCAGTTACATTGTGTCGCATGCCACACAGTTGTCAAGTTGTCTCTTCCTTTAGAAAGTGACACACAGTATCTGTTTTTCTATAAGTAATATTTTGCCAAAAGAAAAAGCACTAGACACATCAGCATCTCGGAAAAATCACTGCATCTTTTCCCAAACATAAACACTCTATTTTGGGTAGGGTCGTGAAGCATACTTCTTGTGGATCTTTGGGGAGAAGGTACAAATACATCTGGACTGACGATCATATTGGGGGAAGTAAAATGAAAGACTAAGTCACAATCACAGGCTTTTTGTGAGTTTTTTCATTGCCAATGGTTAGACAAAATTTCTACATACTTAGGTCACAATTACTTTATTTCAATTAAATTTAAAAGCTATTACTAAGCACTTTTGTTTTGAAAGTCACTGTGCTGGGCACAATTAGAGAACCAAAAGCTAGCTAGCGTCTGTCCTCTGGGAGTTTACATCCTTTACTTCCAGTGAAGGAATAAGCCAGAAGTTGATAAGAGCCAGGAAAAAGGTACAAAGGGCTTTCTGAGGCAAAAAGTAAGCTTTCTGAGAAGGAAGTGAATGTATCTGTAAGGACACTGGAAAAGTAATTTAGATCTGTATTTGGAAAGGTGTTGCTAAAATTTGGAAGGAATTTATAGTTCGGAGGATTTATTAAACAATGTTTGAGCTAAGAATTGACACCATATGTTCCTGGTTAAATTTCAATATTCAGTCTCAATGGTTTTAATGTTAACTAATTTCTGTCACTGAGGCGTTTTAGCCGGATGGTATTCAATGACTGATTCTAGACCTATAAAATTCATAGCAAAAGTATGCTATATTATCAACTGAAATGTTAACAATAGGAAGCATTCATTTAAGCTGAATGGAAAAAATGTTAAATACATTTTTTGGTCCAGTGGCTACACTAATAATAACAGATAATCAGTGAGTACGACAGCAAGGATTAAAAAAAAACCGCACAAGGTCTGTAATCTTTTATCTGAGATATAAACCCAGCTTTTCAGTCTCTTATAATCTAAGACCATCCCATTGAACTCACAGTGGAGTATCATTTCTACTTCTATCAATGATTTTCGTACTACACTGAAACAAATCCTGCAAATATCTATAATTCATTTTGTTATCCATGACCTAGAAACTCCCAGGCAGAATATCATCATTACTTAGAAGTTTGTAACAAACTGCGACGTGATTATTAGTATTAATTATAGTGCTGGCACCTGAATGATTTTCTGCATCATTTATGTGTGCTTTGAACAATCTTCTTTCCATAGCATACTGATTCCTCACAATATAAGCTAACTCTCATGTGAAAAGCATTTGTCAAATTATCTTGGGAAATTTAACATTAAATACAATTTTTAGCTTCCCAATCAAAAGTTTAGTTATCACACGCTGTAAATTTTCAATAAGGGAAAATATATGTAATGTTTTACTAACTTGTTTAAGCTCATGATTTGTTTCTGCATGTGCAAAAATACGTATACCTATCTAAATGTAAAAATATTCACCGGAAATCTTTTCAACCGCATGTTACATACCAGTAAAGGGAAATCTGTTATATGTTCTCAAGAATTCAGTGGTATAGAATTTTGATTTTAATCAAATGATACTAGTCCTGCCCTAAGCTGGGTTTGTTGCTCTTCTTCTTAGCTAGAATGGTCTTTGAAGGAAGTATGTAGCTACAATTTATGGCGGATGAGGGGCTTGTGACAAAAATAAGGGTTAGTGAAAGCAAACAATCCAACTTCACTATTTTACTTCCTGGTTTCCCATCTTTCCTTAGAAAATTCAGTAAAGTTATTATCCTCCTTTGTTTTTAAATTTTATTTATTTATTTTGGGGGGAGGTGGTGGTCAGGGAGAGGAGAGAGCTGTCGGCACAGAGCCTGATGCAGTGCTTGATCTT
Source organism: Panthera onca (assembly GCF_046562875.1). Classification (NCBI taxonomy): domain Eukaryota; kingdom Metazoa; phylum Chordata; class Mammalia; order Carnivora; family Felidae; genus Panthera; species Panthera onca. Next base: position 8,201,509 of record NC_138345.1, on the reverse strand, counting down.
AGAAACCATGAGACCATGACCTGAGCCGAAATCAAGAGTCTGAAGCTGAACTGACTGAGCCACTCAGGCGGCCAGATATTGTCCTCCTTTTATGCAAATGGTTAAAAAATACGCAAATGGTTAAAGATACATTGGTGGATGTTATTAGTTTTCCATTTGGATCAACTGGAGAGGTCTTAAAAATATCAATAACCAGGCCATACCCATGCCAAATATTCAAATAGTCAGGGTCTGTAGGCACAGGCCCCAACACTTTTTTTTTTCAGAGAGAGAGAGAGAGAGAGCATGAGCAGGGGAGAGGGGCAAAAGGAGAGGGAGAGAGGATCTTAAGCAGGCTCCACACTCAGCACGGAGCCCGACTGGGGGCTCGATCCCAATAGCTCGATCATGATGACCTGAGCTGAGATCAAGAGTCGGACATTCAACAGACTGACCCACCCAGGCACCCCAAGCTTTTTAAAAATTTTTTTTTATCTGTTCTCTCTTTCAGTGAATCAAGTGATAAAAATGTACAGTCAGGGTTGAGATGTACTGGGGTAAATATACCTGATGTCTGAGTGACAAAGGCACTATTCCATGCTTGTTGCTATTATATTCATCACCGGTTTTCCGATGAGACACATGTATGAAGGAAGCTCCTTCCAGTGCTCCTGGAATTACAATCATGCAAGAACCCTAATTACAATCATGTGCCTTTGACATGCTTGGACTGTATGATCTTATGTGTGAGGTGAAGAGAAACAGGCATTACTGTACAGAACTTTGTACTAGAGAAATGCTGTCTTTCACACATGAAGGACTACAGAATGGTTAAAAGCCAGGGTCTTTAGGTCAGCTGGACACTTGACATTGTGTTGCCATGAAAAAGTTAATCCTCTGTTTCTTTTGCTTGTTTTTTTTTTTTCTCTTTAAATAAAGATGAAAACAGTACTTACTTCGTATGTTAGAGATGAGTTTTCATACGTAGCATTTAGTAACCAGTACGTTGTACCTGTTTTAATCATCATCACATTAGCAAATAAATGTATACGCATGCAGATATTCAGACATTATCTTCTTCCTAGCAAAGTGGAGAGTCACCAGTGTGTTATCCAAAACTGCCTCCTCTCTAGGTTTATTCACAATAATAGTTACTCTCCTGAACAGACGAGAAGAGAATTCTAAGATTGAGCCTCACGCAACGTTTATGATTTTTCATTACAATCCAAAAGAAAAAAAAATCAAGACCATATAATACTGAGCTACAATCATGCCTGGTACATGCCCATTCCTACCTCTGTGCTCACGCTCATATCTCTGTCCACCCACATCTACCTGTGTAGATCCTAGTGACCATTCAACATCTGCATGAATTCCCTGCTTCCTTCAGGAAGACCTTGCCCTGCCTATACTACACTATCTACGCTCTGGCTCTCGTAGCATTTGGATTGTGTTTATACTATGTCTCAAATCAGTTCATAATATAAAATTTAAGCAATATGCAAGAGAATAGACATGACTATTTCCCAGTCTGACCGAAAGAGAAGGTTATCTAAACATATTTTTAGAATATTCAAGCCTCGTTTCAACCAAAACCCATAACAATATTGTAAGTCAGAGGTGTGTAAGTTATGTGAATGGTATTTCTCCCCTTTCCTGAGGAAAATAGCTCTTGCTGATATATTAGGGCAAAAATAGTCAATAAGAATTTAAATAAATTATTCAAAATTGAACAGCGAATAGTTTAGGGACCCCATTAAGGTTGCCACAAGTTATTACCCAAGCTGGACAAAAAAAGAAAGAGTTTGGAAAGTTTAAAAAGAGTTTTGAGCACTCTGCCCTTGTGGGTTTCCCTAACACCAACATTGGGAGTATCTGTGGGGCTTCGATGGATCACATGGCCCCGACGGAGCTGAGACTAGTTTTGCTGCTTCCCAGGGACAATGATGGGTGCGATGTCTTTGGCTGAAAATTTTTTGTTATCCATGCAAATTTCTATGACTTTGTAATCTGTTATGCATCATAAGAACCTGGCAGAAACTGACTGTGTGAACTCTATAACTACATTTAATCATGTGTTCCACTAGAAACCTGGGATATTTCATATTGTAATAACAATGACTTGATTCACAGGTTTTCTTTTGGGAGGCCAGCCCTAAACAAAAGGGTCATGTTAGCTTTCTTAACATAATGCCATGATACCACCTTTAACTGAAATTCTCGTTCTTAGAGTCACAAAAGCATTGGATTGCAAAACTGGGTCATTGTCTCCAGGAGCTACCATTATGATACCTGTACAGGGTAAATATAGAGGAATGATAGGATTCTTGGGAAAACTGCCAGGAAGAAACATGTTCATGGGTAATACATATCAGAGAAAGGGCAGGAAGGATGTATGATTGTCAGGCTGGTAACTTTACAGGTAAGGACTAAGTGGTAAATTAATTCTCCATATCAACACACATGAAAAAAGGTCATGATTTGCCTTTCTTCATGCTTTAAACTCATCACAAATATATTTTTTAAATGAGAACCAAGATTGCTTCTGTCCTTTAAATTCTGAGGTATGTGAAATTGAATATTTCTATGAAATCTAAATTTGCAGTGATCATTCTAATAAAATAAAAGATACATTTAGTTTCTCAATTTAAAGCAGTAAGTAGTAATACAGTGGCTAAGTAGTGAATATTTAAATTATTCTTCCTTGCTACACTAAGGGGATAGACATTAGACATGACCTTGGGATCATAGAATAGTCCAAATTCAAAGGCAAAGGTTGAATCTTTTTTTTTATGAGGTAGTATTAGGACATACAGTTTTAATTACTTTTTTTTCCCATGTTCATTCCATTTTGTGAGATTCTTACGGAGAGAAGCATGTTTACAAATATTACTCAGTAGTCTATTCTATAACATATGATTCATGAATACCACTTCAGTTTTTCTCATAGTGCCTTTTCCTTAACTAACTCTGAAGAATTACGATGATGACTCCGTAATCAAGACTTAAAAAGAAAGAGCACCAAAGTCATCAGGCAGCGGTTGAAAAATGCAAAACACTTTATGCACAAATTTATATATAAATGTCTGTAAAGAGCATAATCTTGGGCAATTTGGATAGCCTAAGAGGAAAGAGTTGCCATTTCTTATATTTATGCATTTTTAGTTTTAACTTATATATAGATCTTTTTCCACATAGGGATGGGAAGAAAATTTGAATGCAAGATTTTTGCGTATATGTCATTTGAAAGAAGCTGGGATTCTTTCCCATGATGGACTGACATGTTTAGTCACTGATACACATGTAAACCTTTTCCCCTCCACAGTGGGATTCTCAGTCTCCCCTTCATTTCTAACTGTTGCTGTTTGTATTCCATATTACATTCTCTAATTTCCTTTTATCTTTTCTTTATTTTGCAATGTCTCAGTACGTGTCTCTTTAAGACAAGTTAATTTAGCCAATTACTCCAGTTTGGTTGAAGATAAAATCTTTAATTTATCCAGGCCTCCTTTATTCTTTCTAGGATACTCTTTTCATTAATTTCACGAAGCATTCTAATTCTCCAGTTTAGGGAAAAGCTAATTTCTCTATATACATGCACGTGCACACACACACAAGCTCAGATGCAAAGCAGTACATGCGGATGCTTTGGAACTGATTTCTCTCTCTCCTTTTTCTAGATCATCTTTATGTATTTATTTATTTATTTGTCTATTGCATTTTCAAGGTATTTGAAATAGTAATAGATTTCAAATTGATTATATATATTATAGATTATGTTATCCTCAAACTGTTGTAATTCATTTATGTTTAAGTGAAATGGACTTTAATATCCTCCCTTGAGAAAATATTTTGCCAGAATAAAGTATAAGAATGCCTGGAGGAATGTCTGGGAAATTGTTGGCAAAGGCTAAAAGTGCAAGACCCAACAGCTAGAGGCATTTGAAAATTAAAGTGTCTTTTTTTTTTTTCATTTGTCCATTTATTAAAACATTGCACAGATGAGCTGTTTTGGGCATAAGGGCAGATCAAAGATGCCGTCCTGATTTTCAAGTTGGGGAAGAGAGAGGAAATCCATGACACGATGTGAGACGTGCTAAATGAATACATATAAGAAAGTGATCAGCTCTATCTGGGGCAAGTTTCCAAAAGGAGGGATGTTTTGAGGGAGGTTTTGAAGATGCTAGGAACAGCTTGAAAGTGCCCGTTTTATTGATTTTATACTTATGATGTGTCATCTAAGGAAATCACTACTACAGACATTTCCTGGATAACTCACCGTGTGTAATTGTCCTCACCCCTTTATGTGTGTGAACTTCTGCCTCTAGTTCAGATGACCCGGAAGACATTGCATCCGTTTCAGGTTCTAGGTAATTTGCTCCTAAGTATGCGCCATCTCCTGCTTTCATGTGTAAATAGGTTTGTTGTTCATTCTTGTGTAAAGCAGAGCATGAAAGTGATACGCCCAAAATATAACTATATTGATTCAGATCACAAGAAGATCATGACCACAGAAAGTGTATTAAAAATGACTAAGTATTTCAATATTTGATTTTGGTTTAAATCTGTGGGTTCCAGTATTTGTACACCTCCTCCACCTCCCTGGCTTGCTTCTTTCCTCACTCAGGTGCATTTGTGCCCTCCTGTCTCAGAGCCCTGTGCTTGAAAGTCCCAATGAACTGTCAGCACTTTTTTCTCTGCCTTAGGCTTTATTTTCCAGAGAGCCAAGGTCAACACAATTGGTACCTTAGGATATGGCTTTGGAGTTAAGTTACTCAGCTCTCTGGAAACAAAAACTGCTGGCATTAAGTGGTATCATAATTACCGAAGCATCCACCTGTGGTTAATGATGATGTGCAGGTGGAGGGCAAGGGAACTTAATAATTTGGGGAGCCATGATATTAGCATTGTGAAATGAAGAAATCACTTATGTCAACAGTACAGACCTTAACTATTAGGTTAAAAGAGTCAGGGAAGATACTTTCCAAAGTAATACACACTCAGAAACCTAGAAGACACTACATTTGCAGGCTTGGTACGTAGTTTTTCTATGAGAAAGTTAGGGCATTGAAAGAGTGGGGCACTGAGACATGGGATGGGGCAATGGGTGGATGGACCTACCAGCACAGAACCCCAAATTTTCAGCCCTTGTCAATTGTCATAGGATATACTTCAGTTGCCTCTTACCTGGAGGCAATGTGATGACCTCACACACGAAAGGTGTGGCAATAAGACACTTACTCCCCTAGAGATGTGCTTCCATCACCACACGTTGTCTATGGGCCATACCCAAAGTCAGGTCTCAGTATGGTTTCAAAAGGGGAAATCAAAGCCTTGCTCCAGGCAGAAATAACCTATATTGGAAAAGAAATGGCAGTGCTTAGCTATGTAAGAGCAGGAAACCAGAAATTATGTATGGGTTTGGATCTTGAGACTATTAGTCTGGAACATAAGACTAGATGGGCTCAGAATCTCATGAATCAGGATTTAATGTTTTAGAAAGGACAGGAGTGGGCCCTAATGATTTGTTTTGTTAGCTCCCCGGTCTTATGATGGCCAGAAGTAAGTGAAGTGGAAATATAAGAACTTCCTTGGAAAAAATGTTAGGAAATCAGAAAATTCTAGTACATGAGGATGTTATAGTGATTCTTTTGAATGTATAGTTCAAGAATGCACCACATGACCAAGTTCCCCAAGAGTAGATCAAGAATCTTCTGTCCACCGGGAAGTAAAAGTATGTACCATTGGCAGTGGAGATAGGTACCAGAGTCTTTGAGAGTTTGGGAGACTGTCCTCTCTAGGGTGAGGTTTTTGGTAGGGAATTCCGCCGTTGACCTGGCCTCTTTAGTCTCTCTGGGCAAGATGGGATTCTGGAATGGCATAGCTCAGGTAGGAGCAATGAATCACCAGCTCAGTACCCAAATGGAGCTCATCATCACCATAAGCAGTAGGGCCAAAGTGGCAAACAGGACCTTGACCCACAGAGATCTCTCCCAACAGCCAACAGATTATGGCATTCTCATGAGAGTGAGACTGACAAGTGCTGAACAGGATGCTGTATATTTTCTCTTTTGTATTTTTATTTCCTTATTGAGAGAGAAAGCACGTGTGTGTGCTCATGAACAGGGGAGGGGCAGAGAGAGAGTGAGAGAGAGAGAATCCCAAGCAGGCTCCACACTGTCATTCAGAGCCCAATGCAGAGATTGATCCCATGAACTATGAGATCATGACCTGAGCCGAAACAAAGAGTTGGATGCTTAACCGACTGAGCCACCCAGCTGGCCCAGGATGCTGTATGTTTTATGCAAATAGAAAAATAAATCAGGATCATGTTAGCAGAGGGCTAATGACAACTAGTGCAATGAAGAGCCAGAGCTATTTACCCAGTTTCCAAATCTCGGCTGTGCCAGATATCCAGGTGCACTGATGGAAGGGGAAGCTTATCTACCTTGAGCAGTGACTTTGAGCAGATTACCTATGCAATTCCATAGCAAGAATTTATGGTAAATATTCCTCCAGTTTTTCCTCTGAAGAACCATATGGCTAGTTGCCAAGATCACTGTGTACTGGAGAATAGGAAATACTGAGATTTTTAAAAGAATGCTAGGTATGGGGTTCTAGATGACACTGATACCCAGAGACTGAAAATGCCACCATGGTTCACCAGTTAGAATGGGGATGAAGATCAAGTGATAAACGCAGTTCTGGTCTGAGGTCATTTCACAGGTCTATGGGCTCACCTTGTGGTTACTTCCCCAGGGAGCTGATGCACTGGAAGGGCATAGATGGGTATGAGAAGTATGAATGGGCACATGTGGGGTGTAAGCCTTCCAGACCTTCTCCTTTTCCCTCTTCCTTGTCTCTTCTTTCTCACGGTCCACAACTTATCTGTGCCGATTTTCCTTTCCATTCCCACACTTTCCTGCGACGTCCCAAGAGACAGCACGACATTCAGTTGCCTCAGAAGGTGGCAAGCAGCTGAATGACACATTTTCAACATTTGAGCAAGCTAGCTCTCCATCGGGTAAATTTTGACAGTGAGAAATGGAAGACCAGAAGAAATCGAATAGATACATTTCCCCTCCTTTTGTCCTTCATGGGGTGTTCTGTGTGTGAAATCTCCTCGCAAACCTTTCACAAAAAGAAGTCCTACCTGCCAAGCAAACATATGTTCTGAGCAGAGTTGTATCTATTCATGGCTTGTGTTAAAGGAGCTCTCATCACAGTAGTGAATGACATCCCAATGCCTTTTATCTTTATCTTGCCTCGACCTTTCTCCCGTCTCTCACCAGCTGAGCTTGGACTTTCCAAATAACATCAATACTTTTATGTGTGCTTTAGGCTCTAATATTGTTAAGACGTTGTATGAGTATTTGAAGGACAGTTAACTGAACTACTTTTTGGCCAACCATGTGGGTTTTGCTTTTGTTGTTTCAAGTTCACGTATTCTGTTCTGTGGGGTAAAAGTTGTAGAGCATGAAAAATACAGATTCAGCTTTTTTTTTTTTTTTTTTTTTTTGTCAATTTGACACAGATTATATTATAATCAGCCAAAGTGGACAAAACATCATAAAAATCCATGTTAAAATGTCATTCATTTGTTCTGGTCTTTCTGTCATTCAGTTCTTTTGGAGATCGTTTAGATGGGCAGGTTGAATCAGAATTCATGTCCTTGCCTCCTCCTCTGTCATTTTCTCTTGAATTTCAGTCAATGCTGACAAAGCAATGTATCAATTCCTTCCTCTTCCAGCGATGCCACTTCCTCTCCTCTGTCTCAGTTACTGTCTGGGTTATCAGGTAACCTAAGATAATAAAAAATTAGCTCACTCATAGTTCATACACAAAGTGATTTGTGTTAGGTTTAAAAAGGGCGGGTGAGCTGAGAGAGATATCAGGTTGTGAGATACGTGTTGGTGGCGACTGTCGTTGGCCAGACAGGTTAGTGGCAACCAGGAGAGAGCTGGTGAGGCAGAACGGCACTTTTCTGAAGACCGGGAGACCAGTCTGCTTCAGGGTGGCCCTCAACAATCCTCAGTGGTCCTCTTTGTTCCCAGTTCTCCTTGCAGACTGGCTGGGGACTGGGAGGCTAGGATAACCCAAGGTTGTAACACCTTCCAGGGCCAGGGATAGAGTGTGGGATAGAGAGTTAGGTGATGAAATTACAGCAAAACATAATTGAGGGAAATAACTCTCCAAAATCAGTCTGTGGGAGAGACAGTGCCATTCACTGAATCTCATTCTTTTAAACAAAATGTTTATTTATTTTTGAGAGAGAGAGGTGAGGGGCAGAGAGGGAGGGAGAGAATCCCAAGCAGGCTCCATTCTGTCAGTGCAGAGCCCGATGCGGGGTTCAATCTCAGGACCTGGAAGATCATGACCTGGGCCATGAATCCAATGCTTAACCAACTGAGTCACCCAGGCACCCCTGAATCTCATTTTCTTTTTGTGAAGGAACACAGCTAGACCTTCCTGTGCTTTCCTAGCATTCAGTGATGGAGTTCTGTTCGTGTGGGAGAAAGTGACATATGTCCCTTTTGGGCCAGATCCCTAAAATCTTCCACACAGTATAAAATCAAAGACCTCAAGGTCCTACGGCATGACATCCCTCCCTACAACAAACATGCTGTTAGACTGTCTCAGAGCCAAAAATAGTTCTCTATTGGATGAATCTACTAAGATTTGGGGATCATTGATTGTAACAGGTGGCCTATCCTGTGTGATACAGCATTCTGAGCCTCTTCTCTCTCTTAAATATTTGTGATGAAAATGAACATTAGTTTTATTCCCTGAAGGTAGGAATTAGAGCCAAAGAGACACCAAATTCATAAAACCTGGAGAACTGTAGAAAAAAGGATTTCTCTCTTTATGCCAATAATACATTGTGGTTACTACTCTCTTAAAGTCAAAGAGGAGAAACATGTTTATTTCTTTTAATAGAAAATGAGAGTCCTGAATCCACTCCATAAAAGTTGATTCTGGTGACCGAAATGGATGTACTAAACTCAGACTCTTAAAAATGTGACATATGAGAATCATTTTTCCCAAGAAAGTGTCATCACTGGGGGCTTACATATAGAGAACTATTTGCATGCTCCATTTTCTTATCACCAATTATTTTATTAATTACTATATACTAATAAGCATAAACATAAACGAGTAGGGATTTCAAATGGGACCCATTAACTACCTCTGGATTGATTATGCAATGTCATTTTACAATATGCACATTATACATGACCAAATATTTCTTTTTGCAATTTTATGTTAATTATTAAACCTAGAATTAACCATTATGAATAATTATTAACATAGTCTATTCATTGCTACTATCATTCATATTTTTATAACAGGGACTACATTCCAGAAAGGAAAACCTCATTACATTCAAATATCATTTGTATGCTTTGGGCTTTAACCATTTAAAATATCAGAGAAATAACTAACATATTCAAGGGCAATTTTAAAACTGCCCTAATGAAAATAATGACAAAAACAAAATTTCCATTATTTGTTCTGTCTCTATCTTTGTGTTATTTTCAGACATTACTTTCTCAATATAGACATTATAAAAATAAACACAGTGATTATTGTTTTGTAAATGATGTTGAACAATAATTTACGATAACATTATGTAATAAGGTAGTTTTGTTCGATTGTCAATCTATGATTTGTTCCATCAGAGAAAATGCTACTCTGAATTTCTTTTCTGAACAATAAGGCAAAATTGTTCAGTGTAGAGAAAGACAAAGGGATATTAGAGAACAAAAATATATCTTGTTGGAGTTTACCAGAGCCAGGAACATGAGCAGAGTCAAGCCCATGCTTTATGAAGCATATAGGTTGAAGGAAAAAAGAGATATTTAGTTTGGAAAATCTTTTGATCTGGAAAACATTTGGAAAAAATAATCAATTTGGAAACAAAATAGCTGTCAACATTGTTTCATAGAAAACAAGTATCCATAGACATAATTATGAGTGGTGAAAAGCAGTTGTAGATGGGAACTTTTGGACTTAATATAAAGAAAAAATAAAATAAAACCAATATGTCTTAAATGGAATGAGATACCACCGAGGTAGCAAGTTGCATTCACTGAGGATAATTAAGGAGATCATAATTTGTGAGAGGTGCTGTGGATATATGTGTAGTTTGCTTGCAAAATTGGACTCGATGAATACTAGGGTCCCTTCTACTTACATCCCATGGTTTTAAAAGCCAGAACATCTACATTTTGCTTTTGATTACACAGAATGAAGATTAAGGGTTTTATGAGAGTAGCACTGAATTGGCCAGAGATAGAAAACTTATCAAGTACTTACAGATTTGTTGTTACCAGATTTCAGAATGGTCGGCACCAAGATACATGATGTGTAGTATTTATTTAAAAATAAGTATTTTTTAGGGGCGCCTGGGTGTCTCAGTTAGTTGAGTGTCCAACGTGGACTCAGGTCATGATCTCGTGGTTCATGAGTTAGAGCCCCGTGTCGGGCTCTGTACTGACAGCTCAGAGCCTGGAGCCTGCTTCGGATTCTGTGTCTCTCCCTCTCTCTGCCCCTCCCCTGCTCACGCTCTCTCTCTCTCTCTCTCTTAAAAAAATAGTAATAATTTTTACTTTATTTTATTTATTTTATTAAAAAATAAATTATTTATTGTGTTACAACACTGAAAATGAAAAATAAATATTTTTGGTTCTAATTTTCCCTGCCTGATCCCAAGAAAAGATACAGGAAGCATGGTGGACAGATAAAGCATCTACAGACCAATCAAAATTCAATACATTGTCAGTCACACAGTTAGCTTTGCTCCACTAGAAATTGATCATTCAGTTATGCATGGATTTTTCTTTATTTCAGCAAAACGGAGAGTACCATGAAATACTGGTTTTCTGCACTCTTCCACATGATCTTGGCAAAGAACCAAAGGAACAGAAGTGTGCTGCTTTCTTCCCTCTCCAGTGAAGCTGTGATTGTCCAGCTTCTGCGAGTGTGGCCACTGGACAGCCTTCAGCTGTCAGCCTCTTCTGCGATGGCCTGTCCGTATTCATTTTTTGATGGAGGAGGGGCTATAAAGGCCATTTGGTTCCACATTTAGTTCCAAATTTAGTTTAGATCCTGGGGATCAACGAAAGACAGGGTTTTTCAAGTTTGGCACAATTCACATTTGGGGCCGGATAATTCTTTATCAGGGGCTGTCCTGTGCATTCTATGATATTTACCATCATGCTCGCTAGATCCCTACCTCACACTCCATCGTGAAAAGGTCTCCCAATTAGCAATCCTTCCCCTGACCCCACATGGAGGTGTTGATTCCAGAGACACTCCACAATAAACACCTCAAACAGATAGCCTGTTACAGATTCACAGAAAAAAAAGAGAAAGCGCTATTTAAAACCGACATTGACTGAAGGCGCTAGTTTTTTAAGAAGCTGCCGTAATTGGGCAACTCTATTTTTGGCTCCTTGCAGAGGCTGTAAAAAGTGGCAGTCAAACCTGCAGCAAGTTGACGATGCTTTAGCCAATTACCTTAAGGGGTCTGTAGATACGTGAAGAGAGAAGTAGAGGGAAATTTGGGGGCTAGACTAAAGTGCTGTGCACAATTTAAGAAGGAGGAGGTTAAAAGCTAGTTTTTGGTCACACGCAAACAATAGCCTAGTCAGGAGAAACATGGTGATGGGCAAGATTGGGAGAGGCTGGGGCCTGTGGAAAATGTTGTCCAAGTAGGAATTATGGGGGAACGTTGATTAGCTTATTGGTGTTATCATGACACAAACGTGTGTTTTCTCTCCTGCAACCTTCAGCAAAATCTGCTACTCCCACAAGTTCACATTTTTGCTCCAAGATTATTAATGTTGGCTTAGGAAAAGAAAAGAATTTGAAAAAATGCACATATATGTATGTATTTACCTTATTAGTAACACCTCATAAAACGTTGTTCTATTGCTGGTACAAAATAACTTTCAAATATTTCTAGCCTCAGATCATCCCTTTCCTGCAGTTACCAGTTGCTGGCCCTGAGGTGTATTTTCATGTAGTTAGTTCCATGCTTTATCTTTCATCTCTAGCCAAACCTTCCTTCGTTAATCGCTGTGGTTTTATGTGTGGGGTAGACTGTCGTTGGGGTTCTTCTTTTACTCATTTTTTAAAAAATTTCCTAATTGGGGGAGGTGTGGCTTAGAGATGGGATTACTCTTCTCTGAACTGCTTCCAGGCCATCTGGGGCTTAGAGGCCTCAAATTGAATTCGGCATCCAGGTGTGATATTCTCAGAATTTCGGAGAGCGTGTCAGTCTGTAATGAGATGAGGCATGTCTTCATTTCTGTCACTTAACAGAACTTCTGTGGGTAAGTATCACTCGGCTAATGAGCACTGTCCCCTTTACTCTCAATGTAGTTTTGCGTCAAAAAGTGGATATGAGCAAGCTGATGTGTCTATTAATCGCAAATAGTTCTTTCGTAAAGGATCTTTTTTTTTTTCTGTTCAATAGTCCAGTTGTCTATTGTTGTGTGAAAAACAGCCCCCTATAAATGATCATTCTGCCCATGATTTCCGGGTCAGAATTGGAAGGGAGCTTGGTCAGGTAGCTCATCACCAATCCGTGTGACTTGAGCTAGGGCAGGCAGTGCTGGGCAATCCATTCTGAAGACAGTCTCTTGGTCTATCTCTCTCTTTCCGGGATTGTTATTCTCGGATCTTCTCCAAATGTCTCCGTTTTCTCAGGCTCACTTCCAGAAAGGGGCTGGATCACTTTTAGCGAGTAGCAGATTCTACAGAACTCCAGGGAAAGAACAATTTAGATGCTTACCCTCCTGGCCAAGATAGTGTGGTCATGGAGGAAGGAGCTTCAAGAACACAGCAAATCCCACGTTGACCTCACCATTGGAAGAGAGGAGTAATTTCTTGCGAAGGGGAAAGAGCATTATGCCTGTAATGTGCCTTTACAAACTGAAAATTTAGGATTTTGTTAAATAAATATAATTGAGCCAATTCTATTGCACACAAGTGGCCGTAACAGAAAAGGGACGTAAAGTTATACATATAGATGGCCAATAAAGCTATATATGAGTGATGTTCCTCATGTGCATAAGATGATGTCAGAAAAATATTTTTGCCTCATTTGATCACTTTGTCACCTTTAACTTGTTCTATAGATCTCATTCTGCTCGCTTCCTGCCTGATCACTTCCTGTGCATTTACTTTCCAAGTCTAAACCCTTCTATTCTACGGAGGATGGAGTTCAATAATGAAAGTCAGAGCCTTAGGCCCTAAAATATGGGGATCTACAACTGAGCTATGCATAAAGTGCAGGGTCACAAGATACTGATCTGTGTCCAAAACAGAAACAAAAAATTCTTCCCATCTGGGGAAACTGCAAAGACATCCTTGTAAATCAGGGAACCCAAGCCGGTGCTACAACCAGCTGTAGGTCCAATCACATCATACGTGACTACATACATCAGACTGATAATTTGACATGAGCACTGGTCAGACACAGATACATTCCCCAGTGCTACAGACAAAGCAAATATATGGCATAGAATCTAGATCATACACGAGGACATTTTTAGGGAGTATCAGCAAATACTAGGAAGGTATCCTTTAACAACTAAAGACAAAGAAATTTAAAGACTTTACGACATATCTGCTTGAGCAATGTGCTTAAGCAATAGACTAGCCACAGCTGAAGAGAGACGGTGTAAGTTTAAAGATTGTTTTAAGGCGGGGTGCCTGGGTGGCTCAGTGGTTTAAGCTTCCAACTTTTGATTTTGGCTCAGGTCATGATCTCACAGCTCCTAGGATTGAGTCCCACATCAGGCTCCACAATGGCAGTGCAGAACCTGCTTGGGATTTGCTCTCTCCCTCTCTCTCTCTCTGCCCCTACCCTGCTCTCTCTCTCAAAATAAATAAATAAACATTTTTTGAAAAAAGATTTTATTTAATTTTTTAATGTTTTTTATTTGTGAGAGGTTGACAGAATGTGAGCAGGGGAGAAGCAGAGAGAGAGAAGAAGGAGGCACAGAATCCCAAGCAGGCTCCAGGCTCTGAGCTATCAGCGCAGAGCCCGACGCGGGGCTCAAACCCACAAACTGTCAGATCATAGACGCTTAACCAACTGAGCCACCCAGATGCCCCCGAACGAAGACTGTTTTAAGGCAAATGACTCCTCATTTTCCGTATCTGAAATTAGAAATAAATTCGTTAGTTGAAGGCTGCTCCAAAGCCCAGTAGGGTCAGTATAAACCAACACACCTAGCTAGAACAAAGAGTAGAAATTCAAAGGCAGAGAGAAAAGTTGTAACAGTTGAAGAAAGAAAAAGGATTATGTGTTTAAAAAATATATAACAGGCTGAGAACAAGTTAGTGTCCGCAAAAATTAGAATCATGGTTTCAAAGTGCTCAGGGGAAATAATGGTATTATGATTTTCTGAGAATTTTATATGAACTGTCATTCAGATTTAAAGGGAAAATAGAGTAGTGTTTACTTCCTACACCAACTTTTTATTTTGAACAATTTCAAAATTTCAGAAAAGTCTCAAAGAAGTGCGATGAACATGGTCTATGGATTACCGAGAATCACAACACAGTTTTCGACATTTTTTTTTCCTTTTGCTGAATTGATTCATCTACTTATGTCCATACAGACTTTTTCTCCTGAGTTCTTGGAATCTCTCCCAGACTCCAGAACACTTCACTCCTAACTACTTCTGCACTACCTCTGCGTATGCGTATTTTTTCCAATAACAAAGATACTCTCCTTCAAAACCATTAAACCATGATTGCACTCCAGATCATTAACATTGACATAATACAGTCTGATACATGTCCTGTACAGTCCATACTTGAGCTCTCGTTGTGTAAGAATGCCTTCTGCACCTGTGTATTTTCAAGATCATCCAAAGTCCCATAAAGAAGTGTGCATTATATTTGGTGGTTCTGTTTCGTTTCAGTTTTCTTAGATTCGTTGATATGTTTTGTCTTTCTTGTCTTTGACATTCAGAAGAGTCCAGTCTGGTTTATTTGTATGGTGTCACTCGATATGGATTTGCCCCTTCATGAAAATGTGTCAATTCATTGAGAACGTTCTCATTCTTTTATACAGGTCCAGGATTCTCAATTGTGTGTGTGTTAACATTGTTGCTGTAGCATTGCTTATTCATTTAGATTTATTTTTTTTTCTTTTTTTAATCTATTGCACATAAATTACTGAGTTCTTTATTTTCTTTCTTTGTTCCTATTTGTATCTTCTTTGTATCTCCTTTTTTTCTGCAGAGATAGCACTGGTCCTAGCACAACCAATATATTTACTCATTTATTAGCACAGTCCTATAACACACAAACTTTGGGGGATTTCTACTTCCCAAACACTGTAAAATGAAAGCCTACCAGAAGAAGAAGAAGAAGAAGAAGAAGAAGAAGAAGAAGAAGAAAAGGAAAGATATTGTGAGGTTTAAAATTTTTTTTAATATTTATTTTTAACAGAGAGAGAAAGAGAGAGACAGACAGACAGAGCGTGAGTTGGGGAGGGGCAGAGAGAGAGGGATACACAGAATATGAAGCGGGTTCCAGGCTCTAAGCTGTCAGCACAGAGCCAGACGCAGGGCTTGAACTCACAGACTGCAAGATCATGACTTGAGCCAAGGTCGGACGCTCAACTGACTGAGCCACCCAGGCACCACAATGAGGTTTATTTGTAATACTTTTGTCCCCCAAATATAGCCCACTTAGTGTGTTCAGAAAGAGTGATGCAGTCAAAGTTACTTGGATTTCTGTGTTTTTGTGTGTGTGTATGTTGCTATGTTATCTATTTGATATATATTAATAGTTTATCTAGACATTCAATTTACCATCACAAAAGTAGAATTTAATTTCTGAAATGGAAAGTATTTCAAAAGTAAAGCTTTATAAAACAATCCCTTTCTTAGTTAAATGCTACTTTACTATATGTATATATATGGTGTGTGTGTGTATATGTGTGTGTGTATATATATATATATATATATATATATATATATATATATACCAAATATATATTATATGCATATATATGTATATATACACATACATGTGTAAACATATGCATCTAGAGATCTATATTATTTTAGGTATTTTGATATTACTACTAATAATGTCACCATGAACAGTCTTGTGTGATTTTTTTCCATATTATTTTTTCCATATTATTGGAGGTACATTTTCACAGTATGCTTCAGAAAGCAATATATGTCCTGGGTCCCCCGCGTGGCTCAGCCAGTTAAGCTCAGCTCAGGTCATGATCTCACAATTCATGGGTTCCAGCCCTGTGTTGGGCTCTGTGCTGACAGCTCAGAGCCTGGAGCCTGCTTCAGATTCTGTGTCTCCCTCTCTCTCTGCCTCTCCCCAACATGTGCTCTCTCTCTCTCTCTCTCTCTCTCTCTCTCTCTCTCTGTGTGTCTCTCTCAATAATAAATAAATAAAGCTTAAAAGAAAAGCTTGCTAACTCCTGCTTTAGAACTATGATACAATGCTACAGATTTTGCATTATACTTTTGATAATACTTCAAAAATACTTCTTAATTTCTACCATCTGAACCCTTTTTATTTATTTATTTTTGCTTTCAATTTATTTTATTGGTAATATTCTATTTTTTAATATGAAATGTATTGTCAAATTGGTTTCCATACAACACCCAGTGCTCATCCCAAAAGGTGCCCTCCTCAATACTCATCACACACCCCCTCCTCCTTCCCACCCCCCCATAAACCCTCAGTTTGTTCTCAGTTTTTAAGAGTCTCTTATGCTTTGGCTCTCTCCCTCTCTAACCTCTGGTTTTTTTTTCTTCCTCTCTCCCATGGACTTCTGTTGAGTTTCTCAGGATCCACATAAGAGTGAAAACATATGGTATCTGTCTTTCTCTGTATGACTTATTTCACTTAGCATAACACTCTCCAGTTCCATTCACAATTGCATCAAGAAGCATAAAATACATAGGAATAAACCTAACCAAAGATGTAAAAGATCTGTATGCTGAAAACTATAGAAAGCTTATGAAGGAAATTGAAGAAGATATAAAGAAATGGAAAAATATTCCATGCTCATGGGTTGGAAGAATAAATATTGTTAAAATGTCTATACTACCCAAAGCTATCTACACATTCAACGCAATCCCCATCAAAATTGCACCAGCATTCTTCTGGAAGCTAGAACAAGCAATCCTAAAACTTGTATAGAACCACAAAAGACCCCAAATAGCCAAAGTAATTTTGAAGAAGACCAAAGCAGGAGGCATCACAATCCCAGACTTTAGCCTCTACTACAAAGCTGTAATCATCAAGACAGCATGGTATTGGCACAAAAACAGACACATAGACCAATGGAATAGAATAGAAACCCCAGAACTAGACCCACAAAAGTATGGCCAACTAATCTTTGACAAAGCAGGAAAGAATATCCAATGGAAAAAAGACAGTCTCTTTAACCAATGGTGCTGGGAGAACTGGACAGCAACATGCAGAAGGATGAAACTAGACCACTTTCTTACACCATTCACAAAAACAAACTCAAAATGGATAAAGGACATGAATGTGAGACAGGAAACCATCAAAACCCTAGAGGAGAAAGCAGGAGAAAACCTCTCTGACCTCAGCCGCAGCAATTTCTTACTTGACACATCCCCAAGGGCAAGGGCGTTAAAAACAAAAATGAACTACTGGGACCTCATGAAGATAAAAAGCTTCTGCACAGCAAAGGAAACAATCAACAAAACTAAAAGGCAATCAACGGAATGGGAAAAGATATTTGCAAATGACATATCAGACAAAGGGCTAGTATCCAAAATCTATAAAGAGCTCACCAAACTCCACACCCAGAAAACAAATAATCCAGTGAAGAAATGGGCAGAACACATGAATAGACACTTCTCTAAAGAAGACATCCGGATGGCCAACAGGCACATGAAAAGATGCTCAACGTCATTCCTCATCAGGGAAATACAAATCAAAACCACACTCACGCCAGTCAGAGTGGCTAAAATGAACAAATCAGGAGACTATAGATGCTGGCGAGGATGTGGAGAAACGGGAACCCTCTTGCACTGTTGGTGGGAATGCAAATTGGTGCAGCCGCTCTGGAAAACAGTGTGGAGGTTCCTCAGAAAATTAAAAATAGACCTACCGTATGACCCAGCAATAGCACTGCTAGGAATTTACCCAAGGGATACAGGAGTGCTGATGCATAGGGGCACGTGTACCCCAATGTTTATAGCAGCACTCTCGACAATAGCCAAATTATGGGAAGAACCTAAATTTCCATCAACTGACGAATGGATAAAGAAATTGTAGTTTGTATACACAATGAAATACTACGTGGCAATGAGAAAGAATGAAATATGGCCTTTTGTAGCAACGTGGATGAACCCTTTTTAAATTATCCATTACTTGTCTGTTGGCATGGAATCATATCATTTATTTAATCTTCCCTCTTTGTTAAATATTTGGTTATTTTCATGTCTTGAGTGGTACAAAATAGTCAATGAGCACCTTAAGTCATATAGGAGACTCTTTGCTACCCATCTGATACATATATCCATCAACTATATATATACATATATGTATTTTTCCGATGGCTTACATCTCTTGATCTATTTTGCTCTGCACAGCATTTGAATTATCTTCCGGTGCTAGCAGAAAGTGTTGGAACTCAGAATTTTACCTCTAGATCCCTACAATTAGATATTAGGTTTTAATTTTTTATTAAGTGAGCTAAAATGAAACCTAAGTATTCATTCGCTTGGCATATATTTGATTAATAAAACTCTTGAAAAATTTTCATGTATTTCCTTAACATTTGCATTTGCTGATATGTTAATGGTCCAGTTGCTTACTTTGTCAGGTTTTATAGATTTGTATTTTCTTCTGTGAATCCAAGCTAATGGAAAGAATAAGAAGGGAAGACATTCCTTAATCCAGGGTTAATAAGAGAATCAATTTGGATACTGGAAGCTAGAGAAAACTAGTCCAAATGAACTCAAAATCTATTAAACCTATTCTGTTTCAGAAATTGTGCTAGCCACTGAAATCTAAGAATGAGCCGTACTCAGCCTTTTCCTCCAGGAGTTAAATTATCTGATAATTTAGGAACTAATGATGATATATCAAGATTTTGGAAATTCCGGGGTGAAAGTACATAGTTAACCACTGTACCTTTGTCGTCGTTGTGTTTCTGGATCATCTTCAACATTAAATTTTGCCTACAAATGATTTTGTTAGTGTATGAAATCTAGTTTGTCAGTGATTTTGTTAGTGTATGATATTTAGTAGATTAGAATATAGTAACTAGATATTATTTCACATTGGCACTTAAGACAATATTTTGAATACTGTCTGGCAAGGGGGAGAAAGCCTTGCTTTAGGCAGTAAGAATTGGCGATGTGCCCCAACCAAAATACTGAAAATGAAACATTGGTAAGTTTTTAGTTTTGCCTATATAAAATCTACCCTGCCTTGTGAATGATTCATTTTTCATCATAAAGTGTTTCCTCTTCATACACTTGTTGGTATTGTTTTGAGTTTTAGGTGCCCATAATGAGTTATTAGTGACAAAGGCTATCTCTGACATTCATTCGGGCCACCAAATTTTGCAAGTTATTTGCCACTCTTCAGCAGGGTGCAGAGCTGCCCCTACAAGCTTCCAAAAGCTGACGAGGGTCACCTCTTCCCTTCCACGCATTCAGTAATGCTATGTTGGTGACTTGAAATAAACCACAGTGGGAGTGTTTATACGATGGGAATTGGCAAATGCTGTCAATAGGAGCTTCCTTCCTACTCCCACACAGGGAATGAATTGTTAAACGTTTATAAGCATGCTGCTGCTCCCAGTCTGACATTTCTAACCAATCCCTTATAAGCGGGCACCGTAGAACCAAAAGTCATAACTTCCCTCTAAATTATATGAGAATTGCTCTCTCGACCCAAACGAGCATCCATCACAAACTTGGAATCAGCAACACCCTACATTTCCCCGTAAACACCCGCAAGCTGACCTGTAGATGGTAATAAGCATAAGCATGATGAGGAAGGAAGGTCTGATGCAGAGACAGAGAGAGGGGGAGAAAGGAAGTCTCCTGACAACTATATGTAACATCATATCTTGATGTACTGTCATCAGATCCTAAATCATCAGATAATTTATTCCTAGAGAACAGTGATGGGATTTCCTATATCCCAGGGCTGAGCGCACTTTCTGCAAGAGTAGGTTTAATAAATATGGACCTGATTTGAATTAAAGGGTTTCCCACCTCTCCCACCTAAAACGATTCCCATTTTAACCCTCATTAAGACCTCTCTTTCGTTTTGCAGCCTCCCCACGTTCTGTTTTCTGAAAATGGAATATATAGTTGCATGTCAGATATGTCTTTACATCTTTAATTAACAAGATATGAATTAAGTTTTCATATTTCATAATTTTCATATTTTGCATTAAAATTTTTTAATTTGCAGGTATAGTGTAACCAATACAAAATTAATCTATCTAAGGATATGTTTGATCTGACATGTTTAAGTAACAGCATAGTGAATCGCTGGCCTATTGTGTAAGTATAAAAATACTCCATTTTAGAAACCAGGTGGAAGTGATTCTCACTTTCTCTTTCTCTTCTTCTCTTTCACTTTTCTGTTTTAACAAAATGGGTACAACATTTCCTTTATAAGCACATAAATCAGTGTCCATTTTTAAACATTTTAAAAGATAGTTAGACAAAGAATGTAATACAACAAGTATTCTTACTGTTGACAAAATTTGTATCCTGACCAAACTTTAGTCAAGGCTCCAGAACCTTCTCCTACACCCCTCTGTGTACTCCCTTGTAAAACCTAGTTTTAGTAAGATTCTAAATTCTATATCAGATTCTATACTGAGGTCTCTTTTCCCCTATTGCAATAATCCTGAGTAAATTGGCTTCACCACTTTCCCATCTAGCTTTGGTTTTTCTTTGACATAATCTACCTTTAATATTTTTCCATGTCTTCATGGTACTACTCCCCAACTTATTTCCTTCATGATACTCTTCAACATGTATAATTTTCTTCTTAACGTATTTGCTTTTGTGCTTTTTGTTTTCCTACCACACCAGAAAGTACAGGCCTGGGCTGTTTGGTCACGTTCCTATTGCCTCCTCGGTGTCTATCCCTCACTAGGGGCACTTAGAGGGTATTCATTATATCATCACCTTATCAGCGTCACTGGAATTGACGTATTCCCTTTGTTTCTTGCACCACTGCCATCTTGCAGACTGGCATTTCTTGCTGGAACACTCCAATAGCGTCTTCAAAGGTTTGTCTTCATGGCAGTCTGTCCCCAACCTCCAAACTGCCCCCTCTCCATTTGCCTCTAGAGAAGAGCCTCTTACAGACGTATTTGAACACTCTGCATCAGTTTAAGTATGTATTTGAACCCTCTGCATCAGTTACGCTGTCTTCTTTGACATTTGTGATTTGCTTTATTTGAGTCTTCTTTCTTTTTTCTCAGATACTTTACTAAAGGTTTGTCAATTTTGTTGGTGTTCACAAAACCAAATCCTTGGTTTCACTGATTTTTTTTCTATTTTTTTTCTATTTTTTTTCCTATTCTCTATTAGGTTTATTTATGCTCTAATCTCTATTATTTTCCTTCTTCTGTCAAATTGGGGGTTTGCTTTTTCTTCTTTCTCTAGTTTCTTGCAGCGTAGTCTTACGGTATTTCTTGAAATCTTTCTTCTTTTTTAACGTAGGCATTTATTGCTATAAACTTCCCTCATATTATTGCTTTTGCCGCATCCCGTATGTGTGGGTATGTTGTGTGTTCCTTTTCCTTGTTTCCTCAAGCTGTTTTCCAATTTCCCTTTTGATTTCTTTTTTGACCCACTAGCCATTCAACAGTGTGTTATCAAATTTCCACATATTTGTGACTTTTCCAGTTTTCTTTCTGCTACTGATTTCTAGTTCCATTCCTTTCCAGCTGGAAAACATATTTGGTATGATTTCAGTCTTTTTACATTTCTTGGGTTTATACTGTCCCCTACCATTATTCTTGGAGAATGTTCTTCATGCACTCGTGAAGGAAGTATGTTTTGCTGCTGCTGGATGGAATATTCTGTCAGGTCCATTTGACCTGTAGTGTTCTAGACCTCTGTTTCCTCACTGACGTCCTGTCTGGATGTTTTGAACATAATTGAAATCTTCTACTATCACTGTGTTGCTTGTCTATTTCTCCTTCAGTTTTGTCAGTTTGCCTCATATATTTAGGTGCTGATGTTGGGTGCAGATACAATTTACAATCGTTATATCTTCTTCTCCACTTATGTTATTGATGTTACACATTATACCTTTTCGTGGTCTGTATCCATTAACATATTTGTATTATTATGGCTATTTTTATACTTTGGTCTTTTATCTTCTACACCAGAATGAAAATTACAAATTTTTTACACCATTAGTACAGTCTCCCCCTAGGCACCTGGTATATGCTGGGTTGTGACAGGGCTTCAAACCAGTGAAGACAAAAGTAGTCCCTTGGGCAGACCCTAAAAATCAGAATGTTGGATGTACAATCCAGTCCACTCTTTTGCTCCTCAGGGGAAAAGCAAAGAGCTGTGAGGTTTCTCCCAATGATATAGCACTGTTTGCTGGGGAGAGAGTACCATGAGTTTTTTTTTAACCACCATCCACATGGTGGGTTTTGTACTCACCTTGGGGTGCAAACCTTCTTAACTGTTTTTTGGGTTTGTCATAGAAGGAATTGATTTGTGTATTGACGACGTTGGTTTCTCCATGGGAGGAGGGAAAGCCTGGGACTTCCTATTCTGCCATCTTGTTGATATCACTCCCTGAAGGAACTGATTGGTATGAGGCTATCATTGATGGCTTCCTTTTTATTAGGGTCTAAAGGAAAATGAAACAGCTACCATGTAGACAATGGGATTTAAACTAAAAACAGGATCATCCAAAGAATCCATAAATCTGCCAACTCTAAATTATCCTACCAATACATGGAGTTGGGTTTTTGACTTTAAAACCATCTTTCACTAATGTCTATATAAAGTCTATACCAGGGCTGTTTCCTTGGTGCTGTTGTTGTTTGTCCCCCCTGCCCCCACCCCGGCCCCTTAAAGCAAACAGAAAATAGTACTGTTGTTAGGATATGCAGAAGCTAAAATGGCACTGATTTCAAGATTCTACAGAATTTTGTTGGTGATATTTGTGTTTGGGTATCTTGACGTTGGTTTTCTCATGGGAAATACTAGCTCTCAGATTAGACGGGGAAAACATGGGAGATCACCTCCCTTAATTGCAAATAGAAACTTCCACTCATTCCAATGTTCTTCACAACCCAAGTTCCCAGAAGGAGACCTTTCTTTAAGTTTCCTGCCAAAAACAATTAAAGCCTATATTCCAGGAAAGGAGAGTTAATAATACCTCAGCAATCAAACTTTCTTTCCTTGTGAGAAAAGAAAAAGTGCCAGGAAGATCGTGTGTGGAAATAATAGAAATGAAACAAATGAGGTACCAAGATTTGGGGGGGGGGGGGGCTCTTCAAGTGAACAGTGAGTGAATCCTTCTCTGAGAAATCTCTGCCTGATTCTTTGGAGACCCCATAGTCTTTCACCCAAATCCTTAGAAATGAGCAAGATGGTCTGTTAATGCATAGAGTCTGCTAGAATGGACATACCTCATTGGAAAAGAAAACACAGGGGTAAATTGCAAGGCAGGGAGATCTGCTCCAACAGCAAAACTCACTCTCAAAGGTGAAGGATCTTAGAAAATACCTGGTACTACCTCCTTATCCCAAAGATGAGAAAATTGAGGCCCTGAACTATAGGTCCTAGGAACACAGGGATCAGGCCTTTTGCATGTTTTTAATCCTACATACACAGAGACAATTAAATTTGCTTTGCATTTAAGTTTGGTGTGTACCTATCTTAAATGCATTGTGGTAATATAGCCAACCCCAAGGGTATCAAAATTGTTGGGATTATAGTCAAAACAAAAATGTGAATACAACCTTGCTTGAGCAGCTCATGTAAACTTTCTGAAACTCAACTTCCTCATCTGCAAAACAGAAATATAAGAATGCCCATCCTGAAGGACTCTTGTAAGAATAAAAAAGTACAAGCATGCGTAATCTAAACTGATAAATACAACACTAACATTCATGATTACTGTCACCGTTATAAATATTAACGAGTAGATATGTTGAACACTGAAAACATTCATGGGATTCATGGCATTCTGTGGCTAGAAGTTATTTGGGGATGTATCTAGTCCCTTCACCTGTTACATGTGAAGCAATGTGGAATGCCTCATCCACTGCCATGTGGATGGTGAATGAAAGGTCTCTAGTCAGTATTTTATTGAGATTTACTCTATGCCAGCCTCTTCCTTTACACGCGTTACCTCTTTTGATGCCTACAGCATTTCTATAAGAGAAGTGAATCAGGACAGTTCTCATTTTACAGATGATACATCCAAGGGGGGGGTGAGGTTGACAAAAGTTCCTGTGGCTCCAGAGGGGCTGAGATTCAAACTTGGCAGGCGGCGTGCGGTCTCCCCAATCTGTGCTCCTGATCTTTTCGTCAGCCCGTAACACTCAGGGCCTGTGGACCCTTTTGTACCTCCGAATCAGCTCTCAGCTGCTACTCAGTCATACAGAGTTGTGTTTCCTGGTTCCCTTTAAAAGCACGCAGACAAACGAACCCTGACTCTTTGAGACCACCGCATCTCTGAGGTTTGGGAGGACCTCACAATTGCGTTTTCATTGTTCTCTCTCTCACTTGAAACTGTTTCAAGTCACAGGCTCGTTTTTCCTGATTTTACAATGTCCTTTGCCTCCAACCACAGAAGAGTGGGATTGTGGTCTTCCGGTTACACATTTGTTGTCTAAGTATCTTCCCAGTCGCTAGGGTTTCTCTCCTCTTCTTCCCCCTGCACCGATAGGAATCTAGCTGTAATAAAGGAATCACAGAATTGGGTAGTTTCAAGCGCTCTAAACCTTCTCCAGCTTGGAAAAGGAGACTCCACAGGAGGCTGCCTCCAACTG
This sequence comes from Panthera onca, assembly GCF_046562875.1. Classification (NCBI taxonomy): domain Eukaryota; kingdom Metazoa; phylum Chordata; class Mammalia; order Carnivora; family Felidae; genus Panthera; species Panthera onca. The sequence continues at coordinate 8,176,488 of NC_138345.1, read as the reverse complement.
GGGCTTTCCTGTGGAAAGCTATAGTGTTCTTTGACAAGCACAGCCATTTGACAATGCAGGGACTTGTATACATGGGCCACTCCTCTCAACCTCTCCTCACCAGAGGAAAGCCCTGAGCACAGCCTTCTCTTTGGTGTGAAAAGGGGCTCCAGAGACAGACAGCAGTAGCTGGTTTATGGATTCTGATGAGTATCAGTAACAGCAGGATCAGAAAAAAGATAGAGGTAGAGTTATCAGAGCAGGGGTATAGGGAGTATACACCAGCACTGGCATTCCCTTATCAAATAATCATACATAATTAAATTGGAAAAGGGAAAAAGCCTTTTAAAAAAAAAAAGCACAAAAAGTATTATTTTGGAGTCTGGTAGAATGTAAGGAAGCTATGCCATCCCCAGAAGCTCAGACAGAGCTAAATTATGTTTCAGATTAATGTATCGGTCAGTTCAAAGGTTAGGCAAACAGCTGTTTCTCAAGGAGGCACACTACAAAGCTTAACTGTTCATTGGAAGGCCTGCCATGGTCTCAGTGGATTCCCAGAGGAGTCAGTGTTATTTGTTTCTGATTGGGAGATATCCCAAACTGACTCCACACTACTGATGACCTCTATTGCTAGGGCATGAGGGTGAAACTCTGGAGCCGGTGCGACTTTACCAGTCTCTGGGAAAAAAAAAAAAAAAAAAAAGGAAAAGAAAAAAACCACCCACACATAACAACATGTCTTTAGTGACTCAAAGATCAGCCACAGCTCTGCAGCCCGCTTTGGGGAAAGAATGCTGGAGAGTCAAGAGGTCCACTCGCTCATTTCTGCAAAAATGTAAAGTAACTAAAAATAGTAAGCTATTCAAGAATGTGGTTTGGAGTAGTCAGGTTTGATTTGATGCAAAACTCTGTAACTGGTAGTAAAAAAGGGCATGGAGTGAGTTACATTTGTATTCAATAGTTACCATCATTCCCCTAATGCATTTAAGATACTTGATTGAATAACTCTTCATATGAAACTGCCAATTGTAAATGAAAAGCAAAATAAAGATCTGAGAGAAAGAAACAGAGAAGAGGGAACCCTTTGGAGGCGCAGATTTGGACACAGTATATATCGGAAAGTGATTGCACTTAAAGCAAAAAGTATTAAACTTCAGGTATCAGAACCGTAAAGAGTTAGCTTCTTGAAGGGGTCCTGAGAGCTGTTTAGGGATTCTTCCATGGTGATTTCAAGCATCTTCCAAGAACATGATTCAACTTCCCCCCCCCCTCGAATATTCATTATTTACTCACTGCAAGATACCTACCAGTAGTTATTAATTTATCTTCATGCCTCTTTATCACAAGAAGTTTCAAGGTCTTTTTGGATTTTGTATGATACATAAGTTCTGGATTGTTTTAAGTTTAATAAAAATCCGCAAACACTGAATTCCATTCCCGCAAGGTCATTGAACATTCAAAACTAAAATCAACTAAATAAAATGAAATTCTGGAGTGCTTATTAGAAACAGGGCACCTTGGGGCGCCTGGGTGGCTCAGTCGGTTGGGCGTCCGACTTCGGCTCAGGTCATGATCTCATGGTCCGTGAGTTCGAGCCCCGCGTCGGGCTCTGTGCTGACAGCTCAGAGCCTGGAGCCTGCTTCGGATTCTGTGTCTCCCTGTCTCTCTGACCCTCCCCTGCTCATGCTCTGTCTGTCTGTCTCAAAAATAAATAAATGTTAAAAAAAAATTAAAAAAAAAAAGAAACAGGGAACCTTGAGATTGAGGGCAATAAAGGAGAAAATTTCTTAATAAGAAGACGTGACCTCTACCTAGAAAAGGCCTAGCGTAAAACTGCCCGGGGGGGGTTGGGGCATGGGGTATGTACCTCAGCTATTTATTTGTCCATATGTCAAATATGTATTCAGTAGGGTCCTCGTTAATTTATTCCACAAATATGTCCACCTTCTGTCTTATAATAGAATGTCCGAATATATCCTTAGCGGTTATGAAATAATTATATAATTCTTGGGTGGTGATATCAGTGTGAAGATGACAGAAGAAGCAATTCTGGACTAATGAGATGGGCACTTGGGGAAAATGCGGAGCAGGTAAGGGAACTTCTTGGCTAAGGATATGTCAGATTGAGTTTATGTAAATGAGAGAACAGCTGTGCTCTGACAGAAGTAAGGACGTGTGGCGGGAGACCAGCCTGATGCAATACGACTACTGAATTACACAACGTTATATTCGAGCAGCGTTTTCATGGGGCAGAAAAAGACAAGAGTTCTGTGCCTGAGAAAGTGAAGAGACATACAGCCGGTGTGAGAGTCAGAAGTTGATGACTTCACCAGAGAATCAGCAAGAGATCGTGAATAAAAGGGTTTTTGAACAGCAAAAATGGACTGGTTCAATTTCAAAAGCTTACATTGACAATGAAATGGGTTCATTTTATCAGCTGTACCTTCAAGTGTATGTGTAAAGGCCCACGATTGAGGTTATCTGGGTCTGAGAATTGTCACCGGGGAAGATGAATAGATTGTGTCAGCCGGGGCGTCAGCCAGGGCTGTGGCCAAGTTGACACCAGGTGGCACAAGGCAGGAAGGGAGAAAACTAAAACCAGAAGAGAACCTCAAATCCTAGATACATTCATTGGGACCATGTGACCCAAAGGGCCAGTCAAGAGCATGTTCAGCGGGACTAGCAGAAGAAATAAGCAACGAGGGGGTGCAATACGCCGTAACGGAAGTGACACCTTTGTGGGCCCTCAGCCACTTCAGCCATCGTTCTACCATCTGTACAATGAGACCACTCTACAGATCAAATGAGATATTTAATGTAGATATCTATGTAAATCTTTATGTTAAAATTGATAGCAAATTTGTATGGCGAGAGATTTATATATTATAATGGTCGTATATAGTATACACTACATACATGTTTCTCTCATTCTGCTTCTAGCATGATGCATTAAAAATACTGTGTGCTCCGTCAGTTAAGCATCCAACTCTTGGTTTCATTTCAGGTCATGATCTCTCCGTCAGTGAGTTCCAGTCCCGCATCAGGCTCCATCCACACTGACGGCCCTGAGCCTGCTTGGGATTCTGTCTCCCCTGTCTCTGGCCCCCTCTGTTCGCTCTCTCTCTCTCTCTCTCTCTCTCAAAAATAAATATATAAACTTTTTTTCAAATCTTTAAAAATACTGTGTGCTTAGTAAGTATTATTAAAATTATTTGAATTCATAAATCGTATCTGGAATGGGGGAACGTTGTATTTTGAGATCTTGTGGTACAGTTACACATTTTATTGAATTGCATGAGCTGTATTCTGTCCATGGGTGACCAGTGTCAAAGGATGATAAGTGTCCCTGGAGCAGAAGACTGAGCTCAAGCTTTCAGAAAGTTCATCAGAGACGTTGCTCAAGGATGTAACAGAGAGCAAACTATGAATCAGGTGCTGAATTAAGGTGAGAGGAAGCTGATGGGGGTCATGAGCCTTCACTTTTGATTCTGAACCTCTCCAGCACATGGGAATGTGCCCTATTCATCTTTATATCCACAGTACCTAGGCAGGAAAAGTCCTTTTGTGTTGGTGCCTTAATTAAATTAGAAGAGGGATGCCATATAATTTGGTGGTGTACTTCAAATGAGGAGACACATGGTTATAGAAGAAGCATGTGAGAACCAAGAGCAAAACCTCTCCTCAATCCATTCATTCATTCACAGATATTTATGGAATATCTAATAACGTGTGACACCCTTTTTGGGGGACCATGGATATGAAAATGAACAAGACTGACAAAATCCTTGCTGTCACAGAGCTTAATTGGACCAGAGAAGACACACAGTATACAACAAGTTGAAGAAAATAGGGAAAGGTGAAATCTCCATGGTGAAGGTTGTAGAGCATACTCAATCATCTGAGCAGAGTCCAGTTTAAGGAAGGACGAGAAGGTGGAATGAGAACACAGCAGAAGAAGGTTAAGAAAAATAGGCTTGGACACCAATGATGATGTACTAGTTTCCACGGGCATAATCACTTAGTCTCGTGTTACATCAACCAACTGATATGGACAAACTGAAATGGATTGATCGATAATTCTCAATTTTCTAAGGGTCTGAAAAATGCACGTTCCAGGACGCATCCCAGAAATGGGGATTCACTAGCTTCAGATGAGAGGGAGAAGTCAGTGACAGTGAATGAACACTCAAGATGAGTCTCAGCAGTTAGTTCCCAGACCTCAGTGTGAGAAATGAGAATTCTACTGAAAATTTTTAAGTAGATAGTTAGAAGGACAACTTCAAGTAATGGGTAGGATACTAAGGATGAAGAAAATCAAGTGGATGCATTTTAGTGCCAGACCTGGGCTGAAATTAACACTTGTGTCAAAGTGGATTTACAAGTTCTACTTAAGGTAAGGTCTTAACACATCCTATTTGTAAGATGCCAGAGGAAAAATACATTCAGATAAATTGACTGAAGGTACTACTTACAGAATGTGTTTTAGGAAGAGGAATTAAAAGGAGCAGAAAGTCTGGTTCTTCCCTCTATTTCATATATTTTAAAGTTTCTCTAGATTAAAAGGAAGAAAAGTCTCACTTTATATTTAATTTCCATTTACTACAGAAGTTTGCAATGTTTGTAGTATATTTAACCTTAACGATATGATTTCTGTTTTCTAAAACTTAGAAAGTCCAAGTAGAAAAAAAAAAAACTGTGAATGGATGATATATCTCATATATTGTAGGAAATACATACTTATTTTCTAAACTCAAAATAACTGGATATTTTTAGGAAAAAAGAGAAGCGTCTTTTCACTTCAATATTACATTTTTCAAAAATAAGACAGTATTCAGATTAAGTTATTGGCATAATTAGTTTTAAACATTTTTTTGAATTTGTGGCATCTCCCAATCTTTCCGTATTAAAGCATAAGAGAGAAGAGAAATATGCTATTATTTTCAACCGAAGCAATTAGGGAAGTATTATGCAATTACAGGTTCTATCTCCTTTAAATGGGTTGTGCACTGGCTATCAACTCTGAAACCTTACCAGGCTCTTGAAGACATTAATGATTAACCGAAGGAGGCACAGGAGGAAACAACATGGTGCCTCCAGTAGGGAGTCAGAACCCTCTACTCATTTTCATGGAACATGTTGTTAAGTTTCAGAAATCTTGATGGTCTTCCAAACTATGCCCCATGTTTCTTTCATGAATCTAAATGCAAGTAAAAACATTGTGTTCTTGCCTCCCTAGGGATTTGGCCAAATTCTTGAGAAGGAAAATCATGATTCAGTATTTGGAAAGTGAAAAGGAAAACGAAGAAAAGAAAAGAAACGAAAAAGAAATTGTGTGGCATCACCCTGTTGCTTTTTTTAGACCAACTTTGGCTTTCTAATTCTGTAGGACCGTGGCTTGTTCCCAGTGGGGGAGACCAAGAGATGTGGAGGTTTTCAGCTTAGGAACTGTTAAGATGTTGCACATCGTTTATAGAACCCCTTAGACTGAGAAAGATGTGTGCTATTGAGAGTTAACCAGTCTGGCAGTAATTTTCTATATTTTAATGTTCAGATAGGCAATGATCTAGCAGAAAATGGCTTTCAGTATGACACAAAAGTCAAAGAGGAAGTAATTATCACAATCATGGAACAGGTTTTTGGACATGGTAAAGGGTGAAGGCCAGTGCATGCTCTATGCTCTGACATCTCTTGAGCAACTTATTGTTGGTTATAGGACGTCATGGGAAAAAATTAACATATGATTAAACTATTCTATATCATAGGTTTAAAGGAACTATTTTCAAAACCATACGTAACATATATGCTGTAGCTGATTCCGTAATCTATTTACGGACTTCTAAAAGTACTTGTTTAGTTATGCTATTTATGAAGTAAATCTGTTTTTTTTTTTCTTGCTGTTAAGTTATTTAGTGGTTAAGAGTACATCCCCCAGGGGCACCTGGGTGGCTCGGTTCGTTGAGTATCGGACTCTCAGTTTCAGCTCAGGTCATAATCTAGTGGTTGGTGAGTTCAAGCCCCACGTTGGGCTCGTGCTGACAGTGCAGAGCCTGCCTGGGATTCTCTTTCTCTCTCCCTCTCCCTCTGTCTCTCTGTCTCTGTCTGTCTGTCTCTCTCTCTCTCTCTCTCTCTCCCCTATTCGTGCTGTCTCTCTCTCTCTCAAAAATAAATAAACTTAAAACAATTATATTATAATCCCACGAACTCTCAGCCTCGTGCTTAGCGGACACTTAACGAGTACATTTCCAGTTAACGAAATGTCAATTTTCTTCAGAATGAGAATCCAGGTTTTGACTAGAGAACACTGTGATGAACACAGCAATATCCTCATTATACACTCTTCCTAAACCAGGGGCCTTAATCTCAGTCTAAATCGGGAAAGGCTGATCCACATGGGTACAGAATAAAGTTTCTTTCTTTAGCAGTGGGAGAAAAAGGTATATACTGTGGGCAAAACTTTTACGGTTGACAATACGTTCCTTTCTTCCTCTTACCAGTTCTTACCTGTTCGCTGTTTCTCTCTTAGCCCTTTCTGCTCATGTTTGCCATGGAAAGGGTGCTGGTTCTCGCTTTTCAAGGAACGAGAGGGCGCACACGTTCTCAGGGTGAACTCTTAACTGTGGAGAATGGCACTAGGGGCTTGTCCTGCTGTCACTGTGGCTTCAGCAACTCTCTGCAAAGGTCTGAAGACAAAGCCAACTCCACATCCTATCTACCATCCAAATCCTGGGGGTTAACACTTGTTATGTGCCCTTCCTGTCAAACCAGCCAGAAGAATGGGCAGGGCCAGTCAGTGGGGACAAAACCAGCAACTGGGGACAAAGGCCCAAGTTCCTCATCCTCATGAGCAGCAATGATGATATTGTAAGTTTGATTTCAAAACACTGGTGGCTTGTACCTTCATCTGTGTGAAAATAAGAGGGAGAAGACCCACATAAGTCAGACGTTGAAGGCAGCCTCCACGTGATTTGCACACGTTTGCAAATGCGAGTCAGGATCACAACCAGAATCAAAGTAAATTCAGTTAGGGGCATCTGGGTGGCTCAGTCTGTGAAGCGTCCGACTTCGGCTCAGGTTATGATCTCATGGTTCATGAGTTCGAGCCCCTCATCGGGCTCTTTGCTGACAGCTCACAGCCTGGAGCCTGCCTCGGATTCTGTGTCTCCCTCTCTCTCTCTGCCTCTCCCCGGCTCATACTCTCTCATTCTCTATCTCAAAGATAAATAAACATTAGGGGGGAAAAAAGGAAATTTAGTCAAATGTTATTTCTGACTTCAACCCTAAACATGAAACCATGAACAGTCAGGAGAGAATGAGCAACATATTCGGTAATTCGATAATTTTTTAACTCTTGACATGGCATAGGAAAGACGGATTCATTTATTTTAATAGGGTTCTGATTTTATTTTTTAAATAGCTAGATAACTCAGTGGAGCAATTAACATTCTGAAACAACAAATGATCATGTTACTGCCGGGTCCTGACTTAGACTGTGAAGTCTCCAAGGTAGAAAGGCTTTGAGCCCGTAGTGAAACTCCATTCTCTTGTACTTAGCTTTGGGGCCTCAGAAGGTAGCATGTCTGGTGCCCCGGTGTTTGGAAATGACCCCATGGCAGAAGTGGAAGATGAAGTTACAGCAGGAGAGACTGAGAATCTCGGAGGATTTGTCTGAGATGCGGGGATTCTTGCCTGTGAGTGACAATTTCCAAAGAAGGCTTCCCTGGTCGTATTGAACAATTGTGACTCTTTAGGCCTTCGGCCCCGAGATGGTGATGCTGGTCTCTGCGCTGAGCGTGTTGATTCTGGATGGCAACCCTGGAAAATTTTAGAAGCAGGGAAACGTCACATGTCTTGAAAGACATAACTCAGACATGCAAAATACATTTTCTCTGTCATTCCTCGGTCTCTCTATCTCTCTGTCTCTGTCTCTGTCTCTGTCTCTCTCTCTCTCTCACACACACCCCCCCCACACACACACACACACTTTCTTCCCCCCTGGGGAAGAATCATGCATCGCCTAAAATAGAATTGAATCTCCTATATTTTTTCAAAATATCTGTTTCCCGTAGTTATCATATAAGAGAAATACAATACAATATACAAGAGAAATAGTATGGAATGTTGACTTTCTAGCCACCTAAATTTGTGTTTCTCTGAGCCAATGAGTTATAACAAAAGACTTGCAAAGCCAGTGGTGTCTCCATGTTGCAAGTTATCATTCTGAAAGCACTATTGCCAGGTGATTTTAATCTTTAACGTTGGGGACATTAACTCCTGGTGCACCATTGCCCATCTAATGAAAATACTCACTTGCAATTGTAAGCCTAAAACAAACTCAGAATGAGGCCTGCATCAGAGAAGCTGGCCTCTCTTGCCTAAACGGGCAGTGGGGTGGGTAGAGGGAGAATGTACAGCTACCTTGCCGTATGGGCTCTTGTCTAAGTGCACCCTCCACTGTGACACGGGATGAGAACTTGACCTTGGGGCCGACCGAGCCCCTGAAATCTGATCAGCTACAGGCCAATCCGCAGGAAGCTGTCATCACCTCCCAGAGTTTGCAAAACTTAAAAGGGAACCACTTTCACTTTCAGGATTTTTGTCGACTCTCAGCACTGTCTCATACCGAAGCAGTGCAGCTTCCCGTTTGGATGAATTTGGAATCGTTTGTGGTCTTTTGTTTGTTTTGTTTTGTTTTTTGTCTTGCCCCATCTTTGATATCTCTGTGAACCTCTGCTGTCGTGTGTTTTGGGCACCCAGACGCTGGAAAGTTTCGTGAGTGAAGATAAGATCTCCAGCATGTACTTTCGTTCTGGCTCTCTTTTCCTTTTTTACTAATCCGCTTCACTTCTGCTGCTGATGCCAAGGCCAGAGCCACACCCTTAGTTTTGCCAGGGATTCAGGGAAGCGCTTGCCTGCAATGCGCTTGTGAATCGCTTGGTAAATGGGTACATGCATTGAGCACACAGAAATAACACCTTCCTTGTGGACACTCAGCTGAGTCAGGGTTTCCCAAGCAGCCATCTGCACCTGAGGACAACAAACCTTTATTCCGTAACGACCACACTGTCTGACATCATTTCTTCCTTTAAGGGGATTTATTTTGAGCGGGACAAGAATTGGCTTTGTCTGTACTGAGTAAAGTTGCTGAGAAGGAAGTTGAAATTCTATGAATATTGATTTCAGTGCAGTCTTTTTAAATGCCCGGTTTTTAAAAAATGTTTTCAGCAAAATCATATTCTTTCTTCGTGTCACAGTGTACATTTTAACTGTGAAGTATATATGTTTATACCAAACCCTTAAAGAAGTTACCACTGTGGATTTTTGAATTTCCAAATACACAGAAAAGAAACTCGTCAGGGAGTTTTAAAAGAGTGGGCCCTTATTCTGGCTGTTTTTAAATAGCTACGCCCACATGAGACCAGCGTGGAATAAGACAATAAGTTCTTGACTTGGAGCCTTTCCATGACTGGTGTGAGATTCAGATAAAACAATGGTTGTGGAATGCCGAGCACTGGGTTTGGAATATTAGATGCTCAATATACATGCAGAGTGTGACCTTGAATGGTTTGAGGCCCCAGACACAAAGAACATATAATTGAGATTATTACCATAAAATAAGTCTCAAACACCAGAGATAGAGCAACCAAAATGAAAAGTGTAATCTACTTAGTTTAATAACTAATTGTCATGAATATATTTTTCTTTTGATGGCGATGTTTCCCCAGCTCGCTTAGAAAGCAGAGGTGCTACAATGATCTGAATCTTCAAATGTGGGTCTTGAAAAGGAAAAAGAAGGCAGAGAAGGAGAAGAAAGACGAGGGGGAGGGGGAGGAAAAGAAGGGAAAGAGTAGGACAGGAGAGTGATTAACTATGTATTTTGCTACACACTGAACATGGAAAGTACTACTGCATGGCAATTAAAAAAAGGAAAAATGAGAGTAGGATGCCTGGGTTCAAGCCCTGCACTAATGTAATAGCTTTGTGACCTCAGACAAGTGACTCAATGCCTCAGGCTACAGTTTCCTCTTCTTCACAAAATGCGGATAATCACAGAGCCTTCCATCTAGCATTGTAGTGAGGATCAAATGAGATAACAAGTCTGATGCATGTAAGCAGCACCTGTTTTGGTAAGTAGTAAAGATGAGCTATCGATATATATTACCTCTAGAGCTTATAACAAACGTTGAAGGTAGGCACATTGATCCCACTTTTCCAAAGATAAGTAAATTTCTCAATGTAGGAAAGCTGAGAATTAAAAAAAAATTAATGTTTATTTATTTTTGAGACCGAGACAGAACACAAATGGGGGAGGGGCAGAGAGAGAAGGAAACACAGAATCCAAAGTGGGCTCCAGACTCCAAGCTGTCAGCACAGAACTTGACGTGGGGCTCAGACTCACAAACTGAGAGATAATGACCTGAGCCCAAGTCAGATGCTTAACTGACTGAGCCACCCAGGAGCCCCAGGAAAGCTGAGAAATACAGGCTAACTCCACGGTCCATGCTCCTATCTCCATACCTTCCTCTTTATGACAAGCTATGGAGAATCTCTGAATGGCCTACAGACGACTGTCTTTTAATACTTATGACTTAATAGCAACATATGTACATTTTCAGTTCTCAAAGTTATTAACATAATGGTTTAGGGTATGTGTACTTTACAGATAGAACTTTGATGCCAAATTCAGATAAAGACATTACAAAGAAAAAATAAACTACAGACCAATACCTCTGGTGAATGTTGATGTAAAAATCCTCAAAAAATACTAGCAAATGAAATTCAGTAGCATACTAAAAGGATCATACACGAGGGCAAAGTGGAATTTATTCCTGCAAGGATGGTTCAATGCATGAAATTTATCAATACGATACACCACATGATCGTCTCAGTAGATGTAGAAAAAGCATTTGATAAAACCAAATGCTCTTTAATGATAAAACACTCAACCAAACAAGAAATAGAAGGAAAGTACCTCAAATAATAAAACCCATATATGAAAATTCCACAGCTAACATCATATTCAACATTAAAAACAATGAAAGCTTTAACTCTCAGATGAGGAATAAAACAAGGATGTTCTCTTTTGCCACTTACTTTCAACATAATATTAGAAGTCCAACCCAGAGCCATTGGACAAGAAAAAGAAAGAAAAGACATCCAAACTGAAAGAAAGGTGCCATGATTCTTATATGTAGAAAAGTCTAAAAATTCTAAAAAAATATATAACCTGTTAGAGCTCATAAATTAAGAAAGCTGCAGTATTCAAAATCAACATACCAAATTAGTTGTGTTTCTCTACACTAACAATTAACAGTATGAAAAGGAAATTTTAAAAAATAACATCTGAAATAATAAGATACTTAGGAATGAATTTAACCAAGGAAGTGAAAGACTTTCACACTGAGAATTACAAAATGCTTTTGAAGAAACTACAGAGGATACAGATAAATAGAGACATCCCATGTTCATGAATTGGAAGACTCAATCTTGTCAGTGTCCATACTGCCCAAAGCGATCTACAGATTCAATGTAAGCCCTCTCAAAATCCCTATGGCACTTGTGTGTGTGTGTCTTTTTGTTTTTGTTTTTGTTTGGGTTTTTGGGGGGCAAGAAAAGAAAAAAAAATAAATTCATATGTAATCCCAAGGAACCTGAATATTCAAAACAATCCTGAGAAAGATGAATGGATCTGGAGGCCTCATAGTTCCTAATTTCCAAACATGTTAAAGAGCTACCATAATCAAAACAGTGTGGTACTGGCATAAAGACAGACATATAGGTTAATGTGACAAGAGACCCCAGAAATAAACCTATGCAAATACAATCAACTGATCTTCCACACGGTTGCCAAGAATGCACAGTGATGAAAGGCCCATCTTTTCCACAAATTAACTCCAAAGGGACTGAAGACTTTAATGTAAGACCTACACTATAAAACTGCTGGAAGAAAAGATAAGGGAAGAGCTTCATGATATTGGGTTTAGTAGTGATTTCTTGGATCTGAAACTAAGAGCATAGGCATTAAAAAGGAAGTCGATAAATAACATGGCATCAGACTCAAAATCTGCTCACCGTAGAACACAATCAACAGAGTGTAAGGCAAACTACAGAATGGGAGAAAATATTTACAAATCATATAAAGGATTAACCGTAATATCTCAACAAGAAAAACATAATCCAACTAAAAGATAGACAAAAGAGTTGAATAGACATTTCTTCATATAAGATATACAGTGGCCAAAAAGCATATGAAAAGATACTGATCACCACTAATCATTTGACAACTGTAAATCAAAACCACAATGAAGCATCACCTCATGTCCACTATCCAAAAACAGAACAAGAAAAGAAAGAAAGAAAGAAAGAAAGAAAGAAAGAAAGAAAGAAGTTAGGGAGAGAGGGAGGGACAGTGGGAGGGAGGAAGGAAGGAAAGAAGGAAGGAAGGAAGAAAAGAAGCATTGGTAAGGATGTAGAATGCTTGTACACTATTAGTAAAATTGTAAAATGTGCAATTGCTATGGAAAACAGCATGGAGTTTCTCCCCAAATTAAAAATAAAATAACCACAGGATTCAGTAATTTCTTCTGAAGAATTAAAGCAGAATCTCAAAGAGATTCCATGTTCATTGCAGTATTAGTCAAAATAGCAAAAAGGTGAATGGAACACAAATGTCCATCAACAGATGGATGAACAAAATGTGGTATATGCATTCAATGAAATATTATTTAGCCTTAAAAAAAGAAATCCTATTGGGTCTCCTGAGTGGCTCAGTTGGTTAAGTGTCTGACCTCGGCTCAGGTCATGATCTCATGGTTCGTGGATTCAAGCCCTGCTCCAACTCTCTACTGACAGCTCAGAGCCTGGAGCCTGCTTCAGATTCTGTGTCTCCTTCTCTCTCTGGCCCTCCCCCATTCACACTCTGCCCCCCCCCCCCCTCAAAAATAAATGAACATTAAAAAAATTAAAAACAAAAAGAAATCCTGTCACATGCTACAATATAGATGAAACTTGAGGACATTATGCTAAGTGAAATAAGCTAGTCACAAAAAGACAAATACTGTGTGGCCCCACTTACATGTGTTTCTTAAAGCAGTCAAATTCTTAGAAACAGAAAGTAGAATGGTGGTTGCCAAGGGGTAGGAGGAAAAGGAAATGGGGAGTTGTTCAATGGTTAAAGAGTTTCAGTTTTGCAAGGTGCAAAGTTCTAGAGTTCTGTTGCACAATGTGAGCATAGCTAACGCTAACACTACTTAATTCGACACTTAAAAATGATAAATTTTATATTACGTATTTTTTGTTATGCACCACTTAAGATGATAAATTTTGTTATGTGTTTTTACTAGAGGTAATATTCATTCATCAATATAAATGTTAAGTATGGAATGTTGAAGAAAAATGTGGGGGGAAAGGATTTTAATTTGGCTACTTACTGGTCATTGAATGAAAGTTCACAAATAAGATAGTTTCAAAATTAACAGCAAAAAATAGCTTTAGTTCAGTTCTATCCCACTGAACATGTATTAAACACTTTTATTATACAGTAAAACACATGTGATAGGTATTTAACAAATATTTCAGTAGATAAATCTTCAGTACATGTATTTTAAAGTGATGTTTTCTCATCATTATAAATTATAGGAAAATTTCTCCATAGAAACATCTACTTTGTTAGAATATCCCCCCAATTCTAACGGTTGTTAGCCCTGTAGGTCATTTTCAGAATTAAGCTGACTTTATTTGGGAGAAAGCTAGTATGAATCCATGAATTAATTCACGTGATAGGGGAGGTCTACATGTTGTATCACTTGGGAAAATGGAATTGCATGGTGCTTTGCGAAGGGAAAACCTCGAGGAGGGAGAAAAGAATAAGTAGGAATTGAAAAATCATAGATGGGAAGTGATAAAAGAGAAAAAGGAAGAAAGAAAGAAGAGGTGACATGATAAAGGAGGAGAGTAAATGACAGGATAAGTTTAAATTAGAGGAAAATTACCTAGGAGTTGAATATCAGACAATAGAGAGGACATTGATTCTATTTTAAAGGTATCTCCATTGAGCTGAATCAGAGACAGGAAATTAATGCATTTAGAGACTATGAGGTGCTTCTTGTAGTTCCCATAAAATTGGTTTGCTATGACCCAGATTAGTGTTCTCTAGGCCTGTCCACAAATGGAGAGATGAGGGAACTCGAGCTACCACAACTTCTAGAGAAGTGAATAGAATATAAATGATTTCAGCTAGCAAAACATGGTTTTTAAATATGAAAATATAGAAATGAAGACTAAAGACTAACATATCTCTTACAATATTTACGTACATGGTTGAGACTATTCCAAAATCACCCACAAAGAACTCTCTCCATGCTCCAAGCTGTAGGAGACATTTTGAGGGACACATAAAGGGCATATATGGTCCTTGCCTCCTGAAAGCTCACAGCCTCCCTCAGAAGAGAACTTACATAAAAGGAAAACTTTGAGAGCCATTCACAAAAGTTATTACTGGGGCCTGACTGAAAGTAACCATGATCTATAGGTGTGGACAGCCAAGAAGGGAAGGCTAATCTAGGAGCAGTGATGGGAAAAGACAGGGACTGGAGATTACTAAGGATTGGATAAGAGAAAAGAAATGGAGGGCCCTAGAAGGAGAGGATGCTGTACAATGGTTTGACAGGTTATTCACATTTTTCTGAATAAAGGAAATGTTGGCAGGGGCAAAGAAGAAGGAATCATAAAGCTGGGCTAATATTGCAAATGGGGCCTAGAACAGGTCTCAAAGGTAGAAGGCTGAAGGATGGAAATACAGGAGCTGAGGATGGCTGAAGTTTTTCATCTGGAAGATACAGGCTAGGATTCTTGGTGACACACTGAAATCATTGAAAAAGAAAACAAGAAGATTGGTTATAATGGTAGCCCTTCGTCTTGCGCGTATATTTATGTCAAAGTCATAACGCACTATTTGACCAATTTCTACCACCTTAGAAGATGGTTTCTCTCTCTCTCTCTCTCTCTCTCCCTCTCCCTCTCCCTCTCTCTCCTTTCTTCTGTTCTTCCATAAGAGAGAGGTACATGGACTTTAGTAAGAACTCCAGTTGCTTTTTAAAATAATCTTTCTTTGAGGCCTAAGTTGTCCCTCCAGACTCTTACACTTTGTCCAGAAGTTTCTGGGAAATGGAGGTGAGTACCTGGCCTCTGAATTCTGAGCTGGTCAGGGGTGCTCCCTTCTTGGGGTTAGGGAAGTCCAACATAAGTCAGAAGTATTCCAGGGAAAAAAAATGTTCTTTAAACTGTGATCACAACCTCACGGAAAGATCTATATAGTAAAATAAACTGCAGAAAAATAGGAAAGGAAAAAAAAAAGAATTCTTGGATAAAGAGGTGAGGAGGAGAAAAAGTAACATTTTTGGTGGCGTTTTCAGAAACATGTGACCAACAACATTAAATCTGTATTGAGCATAGGTACTTGGGTTGTTAAATTGTTTTGATCACCTGCATAGCTATTGAATTTACTCTTTCTCTGAGTGTCTGTAAAACATGGTCTCCAGCGCTCACCTCTGCTCTCACTCACTTACTCTCTTTGCCCTGAGCAAAATTTACTTGTCAACGCTGGTTTTCTTAGGGCTTGTAAGGCACCATGGTTTGCTTAAGTAGCCAACAGGAACTTCCTGACAGGACCCTCAGCCTTCCTAAGTCACGGGACCCATCTGACAGTGGAATCACGTTGTGCTGTAGTTTGATTATAAAAGGCTGATACGGATATGGATATGGTTATAGATAGAAATGATAGAGATAGAAGCAGCTTTTGACATATATACACGCAAGACAAAGGGCTACTTGGCACAGGTCAACATTCTTTTTTTTTTCCTTCCTCTTTTTCCTTGTCATTAGGAGGGGTAGGTGTTAAAGTTGACCAAGGGAACATGATCCTGCCAAAGGATTAGCAGAGAAAGTCTCCAGAGGTTCAAGGAACAACATTTCCAAAGTTTAACTTTATCCAATGACAGAAATAAATTAAATTATCTTCGGAGGCTCCCTACTCATGTATAAGGAACTATCACTAAAGAGAAGATATCTTGCAGTGTTAAATAATGAAAGTCTGACTAGATCGAGGCAAAAATAATCTCCATAGTATTTATAAGATTAGGAAAGACGCTAACATATTCAACATATTCATTCATTGTTTTATTCCACTCACACTTAGGGAACATCTACTATTTTTCCAGGCACTATGCGAGGCATGAGCTGAAGAACGCTGTTCTCACGGGGCTTGCATTCTAGTGCAAAGAGACGCATAAGTTTTAAAAAATATGAAAACACATCCAGTACTTATATGGGAAAGGCTTTGGACAAAAATAAACCAGAGAAGAGAATAAGCAAGCTGGGGAGGGGGTCATCTTAAAGAGGGTGTCAGGAAAAGCTTCCCTTAGAAGACAACTTGTAAACAAAGAGCCGAAGGAAGTGAGCTCATGTTTATAAGTCACACTCACATAATATATTGGCACTGTTTCACTGGGCCATCAAAACCATGGGTCCCATAATGGATTCCGCCCCAGGCTAATTCTTGTATAAAATGTACTGGCACATTAGCTGATCTGTTGGTAGCCTGGGGTTTCGCTATGGAATATATTGATGGGCAACTTATCAAACCTTTGTGCCTCAGTTTCCTCACTGTAAAATAAGGATAAAGACTACCTAGCTCATTGGACTGTGTGGGGATAATGGCATTGTTCCATGCAAAGTGCTTAGAACAGTGTCTGGTATATAAAAAGGGCTATAGACGTATTAATTATGTCAGTATTGCTATTGTTATTTTATTAACAGAGGAATAAACTAGGAAAAGCTAAAACATCTCTTAGCATACACTTCCTGTTGAAGGCATGATAAACTTTTCAGAGATAAAAATGAAGAGTTGTTAATTTGTTACAAAGTTTCAGATGTTTGACCCTTTTCCATCGCATATAGTTTAGTGTCTGACTCTGGATTTGTGAAATGGATAAGGTAAATGTAATAACAATTGTTTGGAGTGGAATGGAGTCTCAAACGTCAGTGGCGTGCTATGAGGCAAGTGTTGCTTGGGGCAAAGATTTTAGTCCTTATTTCTAACGTAATCATCTTGGGCGGTCCCCCTTTTTTTTTCCAACTTGGTAAAACTAAACTGTTTTAATCATCATAGAACAACATCAAATTCTATAGGACATATGAATCTGGGAAAGAAAGTAATCACTGAACTAGTATTCACTGACATACAGAGAATAAATGGAAGGAAACTAGATTCAATTATCTAGTTGCCTAGTGTATTTACAAAGTGGAATTTGACACAAACTCTACTGTTACTCTCAATACTCTGAAAAACCAAATGAGATATCTTTAACAGAATTATTGCCTTGTCTGATGGGCTGTGTGTCCACAAGTAAAGGATCCCAATGTTAAAAGGGAACTACTGTAGTTACTGAGAGATGAAAGTCTGGATTGGTCTATCAGCAAAACTCTTATCTTGAGCCTTACAGTTTTCTCCCCTTAGCGAATGCCAAGGCCCCCAACCTCCATTATATTTTTTAAAGTTTCAGTGAAGTTGAGATGTCCAAAACCAGAATAAGTTGATGCTTACTTTCAATTATTTGAGAACACAGAGAGTTGTTCCTTAAACAAACAAAAAGGTTTAAGTGTATTTTCAACGACTGGAGCCAAGAAAGTAACAATGCATGTTTCTAGTTCTTTCCAATGTCCTTTCTGCCACATTCCAAGTTCATTTGTACCACAGTAGCAACTTACTGTTTTTCTCCGTATCATCAAACATTTAGCCTCACAGGGTTATTAATCACGCTTTGCACTTAGACTGGCTGAGTTTGAAAAGGCATTGCTTTGAATTCTATAAACAGTCATTAATCCTTAAAAAATTTTCAGAAAGCTATGTGCTGTGTAATCATTTTACTCAAATTATTGAATTTATAGCATTATCATAGGCTTTCCATTTTTCAGAGGATCCATGATATTTAATGGTTGTCTAGATTTGAAAATAGTGGTAGGTTTGATACAGTGAAATTGTGTATATTCTTGCCACTTGGCCTAAAGCTAGACACCCTTTTTCTTGCTGTTGCTTTGAGGTCATTTTGGTCATTAACCTTCCCTGACATTGGGGTAGGTCCTCGAGGTACCCCATTGCCCTCTGTGAGTGGCATGTACCAGCATCTGCACACGTGATACCATTTGCTTATGTAATTATATATTTTTTCAGACGAGGCCATAAGATCTAACACCATCATGTGTTCTACTTGTCATTGCTTTTCTAATCCCTTGTATGATGCTCGTAGTAAACAATGTGTATTAATGAAAATAATATGGCTCTGAAGTTCCAAGTGAAATGCAGCCTCTCTCATGAACTAATGGTGTGACTTTAGGCAAATCCATTGAACTTCCTAGTGCTCAGGATGTGTGTGTGTGTGTGTGTGTGTGTGTGTGTTGTCATTGTTGTGTCTGTTTGTTGTTTGGTTGGTTTTTTTGGCTAAAAATAAAAATGCTACCAGTAGTTTGGGAGCAATCTTTTTATGTATCAAGCGTTGTTAACGAGCAGTGTATTAGCTCATTAAATCATATAAAAATCCTTTGATTATTCATTATCTGTAATGTATAGTTGGAAGAACTAAAAGGCCAGAGAGATTAAATAGCTGTGTTATGAGTAAAGCTCGCAAGGACAGAATTGGGAATTCGAATCCGGGTACTCAGTCTCAAGGACCCAGACTCTTAGTTATTTGACTATATGCATCCTAGGCCCTTAAATGATTCCTCAGTTTTGTTCCCAAATCAATGTTGGATAACAGTAAAATTAAAACAAAACAAAACACAACACTTTTCCAATGATTGTATCTGGATACAAAACCTACCTCAACATTTTCTTTCTTATATAGTTATTAGGTCTTCAACTGGCTGATATTTAGCATTCTTCTTTGTAAAAGAGTCCTATAATAATATTTACCTTGTGCTTATCCAGTATTCAAATAAACTAGTGTCCATGATGTGCAAGCATCTAATAAATGAAATTATTTTAGTGTTGGAGTAATAAAAATGATACGTATGCTCATGTGATTTGATTTAAATAAAACAATGAAAAATACCAAAATATGTTTTTCTAAAGTAGCCTATAATTGGGAGGATAAAGATGCTCATTTTTAGCCAGAATTGTTCAAAGATCTACAAAGAGAGTAAATCTTAAACATTCTCTTCACAAGAAAAAAAATTACAACTATGTGAAGTGATACATTCTAACTAAACTCACTGTGCAGACCATTTCCATATATATATATATATATATATAGAGAGAGAGAGAGAGAGAGAGAGAGAAATATCAAATTATTATGTAGTACACCTTAAACTAATACAATGTTATATGTCAGTTATATCTCACTAAACCTGGGAAAAATCTACAGTGGCTGAATTATTTAGAAAATTATAGATTTTCCTGTTGTTTTCGGGCAACACTTTGCCCCAAGTCAATAGCTTAGTCTGGGTTAAAATGCAGACATTGCTAGCAGCAATAAAAAAGAAAAGCAACTCTGTTTTATTTGATTAGGCAGGTAATAATACCCCTAGTTTACAGAGGAGGCAACGGGAGGCCTATGTAACCATGGTCACAATGCAGAGCCAGGATTTGAAAATGGATCTGATTCAAACCCTCTGTGCTCCTTGCTGTTTCATTACTTTGAAAAGCATGGGTTTAGGTAACATATACACTTCTCTACCAGGCTCACATGACTTGACCTAGCTTCTGTTCATGGAACTCAACTCCAGGAAGCTCATCAATTCACTCAACACATTATTTATGGTGCGCACGATTGAGAGGGATATGCCGCATGGACATCACAATCTCTGGAATTAATTTTAAGCATATCGACAAAAATTACTTTTGTGTCCGCTAGTTTCCAAGGATAGAGAATTTACCACAAAAATTTTAATTTTCTAGGATTACAGTTTACTCGTCTCCCCACCCCACCCCACCCCCACCCCCCAATTAGCAGACCTGGTTGAATAAACTTGGTGTTCAGACTGACTAGATTAAGCAGGCCAGGAGGCAGAATCCTCTCAGAGAGAGAAAGAAGAAAAACCTTGCTAAATGGGCACTCAGCCAGTCTTGGGGAATGAACACAGCATTTTCCGAGTCTTTGGAATATTAAGAACAGGTCATAAGTAAAAGAAAATAGGAAATAAGGACCGGAGGTTGAGAAGCCTGGAGTCAGTTCAGACTGTCTGAATCACTTATGTTGTGGTGGTGATTTGAGCTGACAAAATGTTATTGGAGGGATCACTCTCCTCAACACTGTTTGCTTTGGGAAGTCAGGCAGAGATTTATTATGGCTGAAAGCCTTTACAGCTGTCGGATGTAAGTGCTGGGTTAAGAGAGTTGAAAATATCAGCTGAAATTAATAGCATGAGTTGTGATTCTGAATATCTGCAACAATTGCAATGGGACAAAAAAAAAAAAAAAAAAAAAGCCAGAGATCACAGTTTTATTCTACATCTGTGATTGTATTTGGTGCAAAAAAATGATGACCCATGCAGGGAAAGGGACATTTTTATGTCCACTCAATATAATCCAGATCTCTGAAGTGCTGATACACAGGACTGACAATTAATGGGATGGCATTTTGACATAAGTAAAGACGTGAGACTCAACGGCTAGGTCGATAGAAGGAAACTGCAAGTCATAGCTTTTGAAAGAATGTTCATCCTGAAGGGTAACAACCACTACGATTCATGAATATCTGTAAAGATGCCAAGAAAAATACATTCGGGAGATGAAGATAAACGGATTATAGGTAGGTATAGATCACATAGATAGGTATGTTAAATGGCTAATTATTATTTTTATATCTGTGTCTCTATACGTGCCGTATATAATTATATTTATCTTTCTATCTGATTTGGAAAATGTTAGCTTGATCAAACACTAAGGAAAGATGGGAACAGTGGCACACATCTTAAAGAGTTAAACAGACTTTTGTGATGGAGCACGACTCATAGCTAATGCTTATGATGAAACTCTTAAGTATGGGAATAGATTATAGAGTGGTTTCTGAACTTATGTGGCTGGAATCCCTTTCTCGGGAAGAATGTCATTGGTTTGTTTCCTCTGAACACACTCTGAGAAATAGTGTTTCTGAGTGGAATGGATATGTTGAGAAGTTCTTTCATTGCTTGTCCTAGGTAACTATACTTAATGGGTACAGAACTCACAATATGGATGCAAAATAGCATTGAATGGATCAATACGTCTAACAAGTAAGTCATATCTATGTTCCCATCGCTGTGAGGGTCATACAACCTGTTCTCAACTAAAGGATCTATCTATTCAAATATAAACGAATGCCAACATGTCCTGTAGGCTCTGTTATGCTAATTTTAACGTTGACAGACTGATGCCAATGACCTAAACCACGATCTTGCTACTGTTGCCTCGTGTGTCATCTGACCAGTTATCATTAAAACGTGTTAAAAATGTGGAGAGAGGGCGTAATGGGTATTTTGCCTGGACAGACACTTGATTTCATCAAGTCAGTTATGTTTCTGTGAAAATAGGCCTGTCATAGGATAATGAACCATCTTCTCCTCTATTCTGCCTTTATCTCATGTTTACCTTGGTTACACTTGTCATTTTTTCACTTTTCACAAATTGAATTCAGTTCGGAAATAGCTTAACAAAGTAATGACGTAAAGTATGAAAGTCTCACTGAAAGAAGCAGAATCGTTAACATGACTGATTATTCATAAATCATAATTTTAAAAAATGAGAGTCCTATCACTCTGCTTCCATTGCTTCAAAACCCCTGTGCCTTCTGAGTGGTCTTCAGATAAAGCCATGCATTGTCTGCTCTTCTCCAGTCTCTCTAGACTCAACCAACACCTCCCTCACTGTACTTCACCCAATCTTTTTTCACACTCTTTGCATTTCAGAGTGTACCCTTCTCTTACTTTCTCGACCACTCCATGTGATTTGTCCTTGCTGTTACTGTGACCAAAATGACCCTCATGCACCCAGACGACAGCTTCCAATACTCTGCCACCAACATTCACCCTCCTATTGCGTTGAAGAGATGACACCAACTGACACATGAAGAGACAGGGCACCTGGCTTGAAGATAAAAGCAGAACGAGGTTCCACCTGCGACTCAGTGCAGGACAAGGGAGCATGTTCTTGAGTGTTACAAATGGCTGTTTGCTACAGTACAGTGGCTTCTGTGCTATATCTCAGCAATTTTATGTAGCATCGTGTTCTAGATGAATGATCCTTCCCCTCAAAGTCCTGTGAAACCCGTATTTCCAGTACCTCAGATTGTGCCTATATTTGGAGATAAGGCCTTTGAAGAGGTAAATAAGTTAAAAGGAGGTCATATGGATGGGCATTAATCCAATATGACGGGTGTCCTCATAATAACAGGACACTGGGACACAGGCAAGCACAGAGGAAATGCCGTGTGGAGACGCAGTGAGAAGATAGCCGTCTACAAGCCAAGGAGAGAGACCTCAGGAGAAACAACCCTGTCCACATCTTGATCTTGGACTTCAGCCTCCAGATGGTGAGAAATAATTGTCTGTTGTTTGAGACCCCCTAGGTACTTGATTATGGAAGTCCTAGCATATATAAAATATGTCCTTATTTAATAGGATTCTCCAATTTAAGTTTTTTATGCCCCCACGTAAGGAAAGCAAAGCTCTGTATTCTATGTCCAGTCACAAGTGTTTACTCCGCTCTGTTCTAAAGAGATAGTGATAGATATTTCCATGCAGGATATTTTGATCACTCTGGAGACACTAAAATTGGTTCTGAAGAGGAATAGACTTTGTAGACTAAGGGCTGCTACCTTAAGGTCTTCCATATGAGAATGGAAGGCATAAAACATGAACCAGCTTAGAGATTCCATAAGATTGATCAAGAGGTTAGGGCAATGCAGTGGACTTTAGAGTTACTTATTGGGTATCCATTTGGTGAAAAGCACTGGGTATAGGTTCTGAGTGAAATAAAAAGGCAAATATGACATCATCCCAGCCATACAAAGTTCACTATCCCACATGGGAAAGAAATGTGTGATAGCACTCTCTCAGACAATTTGGGGGTCATCTCATTCAACAAGGGCCACTTCAGTCTGACTGAAATGGATCTTAATTTCTCAGCCAGAAAGGTCTCTGTTTTCTAAATTCCTGAATATAAGAGTGAGGAGAAAATTTGCCGTTTTTTTTTTTTTTTTTGGTCTTAAATAATGGAAACCACCTCCTTTCAAATATGGAAGCAAAACATGTGCTGGGTTTTTATTAGAATGCTGCCTTTGAAAACTGAGATACTTTGGGGAGTTAGTTGGTAACTTTAAAGAATTTTCTTAGTATTTACAATCTACCAAATGCTACTCGAAATCCCTTATATACATTTTCATTTAATGTTCCCAACATCTGAAGAATTTGCTTCTGTTGAGTCCTGCATTACAGATAAGGAAAGAGAGATTTGAGGGGTTTGGGTAGCTTGTCAAAGATCACATAACTGCTAAGTAGCGGAGACAGGCATCAACAGTAACTGATAGAAAGACCCCTTAGGTATCACACTGTAGTACCACATTCATTGTTATAATTTGTAATGCAAATAAGCCCTTTTCCAAAATTGGGTGTCTAAGTAACCAAGGGACTCTTAAACAGAGATGTTTTGCGTAAATATTCATTTAGTCTTTGGCACAAAATAAGAGTGGAAACTATTTCCAGACAAAGCAAGGCAAAATAGGCACTTTCAGATTGATTTCCTAATCAAATTATCACTGCAGTACTAACAGCCATGTAACGGGGAATACTTCCTATCAACGTGACTTCATGTTTAAGCTCCATATCAACATTCTTAGGACAAACATAGCCCTTAACGTTAATGGATTAAATGCTTGGGGGAATTTCTCCATACTTCATGTGTAGAGAGATGATGCTATTTTTCTGTATGTACTCATGGCTCGTGGATATTGGCCAGCCTCCAATGAGAGTCACATTCAGAACACATTGAAAAACACAACCAAATATTGTTTTCATTATACCAGGTTAGTTTAAAAAAAATTGAGAACAGAATACAGTTGATATCTAAAGTACTAATAAAATGATGTACCAAAGTAGTTTCTAGTTCTAGTGGCACTGTGCTCCTATATTAACATATAAGAAAGATATTCTTGTCTTTAACGAGACCCAATGCCCACACTCCTCAAAAATATGTGTTTTGCACTATTGCTTTTTTCACTCTATAGATATTGACTTGAACTCAAGCACATTGATCCATGTAAGGTTCCTTTATTAAAAATGGGAAAGATGATTCATATCATATTTGAGAAATAAAATTCTATGTCTGTTAGGAATTTCAAATTGATGGCTAACAAAATGCGAAATGTGACGTGAGAAATTAATAATGATCTAGCTTACTAGATCAATGTTGGCAGTGGTATAGAGCTTAGTACCTTCATTAAAAAAAAACAAAACACAACAATAACAGAGTATTCCAAGTTACTTTGTCTTGTGTTTGCTGCTTAAAAGAGCTAATTCATGGAAAGCACTTACCAAAGTGCTGAAAACATTGGAGGAGTCAAAGTTAACCACTGGTTTTTTGTTGTTGTTGTTTTGGGGTTTTTTTTTTTTTTTTTTTTTTTTTTTTTTGGTAATTTAAATTCAAGTTAGTTGACAGACAGTGTAGTATTGGTTTCTGGAGTAGAACACAGTGATTCATCTTTTACATGTGACACCCAGGGCTCATCCCCAGGAAGTGCCCTCCTTAATGCCCATCACCCATGTAGCCCATCCCCCAACCCACTTTCCCTCTAGCAACCTTCAGTTGTTCTCTGTACTTCAGAGTCTCTTATGGTTTGCCTCCCTCTGTGTTTTTATCTTATTTTTCCTTCCTTTCCCCTAAGCTCATCTGTTGTGTTTCTCAAATCCCACACATGAGTGAAACTATGTGATATCCGTCTTTCTCTGCTGACTTATTTCACTTAGCACGATACACTCTACTTCCATCCACGTTGTTGCAAATGGCAAGATTTCATTATTTTTCATCACCAAGTAGTATTCCATTGTATCTCTATGTACCACATCTTCTTTATCCATTCATCAGTCGATGGGCATTTGGGATGTTGTCATAATTTGGCCATCGTTTATAATGCTGCCATAAACACTGGGGGGCATGTGCCCCTTTTTGTATCCTTTGGATAAATACCTAGTAGGGCAATTGCTGGGTTGTAGGGTAGTTCTATTGTTATTACGGGATAAGAATTCTTATAGAAAATGATTTTAATATTACTCCTATGAGGAATAATGGCACTAAAATGTCATGCTGTGGAACTTTCTATGAGTTTCTCACTGGCTTTCATAATTTTCAAAAAGTGACATTATATATATCCTATATTGGATAGACAACCTTGGGCTTTGAAGATTTGGTATTTCTAATCGGCATCGTTAGCATAAAGTAACCATCCCAACCAGATACCTTATTACAGTATAATCAATGAAACACAAAAGAACTGAATGCATGTTCTCCATAGAAAAATACATGTTCAATGGGAAAAAATTAAACTTGTCCAAATGCTTAATTTTTTAGTTCAAATTTTATCAGTATTGAGTCCAAGGGACTTTTCAAAAAAAGAGGAAAAAAAAAAAAGAAAAGATAAAAGAAGTGCAAATCTGTTTCTCAATTGGCCTGTTTATTCAGATTTGATTTTTCATATGAGGAATCTTTATTTTAATTTTTAAACTATTCTCACCATTATCTTTAAGAAAATGACAAAGGAGAGTGTATATGTAAATTGGACCTAAAAGTGTAAAAAAGAAGTCTGCATTAATTTATTTTGAGTGTAAAACTAGCTTGCAAAACATGAATAATATAGGCATGAGACATGGATAATAACTGACAGGGATAAATATGAAGTTTCATACAGGCTGGTGACTGATACCCAGTGGGGGTGCCTTTTATCTTAGAATGAGCAGCTCTTGAAGGTTGGTTTTGCATTTCCCAGATGATTAGTGCTATGGAGTCTCCTGTCATGTGTTTGTTGTCCATCTGTATGTCTTCTTCGAAAAGAAGAATGTCTATTCAGATCCTCTCCCCTATTTTTAAATTGTATTGGTTTTGTTGTTGTTGTTGTTTTTGTTGCTGTTGTTGTTTTTGCTAATGAATTGTAGGAGTTCTTTATGTATTTGGGATATTAGCCCCTTATCAGATATGTGATTTGTAAATATTTTCTCCCATTCAGTAACTTGTCTTTTCATTTAGTGAATGGTTTCCTTTGCTGTGTAACTTTTTAGTTTGATGTAGTCCCCTGGTTTATTTTTGCTTTTGTCACCTTGGCTTATGGTGTCAAATCCAAAAAAATCATCATCAAGACAGACGTCAAGGAGCTTACCACCTACGTTTTCTTCTACGTGTTTATGGTTTCACGCCTTACGTTCAAGTCTTGAATCCATTTGGAGTTAATTTTTGTGTATGGTGTAACATAGAGGTCCAATTTTATTCTTTTGCATGTAGCTGTCCAATTTTCCCAATCCCATTTATTGAAGAGACTGTCTTTTCTCCATGGTATATTCTCGCCTCCTTTGTCAGAAACGAATTGGCCTTATACGTGAGGGTTTATTTCTGGACCCTCTGTTCTTTCCCGTAGATCTATGTTTGCTTTATGCCAGTACCATACTGTTTTGATTACTATAGCTTGGTAGTATAGTTTGAAATGTTTAGGCCTCTAGATGTGTGCCAAACCTAAAGCCTGTCCTTCAGGACAAAGCTCTAGAACAAACAAATGGGCCTCTTTCAGAGAAGGAGTGGGGGGTGTGCCTCAGGTTGCTGCCTGTGCAGTGCCCTGGGGTGGTAGCCAGCTAAGAAGGATCTCTTCGCCCTTTACAGTCTCATGAGACCCAGGACCACAAGGCCCCGTGGCCACCAGAGCCCAGCGATCAAGGGGCATCCCCTGGGCAGGAGCTGCCAAGACCGGGGACACCAGATGCTTGTAAATCTCCCCTCCGGAAGGTAGTAGCACCTTGCAGCCTGGCAGCGGGAAGAGCGGGGGAAGATAGCGCCCGCCCACCGGGACTCTGGAGCGGATTACAGGCAGGCCCCTAGATGCATCTTCAATTAGAAGCCTCTCCAACAGGCTGCAGCTGCGATCGGAAGCAAACAGGCCTCCTTCCCAGGAAGACTGAGCTCCTGAGTCTGTTGCTTCTTGTCGTGCCGGCAGACATGGTGGCTGTTTCAGTGGTGGCTGTTTTAGAACCCTTTTGGGGTTGGCTCTAGCTCTTGGGGACCCACGAGCCTAAGCCCCCTCCCCTGCCACCGGGCGTGTGTACAAGGAAAGAAAGAAGGAAAGGAAAGGAAACAACACCCGAGGAGGAACCCTGGCGCCCCCAGGAGCAAGGAGCGGGGAAGCGTGAACGTGGCACCTGCTAGGCCTCCGCCTTGGGGAGCGTCCAGCAGGCTCCCCTGCCGGTGCGGACCAATCCGATGTCCTGCCCGCGGGCCGAGGCCCCACAGCCGCACCCGTCTCTCTCCCGCCGCCGCTTCCACCCGGGTGGCCTCCACCGTCTCCAGGTGAGTCCTCCCGCCAGTGGGGCTGGGCGCCGGAGCCCCAGTGGTTCTCAGAGCTAGATGTTTAGGGGGCTCGAGCCTCAGGTGCAGGTCTTACAAGTCGGGGGTGCCCGATGTGGGGTTGCTCAGGGGGCAGCCCCAGGTTTTGAGCTCCAGGACGGTGAGTCCCACGGAGAAGGGGTTTGGCGACACCGTGTCCCAGGTTCTCCTGTCTCCTTCCATGGGCGCCTTCTCCCTTCCGCTCCGTTCCCAGGGGCTCGGCTGTCACCAGGCAGTTTGGGGGTTGTTTTTTGTTTGTTTTGTTCTGTTTCCAGAGGAAGTTGCCCCATATGCAGCTGTGAGTTACGTGTTGGGGGAAAGTGGTGAGCTCAGGGTCTGCTTATGTTGCCGTCGTCTAGTGGGACCTCCTACGACCTTTCATTTCTGCATTGGTGGTTTGGGGTTTTCCTGGTTTGGGGGCAGTGAAGAGTTTGCGTGTATATCTGGGTTAAGGTTATCTGGTCTTTCTCCTGGCTTCTAAATAGAATAAATTTACGAAGACGTTCTGTAGTTTGAGATGGCATTACCTTTTCTGCTGGTTATTTTGGGGTTTTGTTTACTTGCATGATGCTTTCTTTTTCAGCTTAAATCTCAAAAATCTCATAGTTCCCTTCCATCGTTTCCATGCTTAAGGTTAACATCGTGACATCTAACAGTATGGGCTAGTGTTGCCTGTTTGCTTTTTGGGGTTTTTTTTTTGTTTTTTTTTTTTTGTTTGTTTGTTTTTTTTTTTTTTAGCTGTATTTCTTTTGCGTGACTCATTTTGCTCAACGAATGTGTTTGGGATGTTTATCTCATTGTGTGTTGCTGTAGATCATTCTTAATCTGAATATTCTGTTGTGTAACTACACCACAGTTTATCAAGTCTTCTACTGAATGGCTCTTGAGTAGTTTACATTTTATGGCTTTTAAGGATATCCATTCCTAATGTTAGGAAGAGTACCGCTAGGAATAGTCTAGTCTGCCTTGTGGTACGTATACGTTTGGGTGTATATTTATTAGGTGTAACCTAAGAGTGTGATGGCTGGGTCTGGGCAATTTTAGTAGGCACTGAGATAGTTTTCCAGCAGTGTGTTGAGTGTTTCCAATTCATTCATATGCTCTATAACCCTTGGCAATTTGTCTTTTTCCAAACTTTAGCCCCTCTGTTGAGTGTCGTTATATTTTACTGTGTTTTTCATTAGCATTGCTCTGATTGGTAGTCAAGGTGAGCAACTTTCATGCATATATGTTTTCATTGCCTTTACAAGTCTTTGGCCCAGTGTACTATTGCATTTTCTGTGTTTCCCATAGTGATTTGTAAGAGTTCTTTATATATTATGGATATGAGTCTTTTGTTGGTTGAGCTTATATATTACAAATGTCTTCTCGCACTCAGGGTTTGCCTTTATATTATTTTTATGTTTTAACAAATAAAAGCTCTTCATTTTGAAATAGTCCAGTTTATAATTTTCTTTGTTAGTGGTTTTTTTTTCCTTTTTAAGAATTATTTGCCTAGACCAAGATAGCGAAGCTGTTATTCTGCAGTTTTGCTAACGCATTATTTTTTCATTGCGCTTAAATCTGCAATTCACTGATTTTTGTTGATAGGGTGAGAGGAGAACTAATTGAGTTTTGTTTATAGGGTGAGGTAGGGATTCAGCTTTCTTTTGTCTCCTGATGTCCCATTGTGACAAGGGAAAGTCTTGAGATGCCCTGGGAGATACCTGCCCCTGGTATCTGGTATCACCTCCTCCCCTAGAGTATATGAACAATTATAAGTATGATGGATTTTATTCTTGATTAGGTTATGGTGTAGCACAAAGGTAAATATTCCAGATGTCATTAAGGCCCCAATTCAGTTACTTTGATTTAATTAAAAGGGAGATTATCCTAAATGGATCTGATCTAATCAGATGAGCCCTTCCAAGGGACTTGGCCCTTTTTGAAGGGAGATATTGAAAGCATGAGAGAATGCTCTCGCTGGCTTTGAAGGCCTGAACTGCCATTTTGGAGAGGGGCCCATATGTATAAGAACAGCAGATGGTCTCTATCAGCGGAGGGCCTGAGTTCAACAACCACAAGGAAATGAATTCCAGCAATGGCCATGTGTGCCTAGAAGAGGCCCCAGAGCCTCCGGCCCTGACCAGCACGTCCAGGTGAGGGCCTGAGCAGACAGGACCAGCTAACCTCTACCTGCACCCACAGAAATGGTGAGTAAAAAATTTGGATTGTTTTAAACCACTAAATGTGTGATAATTTCTTAAGGCACCGTAGAAAACTAATGCGCTTGTTCATGCGAAACTGCTTATTGAAAAATGCGCCATTTTTTTCCCACTGCACTCTAGCAATGCTTACCCATATAGAAGTGTCTGTCTGTTTCAGGATTCACTGTTGAGTTCCATTGGCCAGTTAGTCAATGCTCGTGCTGATGTCGTGTTATCTTTTTCGAGTAAGTCTTGGTGTCTGGCAGTTTGAAGTCTTTTAGGCTTGGGGTTAGGCTGTAGCATTTCCTTGGCAATTCTTGGTCCTTTGCGTTTCGGTATGAATGTTTGAATAAGCTGGAATTTTTAAAAGAAAGAAATGCTAGAAATGTCATTGGTATTGCATCGAATCTACATAAATGCCTGTAATTCAATCTTTTACCCACAATTTCATATTTTATGTAGTATAAATCGATTTCATACCATAAGCAAGAATGCAATAGATATATTTCTATTCCCTTCATATTCCTGCCTTAATTTCACGACCTAATTTCACTACATAAAAATATTTTTCTTACTCTTTACATATTTACATACATCCTTCTAATTTTTCATCCCTAATTCGTACCATTCATCTCCTTGTTGTAAAGGATGATGAAATCAGTGTGTTTACCCTATTTTCCACTTTCCTTATGTCTTTCCTCAAAACTTTTATGTTATTTCTGCATTATTAAGGACTATGACCGAAACATTCTGTTCTTTACTCATAAACAAGCTATTTGTTTTAGATTGCCCTACAGTAAAATAAATTCCATGACCTTGCCATTTCTTTGAGAAGAGCTTTTCCGGTCGTTTTTTGGTTAGTCGAATTTTATCCTCTGTTAGTTTGTTCTGATGTTATTTTTCCTTTTAGGGAAGACTTACACATTATGGATTTTAATTGTTTTTCATTTCATGGCTTTTTTTGTTTTTTTTTTTTTAATATGAAATTTATTGTCAGATTCGTTTCCATACAACACCCAGTGCTCATCCCAACAGGTGCCCTCCTCAATGCCCATCACCCACTCATTTTATTGCTTTTTGATTGTAGTTACAGTTTGACTATTTGTAAAATTCTTGGTGCGCCCTTCCTTTCTCTGCAAACTTCGTGTGCTAGCTTCTCCATCTGCTGGAATTTACTTTTACTCCGGAGAAATCTGAGGCCAGAGCAATTCTTGCTCCTTCTGGTCAGCACTCTTCAAGTAACTTTTCCCTGTTGTCTTTGCTGAGCTTTGCAGCTGTACTCATATATTTCCGATGGTGATGTGGTTGTCTTTGACATGTATTATTACATCAGGACTTGGCATTTCTGGCATTCCTTGCTACTTTGGGGTTAGTACCCAAGTTGAGAATGCAGAAATACGACTGTACTCTATAACTTCTAAGCCAAGAAGTGTCTATGCTACAGTGCTTCTTTGCTTTGTTCTAATGGGTTATAAATGTGTCTTCACAGATATTTTATATATATATATATATATATATATATATATATATATATATATATGTATATGTGTGTGTGTGTGTAAAATTAATATGTATTATCATATATAATATATAATCAATATATTGTATATTATTAATATATAATATTACATATTATATATAATATTTCCTCTAGTAGGCTTACACCTTTACACTTGAATCAGCAAAATAGCACCCCATGGTTAGTTAAGTCAGAGAATGTTCTATACCATTCACGAAACCTCTTATTTAGATATTACCTTTTTCTTTGGGTAATAAAGCAACAACAGCTTCGACAATAGTACCAACAGCAGCAGCAGCCAACAAGTGTTAAGTAATTACTGTGTACAGAACAATATATCATTGGTTTTATGTGGATTGCCATATTGAATCCTCATAACAGCTCTGTGCTCAGGTGAATGCTAAGGTCTAGTGAAGTAAAGTAACTTGAGATACGTTACTCAGTTGGCAAGTGATGGAGTGTGATGTGACCCTGTGCCTTCTGACTTTAGAGTTTTTACTATCTTTGCGTGGGTACTGCTCAGCTGGCATGCAGTTGCTTTTTTTCTTTTATTTTTTTAATGTTTATTTATTTTTGAGAGAGAGAGACAGAGTGCAAGCGGGAGACGGGCAGAGAGAGAGGGAGACACAGAACCTGAAGCAGGTTCCAGGCTCTGAGCTGCCAGCAGAGACGTGGGGCTCGAACCCACAAACTGTGAGATCATGACCTGAGCCGAAGTCAGACGCTCAACCTACTGAGCCACGCAAGCGCCCTGTGGTGTGCAGTTGCTTAATGTCAGCTTTGTGGAAGCTTTTTATTTCAATGTAGTCCCATTTGTTTGTTTCGTCAAATCCAAAATATCATTGTCAAGACCCATGTCAAGGAGCCTACCACTTATGTTTTCTTCTATGAGTTTTATGGTCTCAGGTCTTACATGCAGACCTTTAACCTATTTTGAGTTGTATTTTGTTGGTGTAAGGTGGTGGTCCAGTTTCATCCTTTTGCATGTGGCTATCAAAACCAAAATGAGACACACTTCACACCCGTTAGAATGGCTGTTACCAAAAAGACAAGAAACAGCAAGTGTTGGTGAGGATGTGGAGAAAAGGGTGGGTGGGAATGTAAACTAGTACAGCTACTATAGAAAACAGTATGGAGGCTTCTAAAACAATTAAAAGGAGAAAAGTATGACTCAGCAATTCTACTTCTTGGTATTTATCTGAAGAAAATGAAATACTAAGTCAAAAAGATATCTGTATCCCCCATGTCGGTTGCAGCATTATTTAAGATAGCAAAGATGTGAAAACAACCTAAATGTTTATTGATGGATAAATGGGCACACACTCACACACACACACACACACACACACATTACACAGTGGACTATTATTCAGCCATAAAGAAGGAAATACTAATATTTGTGATTACATGGATGGCGTTTGAGGGCATCATGCTAAGTACAAGAAGTCCGAGAAAGACAAATACTGTATGATCTCATATATGGGATCTATTTTAAGATACAGAGAACAAAGAACAGATTTGTGGTTGCCAGAGGTGAAGAGGGTCAAAAAGTACACACACACAAAAAAAAAAGAAGAAAAGAAAGAAAGAAAAACCTTTTCCAAGTATTCCTAAGATACCTATTTTCCAGAGTACCCATTTTCTGTAAGTATTCTTAGCAGAGTTCAGAGCTAAAAGGATGAAGCCGAGAGCTACTGAAAGCAGTAACTGAAGGACTGTATCCACAGACCAGTAACAAATCATAGACTAGGGAGCCACTCTCAATGAAGAGAACCAGTTCCTGATCAAAGAGCATTCCTGATATTCCCTCCTCTGGGGAACCTGACATCTATCTGACAGGATTACGGACTAGTAATTGTAGTATGCTGCTGGTTTTTCCTTGTTGTGAATAGATATGTTTGTTATGGTTATCTATCTCCTTCTTACCTTTGTACTTGAGTATGTGACACCAGATAGCTTGTCCTTTTTTTTTAATTTTTAAAAGTTTATTTATTTTTGAGAGAGAGAGAGAGTATGAGCAGGGGAGGGGCAGGGAGAGAAGGAGACACAGAATCCAAAGCAGGCTCCAGGCTCTGAGCTGTCAGCACAGAGCCAGACATGGGGATCGAACTCACGAACCTTGAGATCATGACCTGAACCAAAGTTGGACGCTGAACTGACTGAGCCACTCAGGCTCCCCCCACTGCCTTTTTTTTTCAAAGGACAGATTTTAAACACAACCTACCCCCCATTCTGTGCCTGGGTGGCTCAGTTGGTTAAGTGTCAGATTCTTGGTTTCAGCTAAGGTCATGACCTTGGATTACATGAGTTCAAGCCCCATGTCGGGCTCTGTGCTGGCAGCATGGAGGCTGCTTGGGATTCTCTCTGCCTCTCTCTCTGCCTTTCCCTCACTCATTCTGTCTCTCTCAAAATAAATAAATAAACTTAAAAAAACAAAACACATCCCCCTCACATAGCAGAATTAGATATCTAGTTCCTGAGAGATGTTTGCTAGCCTAGATGCTTAGTTTGATGAAATAAATAAGGCCATTCAAAATGAGTATGTAGGAATGTGTAAAATGGACATTTGCTGTATTTGCCTACATAGTGTCTGTTCCTCCTGCTCACGGAATAGTGCCCTGGTTTGTCTTTGGTGTACTAATCTGTCTTCTCTTGGAGGCTGTAAGGTATTGATGAGGCCAACTGTCTCCCTTCCCATCTCCTTTCCCCAGGCCCATAGGGAAGAGGAATGTTGGCAGGGAAGCTGACCAATGAGCTTACTCTCCCCAGCCAGCTCCCCATCTTGTTCCAGGAGGGTCAGAGACAGTCTAAGGTAATGCAGTCCTAGCGTGTTAGTGAAATTTTTTGGAAAGGGATGCCATTTCCACCAAAAAATTATTTTATGGCTGAATATTATAATCGCTTTAAACAAACATCATTTCCTTTGCCAACCTCAAGAGCAGTAAGAACCTATTTTAAATGGAAGGATTTGGGAAGGAGTTGCAATGACCGGTGTATCTGTTGAAAGTGGGGTATATATATGGTGGAACTTGAGGTCCTGTAATCCTGTTTGAGAAGCTGTTCATATAGTCTCAGATCTTAGGCTTGTGACAGGAAGTAGCCGCACTGCCTTTGCAGGCTCTGTTCTGGGTAAAGCTCAGTTATGATGATTGTAATTCACCGGTAGAGAAATGACATAAAGGGAACAATGAACAATCGCATATTTCCCCATTTCCTAAGAAAAGTCACTTTTCTCCAGTCATGCTCCAGATCCAAAATATACAATTTTTATTGCCATCCTATTTGTTTCCTCAAATGTTCATAAGGAAGGGTTGTACCCTTGCAGATGTGCGTGCTCACCCGTTTGCCCATTCCACGGGTTTGAGCAGCATTTGTAAAATTGAGTCCCCACTGCATGTGAAACAGTGATCTGCCAGAGATAGAAAACATGAATGAGACACATCGAAGGATTTAACTGTACCCTGGTAAGTTGCATGCATTCTAGATGCTATGATCATGAAATACTCAGGTGGCACCTTCTAGCGTTCTCTGATTACTTGATTCTCTTGTTCCCATATTATAAAGTCAAGAATCTCCACAGTATTCTTGTCCGAGTCAAAAATATATGAGGAGCTCAGCAAATACTCACTTGATTCATGGCATGTTCCGTTAGGCAAACTTTGTTTTCCCAAAGACGCTGAGAGATATTCTATGACTAATATGTCTCGATTTCACAGAATTCCTATAATAGCTATCTACAGTCTCCATTTTCTTCCAAAGATTAATCTGCTTTGGATGGGAATTTTTGATAAAGACAGATCTATCACAATCTATAAAAAGAACTCGAATTATATCAAATCGTGGTGCCACAGTTACTGTGGGAAGTACTAGCTCTAGGAGAAAGCATGATCTTAAAACAACTTTTAAACAATTTGTTGCTTACTCTCCTGCTTTATGAGGAACAAGTTCAGATTTATCATGCTTAATTGGGCCTCAGGGAAACATTTACTATTTTCAACATGATATAACGCAGGAAACCTCCCCACACACATCTCACGAAGACAAAATGTATCCTTTGAGATTGTAGATTTGGAGTGAACCATAACTGATGTGTGTTATGAAAATAGCCTATTATTTATAGTCAGATGGATTTATTTCAAGATAGCCTGACTTCCTACATGTGACCCATCATTCCAAGATAAAGTCACTTGTCAATTATCAGCCCTGATAGTAATAATGTGTATGTACACGCTGCCTCAAGGACCGCAGACATTTTCATATAGTATGTGTCACTTTATGGAACATTTAAATATACTGCATAAAATATGGATCCCCTGGAAATAACTTATGCTTGGTTTTGGAGGATGTTTGGCGATGGAAAGAGTAGTTTTGTAGACCTACTATGTACCCAGTACTTTCTCATGCTGTCTTGTGTGGAAAGTATAAGATTCAGAACCAGACCATCAGCTTTTTGACCTGCCTTTGTCACCTCCAAGCCCAGTTATTTGGGTGGGTCACCGAGTCTCTCCTGCCTCCTGGAACTCCAGGAATAAAATGGAGATATTTGTACTTCGTGCATAGGATTTTTCGTGACATAGTGGGAATTAATGTATGTGAAATGGGTAGAAAGTGCTTGTCACAGAGTAAGCAATATGGAACTGCTAGAATTTTTCACAACAGTCTCACATCATGATATGCATCATCTGCGTTTTACACGTTGAAGGGAACAAGTCTGACAGCAAGTTACTAGGAAAAAGTAGCCTTTAAAACCCGAACCCAGATATTCTCATTTTATCTCCAGTAGTTGTGTTTTTTTTTAATTTTAAAAAAAGTTTTATGTATTTTTGAGAGAGAGACAGAGTGTGAACAGGGGAGGGAACAGAGAGAGACTGGGAGACACAGAATCCAAAGCAGGCTCCAGGCTCTGAGCTGTCAGCATAGAGCCCGACCCGGGGCTGGACCTCATGAACCACAAGATCATGACCTGAGCTGAAATCAGATGCTCTATTAACTGAGCCACCCAGGAGCCCCAGTTGTGGTGGTTGCCCTTTTAATGAAATAAAAGAGGTTCCATTTTACTATGAAACCTGATTTTGCTGATTTTGTACCATGTCAAAAAAATAAATAAAATAAAATAAAATAAAATAAAATAAAATAAAATAAAATAAGAGATAACTTAACCAAGGGTAAGTCTTGACTTGTTTCCTACACTTATGTTTTTCTATAGTATTTTCTATACTTTCTGGTTTTAACCCTCCCCTTGGAACACTTTTGTTTGTAACTATTTTATTGTACTCTTGTTTTGCCTTTTTTTTTTCTTTTTTACTTCCGTTTCCCCAGTGTTAAGCAAAATACCTGGTTATATAAAGGGTATGAAATGAATGCACCCATTTTAGATTTTTGATTCTGTGTTAGTCACTTTCCCTTTCCTTTTGTGAAAGTGATTCTGTTTACTGGTGGTAACACCCACACGGGGACCATTTATTTAATTCGGGTGATTCTACCATACTATGAGGAACAAACAAATTGAGTACCCATGGACAGGGGTAGTGTTGTTGATTGCAAAATGTTACCAATATACAGAGATGGGTAGAATTGTTTCAAGTCAGGCTACATTCTATTCTGAGATAAAGAGGTGCTTAACTCTTCCCTGCCTTCTTCATAAAGCTGTGCTTTATTCTTAATGAATATCTAGATTGCATTTCCAGATCCTTGAATGCAAATTGAAGCATATGTTCATGCAATTAATTAAAGATTAATCGAGATTTTAATGTCCTAATATATCTACATGAACTCTTAAGTACA
This sequence comes from Panthera onca, assembly GCF_046562875.1. Classification (NCBI taxonomy): domain Eukaryota; kingdom Metazoa; phylum Chordata; class Mammalia; order Carnivora; family Felidae; genus Panthera; species Panthera onca. The sequence goes on along the minus strand of NC_138345.1, from coordinate 8,139,416 downwards.
TTTTAGTCATTTTTTTAAGCGAAAGCACATTCATGAGAAATATTCCCACCTAGATATTTCAATCTTTCTTTTTATTTTACATTATCTTATGTGTCTTTTTCAAATATGAAAAAGACTGTTACAAGAATCGGAACTGTGTGGGAATCCAAATAACAGTAAATAAAAGTTTAAGGAGCCATTGCTAATTATTCTTATGTCAAGATGGCTTTTCCAAGGGTTGGTGAATAATTGTATAACATGGACTGAGTTCGTGCATATTTTAAATAGCATGTGAAACTTGGGGGAATTAGTAACACTTTCAAGGTGGTTTTACTCCATGTTACGAAACAAAGCTCTTTATTTGCCTTTAAAGGTGAAAAAGGAAAGAAGGGGAACAGAAAGGTATGAACATGCTATTGTACAGGAAACAGGGCAAGAAGGATTACTTTACATTCCTCTTGTCTGAAATTATCTATTTCCATTCTATAGCATCTTTGTTTGTCGTTCCCCTGGTTATGTGGTTACACATAGGCTGGCTTTGTTTCCGTATCCAAAACTGTTATCATGTTACCTTTAAAATTTGGCATACGGCAACAGAAGGGGTCAACAGTGCCACCTTCCTCATGGTTTGTATGACTTCATTAGTGAAATAGAACTGTGGGAACCAATTTCCTAGGCGACTCTGAAGTCATTATGAGCAAAAAGGGGACTTTCGTCTCTACTGAAGTAAATAGTTTTAATGCGGTTTGACATTTGAATAAATTTAAAGCGTAGGAAGTATTTGGTGGGTTCTTTTGACAGGCTAATGTCAAGATACTTGGAATGTTGAGAAGTACCCCATTTTATAACATGTGTTTCATTTCATATGCAAAATAGACCGTGTCTCTAATTTAGGTATGAAAATCAGAAAATTAGAAATTAGATTTGTAAAATAATGTCTAACCTTTAGGACATGACAATCTTGAAACAAATTTACAAGGCAATTTCTGTTATTCTTAGACAAAGGTAGACAGAGAGTTAGATGAATAAAATGGAGCGCTTTCTTAGGGAAAATAAAAACTTTTTTTTTTGAAACCTTAAAAAGAATCAACTGTAAAATTCTGTCGTCTTATGTTCTATGGTTATGGGGATGGGTTGTCATCACAAAAGACAAATTACCCAAATAAAATTATTCTACCTTAGCTGCTCGACTTTAAAAACATTAAAACAAGAATTCATAAGAATTTTGGTTTTCGTTTATTTTTTTCTTTAACTTTAAAGTTGTATGTAAATATACACAATCATCTTCAAATTCAGAAGAGTTTAAGCACCAAAGTCTTCTCCTTGGCACATAGATGCTATCAATACGCAGAAATGAGTCTGTTCTCGTTTATTGCTTTTGTCCGGAAAGTAAGCATATAGGCCACAGTATTTCAGTTTAATTGAAGGCCATATCATTCATGCCGCAAACCCCCCCGCCCTTCTGTGGAAAGAATTGCACGAAAAATAACTCTGTTCTGCGCCAGATGGTGGGAGCCCAGAAACGAGAAATCGGAGCCGAAGAGGACAGATCAGGTCAGCTGGACCGCCTCCCCCTGCCAGCCCAGTATCCTGAGGGTGACTTGAGGGTCCCCTTCTATCCTGAGTTCAGTAACCATGGTTACCCAGCCCAGGGGCTCTATGTTGCTTTTTAATATCTCACAGATCCTGACATCTTGATTTTGTTTTAACTTATTACCATTTTGCAAAGCTGTGTCTTACAACTCCATGATGTTATTTTAACTATTAAGTATTTCTCCTACCACATGTCACCCAATCTACTTTCCTCTGGTGTTGTCATGGTCCCCAGTGCTAACGACATACTCTATCTTTGCAAAGCATGACAAGGAATTTGGAGGCTCCTGTGTACACAGTATAACTTAATATAGAATGGATTGTAATTGTTTTATAATGGCTAATTTAATGATAGCGGGCATGCTGTCATATAAACTCGGTGGTGGTCACATAGGTACTGACTGCTGCAAGCCCTTATTTTTAGGGTGTATTCATTTCCAAGGGCTACTGTAAAGAACTACTATAAACTGGGTGGCTCAAAACAGCTAAGATGTATTCTGTGTCGGATTTGGAAGCCAGAGGTTAGAAATCAAGGTATTGGTAGGGTTGGTTCCTCCTGGAGTCTCTGAAGAAGAATCTTTTTCTTGCTTTTCTCTTCTAGGTTTGGTAGGTTCTGGAAATCCTTGGGTTGTAGGCACATTACTATCATCTCTGACTCTGTCTTCACATGGCATTCTCCCCTGTGTGTTTGTGTCTCTATGTCCAAATGTCCTCCGTATGAGAACAGGCTAACCCTACTCTGATAAGACCCCATCTTAACTTGATCACATCTGTAAACTCCCTGTAACCAAATAAGGTCGCATTCACATGGTTTGAGTAGAGGTGAATTTGGGGTGGAGGGAGGATCTATTTAACTCGGTACACATGAGTTGGCATTTTTTTTTTTCTCTGAAGGGCCAAATAGTAAACATTTGTAGGCTTTGCGGAACATACAGTCACAACCACTTTAACCTGCCACTGTCAATACAAGCGTGACTGTGTTCCGGTAGAACTATTCAATCTCATGAAATACTGTTCTTTTGGTTTTCTTTCTCAACCGTTTGAAACAACCATTCTTGTCTCGTGGGCCATATAAAAACAGGTAGTAGGCCGGATTCGGTCCTCAGGCCCATAGTTCACCAACTCCTGCTTCATGGTCGTATTGATGTACTTGACTCCTCATTTAACATGAAGAGTGGTCATCTGCCGTATGTGAAGGAGTCATCGCAGCCACTCTGTGATATGCTGCCTTGTTTTCTGTCTCACATTTGTTGACTGTTACATTTTGGTTAAAACGAAACAAACACACTCTTTAGTAAATCAAGAGCTTGAAACGTGAAATGCACATTCCTTTCCTCATTCTTGTTCATTCTGGGTTTCTGCCCCCTGGGAGAAACTGCTTCAGTTATTTCCAGTTGCTTTGTTTCCATCAATAGTTAGCTCCATATTTCAAAAAGGCATACTTTCCCAACAATTGCTGTCTTTCAGTTTTTGCTATCAACTAATGTCTTACTAAAAAACAAGTATTTAGATTTCTTAAACTTCCTTCCTCTGCCTTCTGCCATTTACCAATGCTCTCCACTCCTCCATTTTCCCAAAATAACAATTTTGGGTTAAATCAACATTCTTTTCATGCGTGATCATAATCGTGTAAACATTATTCAAAGCTGAGTCACCAAAATGTTGAGACTATATTTCCTTTCTTTTTGTTTTGTTGTGTGTATGTGTGTGACTAATATCCTCATATTTCCGCTCGTTCAGCTTTTAATCATTAATTAGTTATTAATCATCCGGTCATTAATTCATCCCCACATTTTCTCAAAAGACTGTGTAAACCGTCTCACTATAGACAAATACAAAGCACGTGTCTCTGTCCCATTTCTGTGCCTGGAGGCCACCCTTCCTGTTGCCTCAACTCACCCCCATTTCCTGCTCTGTGATGGGCCTGTTGCATGGCAAGTGCACTGGGATATCTCTCGCCTCGTCACTGAGAACTTTGCCACTTTCTGCCAGGGTTGAAACACGTGTCTTTTCACAGTCTTGTTTAAATGGGTCATACCACTCAGTTGCCCTCTGAGAAAGGAGATATCAGTGATAAATTTGCCGAAGTGTTTTTCACCTCCAAACCAAATATACTGAAACTAAATTATACTAAATAGATAATTGGATTGTACAGTGAATTCTAAGTTAGAAATAACATTAACTATAATTGTGAAGACACATCTTTTTCTAACTTCTGACTTTGAGGATTGCTGTTGGTAAGTGTGAAGCTGTTCTGATACCTGCTTTTTGGTATTTTTTTTTAAAACTTTTGGAGCTTTATAAATCTTGTCTTTAAGCCTGATGTTTTGGAATTTCAAAAGATATGTTTCGGTGAGAGTCCTTTCTTCCCCCCCCTCCCCCCCCTTGGTGTTGGCGAATACTTGGTGCTGTTTGCTTGCTGAAAGTTTGTGTCATTTTGCTCTGAGAAGTGTTATTGTGGATATATTATACACGTAATACGTGTGTGTATAAATATATAGGTAAATAATATATGTATGTAATATATAAAGCGTATTTAATGTAGGTTATAAGATAGAGCTGCTTGCATATATAAATATGTATAATATAGTTTATATGTAGACAACGTATAAGTGTAACGTACTGTAGAAGTTACACACACTGAGCTCACGTTATTCTATTCTCCACTTTGCTTCCTCTGCCTGGAACTTCTGTCACTTCTTTTATTTTGTTATTCTATCACACTTATAAATATGAGTCAGATATTTTGCATTCTGAATTGATTTCATACTGTCTTCTCTCTCTTGTTTTCCCTGATTTTTTTTTGTTTATTCTTCTTTCTTGCAGAAGTCTTCAATGTTATTTTTACTTTCAAACCCTTCATTTGTGGTTCATTCTCTGCTTCCATATTGTTACTCTCTATGCATTCTTTCCTGTTCTTTGAACAGTTCTTTGTTTTGTTTTGTTTTACAAAACTCTGTTTTTTCCTCATGGATACATTGTCTGTTCTCTTTCTGAGGATGCTATAGTTTCTTATATTTTCTTCTGCTCCCCTTCCCCCCCCCCCACCCCCCTGCCGTGCTTCCTCTGAGTTCTGTTGTTCTATTTATTTTGGCTTCTGCTTTTTGTGCCAGGGGGTTTCTGCTCATTGGAAGTTCTGCGCATGATTTGGAGTTCATTAAATACAGATATGTTGTTTTCTTGGGGAGTGCTTCCAAGATACGGTTTTCCAAGATCTTTTCTTTTAAGCAGTCAAATACCCTCTAGGTAATTATCTAATTTGGTGGATATAACCTTAGATCCCAACATTCTAATAGCTATGCGGAAGGGCGGAAGGCAGCCTGACTTTCACTTAATGTTCTGCCTGCTGCCGTTAGAAGGAGGTTCTTTCCACTTTCCACATGCCATCCATTCTCCTTTCCAGAGATTCCTCAGCTGACACCGAGTGTCACCTTTAGTGGGAGACATAAACATTTATTTAAAGTATAGACTCTGTTGAGTCACGTACATATTCTGTTATTTTTGTCCCCCTTGAATTATTTCAGCATCAGGCTTATTCTAGGCTATAGGTTGTTTTTCAAATTGCCTTTAATGGTAATGGGGTCATGTAATTTGTTTTAGCTCAAGACTGTTGACTTGTGGGAATATATAGTTATTTTATCTTATTTAGTCCTATTTCAGTCAATATATTGTGTCAATCTCAGTCTCCTAGATAAGGATTAAATTTTAATGTATAAAGAGCATATTTTCAACATCTACTACTAATTACTACTACTAAAATAATAATAATAATAATAATAATAATAATAATAATAATACTCTTAGTGGAGTAAAGTTCATTATCACTTTTTTTTTCTGACTGAAAGTATCAAAAGAGAAACAAAAATGCCAAAACTACCCCAAGGAAAAGAGAAATGTGTATAAAATAGTCCTGTTCTTTCTCAAGTCTTCTTCCAAACATCTTTCCTTTATACTCTTCTCTTTCTAAAAAGCTGAAGCCCAAGGAAGACCAAAGATGTTATGTCAGAAGACATATCACCCATCACTGTCTTCTAGACATCAGATAGACTCATCTTGTATAGACAAAGACTAATGGCCAGGTTCATCATCCATTGGGTTGATCTACAGAAACTTCAGGAATTTCTTCTTTATGTGCCCAAGGACATCTCATAAAAAATGACACTTGGCTGATTTCACTTCTTATAACAGAGAAAACAAGAGCTGTACTCAGATAAAGCAATACATTTGATTCTAAGGAAGAGTTAGGTTCTACTTGGTTTATGGAGTTGTGCTGATGCTCTATCTACACACCATTTGATTTAGTCATCTCTGATCATTTTTCTTTTAACTTTCAAATATAATGATGGAGTTAAGACCTTGAATCTGAAAATAATAATGTAACTACTATGTTAATTGGATCACCAGCTGTTTTGATTTAATTTGTTTCCTCTTGGGCATGAATTGAAACTATATGATGTGACGTAGGACATGACCATGTAGGGTGTGAAGCTAAGATATGAAAAGTATCGTAGAAAAAGAGGTTTTCTTCGAGGTAGAAGAAACTCTGGATTATCAAGTCAGCCCCAAATTAACAAATGAGTAACATGAGATGCTCAGAAGCACAGACACACTTAGATGTGGACCTATATTTGAAGCTCTGGAATCCCGGGTTAACATCCTAGCAAATGTAATTCCTTCTAATTACGATTCCTTCTTTACATGTAGGAGGAGCTCTTGCTGAGATAGTCTCACAAACTACTAGAGGACTACCTAAACTAAACTGAAAGAGACCCAATATTCCCTCTGCTGCTTATAGTCCAGGCAGTGTATTTCTTAAGACCTTTAAGACTGTTAAGACCAACAAAGTAGTGTTTATGTGCTTATAGCAATAAAATAATTAACTCAAGTAACTGCTACTAAATAATTCCCTTTATGATTTGAAATATATGACCCCTACCACTTTACTAGGGAGATCTTGAATGTTTAAAGTCACTTAGATTCTAGAATTCATATTTTATATTTGAGTATAAATTTATATTTATAAAATGCCCTGAAGTAGATGCCATCAGCATTGCCTACCCCACCCCCATCATAAATCTGGGAATTCTGAGTTCAGCACAGTTTAAACTTTCCCCCTGAAGATTGTAGCGCTTGCAAATGGCCAGCCTGAAACTCTATTCTAGGTGTTCTCTTATTTATTTATTTTTATTTATTTTTAATTTTTTAATTTACATCCGAGTTAGTATATAGTGCAATAATGATTTCAGGAGTACAGTGCAGTGATTCATCCCCTACATATAACACCCAGTGCTCTTCCCAACGAGTGCCCTCCTGGATGCCCATGACCCATCTAACCCACCCCCCACCCAAAACCCCTCCAGCAACCCTCAGTTTGCTCTCTGTATTTAAGAGTCTCTTCTGGTTTGTCCCCCTCACTGTTTCTTATTTTTGCTTCCCTTCCTCTGTTCCAGATGTCCTGATAAACTATGGGTAATTGTGTTTAGCAAATGTTATATGAAAGTTGGGGATGAGGTGGAATTGATATTGAATCCAGGTTAGGTTTTACTATATTCCAAATTCCGGTCCGTGTTCCTAAACAGGAGCTTTGAGCTTGAGCAAAATAGTTGAGAAAAGCAGAGAGTGGAGACTTCGATAAGATTGTAAAATTTATCTTTGTTTCAATAATGAAACGTAATGGCTATGAATTTGAGCTTTTTCTCTTTATTCTTAAAATATGTAATACCCAATGTCCTCGACATGCTAATAACAATCCTTAAATTTCCAAATTAACACTAATAAATAGCTTACAAAATGAGAAGCAAAATTAATGAATATCATCATCATAGTTCTTCACCAAAAGACGAGGCTTTCCATTTCTTTTATTACATGTGTTAGCCTTTTGTTTATGAAACACTCTCCATGTTTATGAAATGGTACAGGATGTGAGGGTAGGTATTAATGTCCTTATTTTTTAATAAAAATAATTGAAGCTTAAGAGATTAAATGATTCGTCCATTATCAAAGGATTTAAAGTGGCAAAGTCAAGACTATGAACTCCTGACACTGTTTCCATAATGATTTCATTTTTAATTACAAAGTAATTACAAAGGATCTTATTTTTATTCATTGCTCTCAAAAAACCCGGAATGACAATAATACAAAGCAGAAAGTGAATGCCCCTTCCTCATGACACTTGGCTTTTCAGTGTCACCCTGAGAAATGATCACTGTTTATTCCTTGGCCCATCTATTCTGAATCGTAACTATACTCTTCCCGTTAGTCCCACTTTCTTGAAATAACCAGTTTTACCTCTTCTGTCTTCTGCTCCAGTTATTTTTCTAGTGACTTTCATGACTCTCTATTGCAAGATACTTCTCTATCTTGCATAATCAACCGTTTTAAAAATGTTTATTGATTTCCCATATTGAAAGGCGAAGAATGCAACATTTTTACCCGTTATGTCTTTTTCCAGGTTCTAATTTCTGTCAATCATATTTTAAAATAAAAAAAACATGCCTCTCAAAAATGAATAAATGTTAAAAAAAATAAAAAAAAAAAGGAGGGGCATCTGGATGGCTCAGTTTGTTAAGCGTCAGACTTCGGCTCAGGTCATGATCTTGCAATATGTGAGTTCGAGCCCCACATCAGGCTCTGATGAGCTGACAGCTGACAGCTCAGAGCCTGGAGCCTGCTTCAGATTCTGTGTCTCCCTCTCTCCCTCCCCTACCCCACTTGTGCTCGCTCTCTCTCTCTCTCTCTCAAAAATACATAAATGTTAATAAGAAAATAAAATTAAAATAAAAAACATCCTGGGGTGCCTGGGTGGCTCAGTCAGTTGAGCATCCGACTTCGGTTCAAGTCATGATCTTGCAGTTGGTGAATTCCAGCCCCATGTCGGGCTCTATGCTAACAGCTTAGAACCTGGAGCCTGCTTCGGATTCTGTGTCTCCCTCTGTGTCTCTGCCCCTGCCCACCTGTGCTCTGTCTCTCTCAAAAATAAGTAAAATGTCAAAAAAAATTTAAATAAAATTCCTTTTGGCTAGCATTACGGTTGTACATATAATATACTTAAGATATTGTAACTTTCCACTACGCGAAGTGAAATATTGTATTATCCTTTTTTTCCACCTGTCATTTTTCCTTCATCCCATCTCCCAACTTTTGTTTGATTCACCATGACTTTCACATTATCAGGCTTTGTAGCACGTACATCCCTACCACCACCCCAATTACTGCTTCTGTGCATTGTGGAAATTGACTCTAACAGTTGAAAAAGAATGGCAGGTCTTTACATATTATATACTGTGAAATCAAGATGTGTATTTGGGGCCATGGAAGTGATATCATCTTATTCGATTAAAACACTTTACAAAACACAAGCACACATTTACAGAGTTTCATGAGACGTTTGAAGACACGTCCCCTATGGATATACCCCTATATCTATAAGGGCTACATCTAGTGCCTTTGATGAGAATTCTGATGCCAGTCTGATCATTCCTTTGCAAGCAAAAATTCATTCCTTTGAAAGCTTTTAGTGATCTTTTTTTTCCTTTTTTCCTTTATATTTGATGCTCTGGAGTTTCACCAAGGTTATTCTGAGTGTAGGCTACCTACTTACTCTTAGCTCATTGCTCCTTATGGTACACTGAAGTCCTTTCTGGCTAGAGAATTGTGTATATATGTACAAGTTTGGAAGGTAGGTGTAGAAACCTGATGGAGGCTGTTTAATGCATGCCACAGAAGCAGTGTTACAATAAGACCTGAGGACAGATCTCCAAAATTTGGAATCTCAAGACACTGGTTTCTACTTACTTCATTAATATTTTCATATGAAATCACATTAGTCGAAGGCATAGCAGTATGAAATGAAAATATAATGCTAATATTTTTAAATAGCTTTTTCTTTAAAGGCAAATAAACAAGTCTACATGCAGTCAATTATGATTTTTGCTTTTGTTCATTTGATCCGTATTATTTTTTCTAGAGGGTGCTGCTATACTTCTGTAATATGTGATACCATGTTAGTTTGGATGTAACTGTTCTATTTAACAAAGTGAACATAAAAAACAAACCATAATTCGCCTACTTAAAGTTACTCTCATAGAGAAAGAATTTAGGAAACCTTTCTTTCCTTGAGTAGTCTTTGATAATACTATGTTTTTAACTTTTTAAATTTTTCTTTTTTTTTTTTTATTTGCAAGAGAGACAGAATGTATGAGTAGAGGAGAGGAGCAGAGGGTGAGAGAGAGAATCTTAAGTAGGCTTCATCCCCAGCACAGAGCCTGACATGGGGTTCGATCCAACAACCCTGGGGTCATTACCAAGTCAAAATCAAGAGTCTGGTGCTCAGTCAACTGAGCCACCGAGGCACCCCCCAAATACTGTAATTTTAGAAGTATTTTTGTTACCATTGTTATTAGTTAATCCCGTGTTCTGAAAACTAATCATGAACAGAACACATTATTTTAGATCTGAAATCTTTAATTTCATAGTAAAGTCATGCTGGTAAATGGATAATAGTTAATTATTTCAAGTTGGTAAGGAAATCATCTTACTACATCAGGTTCAAGGCATGTCAGCCCATTCTTTGTGGATCTTTTTATCTGGGATAGTTCAACAGCCCACGATACCTATTTCTAAGGAACTGTCAGTAAATAGTACACCTCACAGCTGGGAGTATAATCTGGTGTGATTTACATGCTGGAATCACAAGCAAAATGGATTGAATGTTTCTGACCTTTAAACAGTTACTTCTAGTGGTTAATAAAATGTTTGGCACTATCAAAATGAGTAAATTCTATTCCTATCATAGATTCTTTTTTTAATTTTCAAAGCCAAAAAATAGTTTAAGCTATGAATAACTTTGAAATACGTGAAAAATTTTATAGGATAGCTGTTTAATTTTTCAAATTATTACTCAGCATTTGTAGTGTGTACTCTATTTGCTTAAAGACAACTATAAGACTGTTCCCAATCCTGACATTTTCATATGTATATATATGGAAAGAGAAACAAATAAACTTTGTGTGTATCAAAGTAAATAATGTATTGTATTTACGTAACAGATACGGTATAGATAGTATTGATGGATACAGAACATTATATATATGTATATATACAGAGAGAATATATACTATATAGAGAGAACATATTATATAATTACTAGAAAAATGAGCCAAAGTGTTAACAGTTAATATCTTTAATTAATAAAATCAAGTGAATTTTATTATTTCAATTAGAGCTTTCTGTGTCTTCTAAGATTTGAACACGTGTTTCTTTTTTAAGTAGATTCCACACACGCTTGCAGGTGTGCACGCGCGTGCGCGCGCTCACACACACACACACACACACACACACACACAGAGTATAGTTTCTTTGTTCAAAAAACAACTTTTTGAAATATCAAATACCCCTTTTCACAGATCAGTCTGATCGTTTGCATAAACAGATTAGAAGCATGTGGAATTAATTTTCATAGAAATGCATTTCGACTCAAACATTTTTAAAGAACAAAGAGTCTTCAGGAATTTTTTACAGTTTAATGTTATCCCCCAAACAACATTTGGCTACCTAATTATAATGTATTTTGAGTACAGTAGGTGATTTGGAAGAACTGTATTTAAAGAAATAGGCAGCTTTAAAAGGCTATAACATTTTAATACTCTGAAATCCTTACATGATTTTCCGTGAACATTTGAATATAATCACTAGTCACATTTAATTAGCCCACAGTAGTTAAAAATACGGAAGTAAGTACCAATGAAAGTGAGAAAACGCCACCGTTCTGTAATTACTAAATGATTTTAATTGCTATTAGAATAATCAGGTGTTTTTAAAGTTATTCATAGTTTTAAGCGTCTCTAAGATACCTGTTACACGCAGCATTTACTGAAAACACGTTTTAACTCTGGCCATCTATGAGTTGCAGTGCCTGGTTCATCGAAGGATGCAGAAGTAAAGCCACACACACGGAGTCTGTCGCCGTGACTGCATGGTATTCCTGTGGCTGTTGCTTTGCGTGGCTTCTCGGATTCAGAAAAAAGTTAAACCTAAAAATTCATTTACAGGCTGAGGCTTTGACAAAGGTAGCAGATTAGTCTTAATGTTTTTCATTTGTTATGACAAAAATGAAAAACTACGTTTATATTGGATGACAAATCATGATACGAAGAAAATAATTGTTGAAAATGTTTTCTTGCACATGAATTTTTAAACATATGTTTCTAAGCAAAGCAATTTTTAAATAAAATTGAACATTGGTACAGGGTCACTCTAGATGTTTCACTTCGAGACGACCATTTGGAAAGCTGATTATCTTAGCAAACGTCATTGTTCTTACTTTCAATATTGCCTTCTTGCCATCCTAGCTTTTCACTAGTTTAGCTTAAATTCCTTCTGTGTGGTAAGTCTTGCTACCTGTAACTGCCTTCTATATGCCACTTTTTTACCCTCTATTTTATTGAAATTCCCTTTTTCTTTAACTCGTCATCTCCATAGTTTCTAGGAATTAAGTTTTTTTGAAATACAGTTCTAAGAAACAAAGCATGCAACATTAAATTGAAGGCATTATGCTAAAATCGTAGTATTGAAATGTCTTCGTGAAAAGCCTGTCTTCCGTACTCCCATTTTTCTGTGAGCTTTTTGCCTTGTTCTTCCGGGTACAACTTATGGCTGGGAATTCAAAGACTTAAAATAAGATGCCACTCTGTGACTTGGGATTGATATTCTTGTTATACCTAAGATTTATGTTTTCTCTGTTTGAGTAAGACTATTTGTTAGCGATGATATGGCTACCTTGCTAGAAAGAAGTAGAGAGAGAGAGAACTGTTTAAATCTGTGTCTACATCCATGTATTTTTGGAGTATCCATCAGAATACACGAAATGAAACCAACAATAGTACCACCAAATAAAACAGTGAAAACCCATCAAAACTGAGCAAATGTAAGAAACATAGCTTTTAAAATATAAAATACAAAAATGGGATTTGAGGAATTTGTTATTTGATGTCATTCAATTACCTACAGATTTATAAGTTTAGCTTTTAAAAATATAGCCTTTGGGGCACCTGGGTAGCTCAGTCGGTTAAGCGACTGACTCTTGATTTGACTCAGGTCACGATACTACGGTTCATGGGATCGAGCCCTGTGTCGGGCTCTGTGCTAACAGAGCAGAGCCTGCTTGGGATTTTCTCTCTCCTTCCCTCTCTCTGCTCCTCCCTTGCTGACATGCACACACACACTCTCTCTCTCAAAGTAATAAACATTTCTAAAAAAAATAAGAATACAAATATAGCCATTGAATGCCTATCAAGTGTTAGGCTCTAAGTGTATTTTTACACCCCCTAGCTTTCACCCTTTGTGTGGTACAGCTACCATTAGTTGTAAAGTGAGCTAACTTAGGCTTAGGCTTTTTAATACCTTTATGAAACTTGTACAGCTGGTTGCTCTTCCGAACAACTACCTCTTAGAAAACATGAGAAATTATTTACTTAAGTAAAAAGTAGGAATCTCTTGCAGATTACTAAAAAGTACTAAATATTAGCAAGAACATTAGAAGGGCTTTAAGATCAACCTGACTTTATACTTTGGCACATTTCTTGCCTTCTTTAAAAGTACGTATCACACTGGGTGTTGTATGGAAACCAATTTGGCAATAAATTTCATATTAAAAAAACTATGTATCATAAACAGGTGCCATTTAAACACCTGTAATCTAATAATATATATAAAAAGAAGGATATCAGACAATATTTTTGGAAAGTTAATGCCCCATTTGATGAAATAATAGACATATATAATAAATACTTTCTTACAGTGACATATCAGAAAGACTAGAAACCCTGTATGAATTGCGTGTATTCTGGAACCGTGGGCATCAATCCACTGATTAACATTATGAAGTCCCTTAATTTGGAGTTGATTTGTATATATCACTACAGAGGTGGGAGCAGTGGTTCAGGATTCACATCCCTGAATGATGAAAGAAAAATGTGTAATAGGTGTTCTATTTATTTGGTGGGAAACTGGCTAAAAGGGAGAGATGCCAATGCAAGGAGCTGTCTCTGTGATCGTAGAAGTCTGTATTTAGAAATAAAATTTTCATCTATAATTGACCTTATTAACATCATCAGAACACAATTATTTGTCCCTAATGAGCGTCTGCCATGTACTAGTCGTTTGTCACATTTAAGCAAAACAGTAAATAATGTCAAATATCAAGGCATGTACCTATATTTGCAAATATACGTATAGTTGTGTATGTTTATGTGAGTGTGTTTAAAAAATCTTTTTGAATACATTCATGCATCATATTGGGTATGTTGGTGCTTATATGTCAGTCTTTTACTCTGTATTAACTATCTATTGGAACTTAAAAAATGAGTATTTATTCCCAGAAGTGAAACTGCTAGATCATATGGTAGTTATATTTTTTAAATTTTTGAGCAACCTCCATTCTGTCTTCCGTCATGGCTGTGCCAATTGACATTCCTACTGACAATGGCCAGGGCTCCTTTTTCTCCACATCCTTTCCACTCTTGTCATCTCTTGTCTTTTGGATGATGGCCGTTCTAACAGGTGTGAGGGATATTTCATTGTGGATTGAATTTGGTTTACCCTCATGATTAGCACTGTTGAGCATCTTTTCATGTATCTTGACCTTTTGTATATCTTCTTTGGAAAAATGTCTATTTAGATCCTTTGCTCATTTTCTAGTGATTTTTTTGGTTTGTTTTGTTTGCTGTTTGGTTGTAGGAGTACTTTACATATTTTGGATATTGATCTCTTATCAAATATGTAGTTTGCAAATATTTTTTCCCCCATTTGGTAGGTTGTCTTTTCACTTTGTTGATGGTTCCTTTTGCTGTGCAGAAGCTATCATATAATTCTGCAACTCCACTTCTGTGAATATATCCAAAGGAAATGAAAACACTAACTCAAAAAGATATCTGCACCCCCATGTTTATAGCCCCCATTATTTACAATAGCCAAGACAGGGAAACAAACTAAGTGCCCATCATTAAATAAATGGAGAAAGGTGTGGTGCATATACAATGGAATGTTATTCAGTCACAAAAAAATAAGTAAATTTTACCATTTGTGAAAACATGGATGGACCTTGAGGACATTGTGCTAAGTGAAATAAGTCAGACAGAGAAAGACAAACACTGTATCATCTCACTTATGTGTGGAACCTAAAGCAAGCAAACAAACTCAGTAAAAACGATCAGACTTGTGGGGGCACCTGGGTGGCTCAGTCGGTTAAGTGTCGGACTTGAGCTCAGGTCATGATCTCATGGTTTCTGAGTTCCAGCCCTGTGTCGGGCTCTGTGCTGACAGCTCAGAGACTGGAGCCTGCTTCGGATTCTGTGTCTCCCTCTCTTTCTGCCCCTCTCCCAGTCATACTCTGTCTCTCTCTCAAAAAAAAAAAATGAATAAAACATTAAAAATAATAATAAAAAAAGAGAGATCAGACTTGTGGTTCCCAGAGGTAGAGGACAGGTGTGGGGGCGGGGAGAGAAATTGGAAGAAGTGGTCAAAAGGGCCAAACCTGCAGTTATAAGATAAATAAGCCTCAGGGATGTAATGCCTAACATGATGACTATAGCTGCACTGATGTGCAATTTATAGGAAAGTTGTTAAGAGAGGAAATCCAGGGGAGCCTGGGTGGCTCAGTCGGTTGAACATCCGACTTTGGCTCATGTCACGATCACACAGTTTGTGGGTTCGAGCCCCACATCAGGCTCTGTGCTCACAGCTTGCTCAGAGCCTGCAGCCCGCTTCAGATTCTGTGTCTCCTTCTCTCTCTGCCCCTCCCCCGCTCATGCTCTGTCTCTCTCTGTCTCTCAAAAATAAGTAAATGTTAAAAAAAATGCTAAAAAAAAGAGAGTAAATCCAGTTCTGATAAGGAGAATTTTTTTTCTATTTTTCTTCCTTCTTTTTATTGTATCTATATGAGAAGATGAATGTTAGCTGAACCTATTGTGGGAATCACTTCACATCATTTATAGTATATGTAAATCAAACCATCATGCCATGCACCTTAAACTTAAAGAGAAACAATAGATTAAAAAGTTATTAGCTATAACAGCATATGTTTAAAATGAGTATTTATTATCTCCCAGTTTTGAGAGTCAAGAATCTGGGAATGACTTAACCATGTGGTTATGGCTCAGGTCTCTCATGGGGTTGTAGCCAAGCTGTTGGCTGGAACTTCAGTCTCCTAAGACTTAACTGGAATTGAGAGTTTTGGTGCCAAGCTCACTCACTTGGTTCTTGGAAGGCCTGAGTTTTTTGCCAAATAGTCCTCTCTATAGAGCCCTTGACATAGTAGCCGGCTTACCACAGCAAGGGTGATCCATGAAACAGAACCAGAGAACCTCCAAAATGGAAGCCACAATGTCTCAGAAGTGACATTCTGTCACATCTACCGTAGGCTATTGGTCACACAGAGCACCTCTGGCAAAGTGTGGGACGTGGCCACCCGGCGGTGTGAATACCAAGAGGTGGGATTGGTTGGGAGCCATCTGGGAGGCCAGCTACCACATACTCTGAGCATGGACACCCCAAGACCAGTGGTCATATGCTGTACGACTATGTTCTCAACTTCTGGCAACAGTTCTGGGCATAATAAAGAAGTGCTTCCTCTCTGCCTCCCTCCCTGATAACACAAACATATTTTTCTACCGTAGAATCTTAAATAGGCTCTCAGGAAAAGCTTAGCTAATTCCCCAATTTTTAAAAATGCGCGCAACTGAAGTAGGAAAGGTGAAGTAAGCAGTAAAGGGTCACATAGCTCTTCAGGGACATAATCGGTGTTTCTTGACTGTGTCCCAACACATTGTCACAATAGCATGCTGACATTTATTATTTTGCTATTAATTGTGCTTAATCCTAATAAGTCTTACATTCATGTGATATTTAATCAGGACAAATGCCTGAAATAATAGTTGACTGATTCCCTGAAGAGCTTTTTACTCTGGCAATTCTGGTATCTGGTCTTCTTTGTTTTAATCTTGGTTCATCCTGATAGCCATCTGAGTGGGCAGATAGGACCCAGCTCTGCCTTTGCCGTCCTATTTTTTACATTGCCACTAGGGTTTGCCTCCTAAAACTCAAATTTGACCTGGTAAATTACATCTTCAGTTTTCGCAATGGACTCACCAGGTTAGATACTCAGTACTAAATAATACTACAGTATAGGTAAATCTTCAGATCAAAGTCTTTGGTATTTATTTATATAGGGAAAGAGGGAGAGAGAGGTGTCCAGAAAAAGAAACGTGTGAGAGAGAACACATGTGTTTTTTTAAGGGACTCTACATGGAATACTCCTGTAGAGCTGAGAGATAGATTTCAATAGATGGTTCAGAAAGGCCCATTGTTTGAACAGAAAAACCACAGAGCAGGATGCATTCTACTAGAGAAAGTATAAAGAGCAGTTACGGGTAATGCAAAAATGATTTTTTTTGGTAAAAACTTATCTTAATAGTTATTACAGTTAATATTCCAAAGTGTCTGCATTTTATAGCAGGCCCAAGGAAGCACCAAGAATGTGAAATACTTCTCTGTTTTTTAAGCCACAGTGAATTTAAAGCATTTTATGCTATGAGAATATACATGTCTGCATACATGTGTCAATATTGCTAATATGCATATGTGTGTGCATATCTATCTGTACATATAAGCTGATTTCCTTGGATAGGGCTTCTGTGAGAAAGAATGTGTGGAAAAAAATCCACTAACAAATTAGATACATGCTTGGAGATTGTTTTCTACCAGTTCTGAGTGGAGAGGGTTAACAGGTGGGACAGCCTTGAGGCTGGTATAGCCAGGATGCCATTACAGTAAATGAGGTAATACTATTTTGCCGAGACTGGGTAAAGGGTAGCTTAGAAAGGATGAACTCAAGCTGGAGGCAGATCTAAATTAATTAACTCCAGATAGTCAGAGATTCTACTGTGAGAAAGCAGTGGCTGAAGTCAGGACTCAAATTGTACTTTATCATGCTGGGAGAAGAGCAAAAGAATACATATCTTGCTGTGATGCAGTTTGGCCAGGCAGCAATATTAGATAACTCTGGGTCAAATATAATTTATAATTAGTTATAATTGCTTGAAAGCCCCTCTAATTAGAAATTTTAAATTGGCAATAAGTCCACAAGCATTAAAATAGTTGCAAGGTTTGCTTAAAATGGATAAGAAATGTTTGAAATAATCAAGCAGAGTGATCACTGTTATATTCCTTTTACAAAGCTTTATATTAATAATTACTTTTTGGCTTCTTTGGACTTTCTAAAGTATGAATGAATGGACTATCTCTTAGATCTATGATGGGGGAGCAAATAACTCTTAGATTGTCAGAGTATTAACTCTTTCTACACTTTACATGAAGTGAAAAAAATAGGAATTTCAAAACTTATCTGTTCTATCAACAAACATACTTTCCATTCTGGGAATGGCTTTGCAGAGCTATGAAAAGCTGTTCTCATGACAGAAGTCATAGAGAAGTGAATAATACACTTATCCAGAGGAAGAGATTGATCAGACATTGACTCAACAAGTGTATACATTCTTTTTCTGTTGAGTCCCTAATGTGTGGTTTGATCCTCTCATGCACACTTCCTCACCATTGGTGTTCAATAAAGTAGTGAATTCACTCACGCGATTTAACTTTCACTACTGCAAGCTATATATAAATAGTTCTAGAAAAAGCCATATGAATACATTAGCTAGAAAGAACTACAAACGCATCTATCCAAATCTGTCTGGCCCTCAGTTGATTCCTGGAAGCCCTTTAATTTCTCCAAACTGTACCTGACCTCCTCACGTTGGCGCTCCACGGCGGTAATAACATGTTTTCTACGCAATTTTTAAGTCCTTGAATTTACCTTTAGCCTTTTCTTGCCTCTTGTAAGTGAGATTCAAGCCCTGTCATGTAAACACTCTCAACTTTTCTCCTTTCAAATTATCCCAACAAAAGAAGGCATTGAGCTGACCAGCTTAGCCCTCAAACAAATCCACAGGAGCTGGAAGAGATTGGTAATTCTGATGGAATCACGATGACTGATAATTAAGTTTTGCTTATGTTCAGCTTTCTTTAGCTTCAAAAATGATTGAAAATACCTGGACAAAAGTGATGAGAAGAACTAGTTGTACTGACACATTCCTAAGTTGGGCTGCAGGTTTGGTAACCATATAACAAAACATTTTACAAATAGATGGCAAATGTCTTCTTCCCACTAGGGTTCAGTATACAGACCGGGATGCTCAATCTCAGTGCAGGCACCCAACCAGAAATGAGACCATGCCAGCCTGAGGAGGCCTCTCTGGTAACTTCGTGGGCATCGGGCACCAGGCAACAATCGGGATTATGGTTGGACACAGCAGTGGTGGCATTCAGGAAGATATCACAAGGTGTACCATGAGCAGCTGAAGTCTCAGTATAAGAACTCATTAAGGAAGATTTCGCTGAAGGGCGTTGATCAACCCCCTCCCCCCAAACACAAACACCACAATCCTCCCTGACTGACTGACTGACCCAGTGAATGTCCTCCCTCCTTTCCTTCCTTCTGGGCAAGGTGCCTTGCACAGTTTATACACCATAAACATTGGTTGACTTGAAGGTATACTCAAGACACTTAAGTTCAACCGAAGAATTTTATCCCTTTCCATTTTTTAGACCTTTATTTGTATATTTAGTAGAATAGGAAGATCTGACATTATTTGTTATAATTTAAAATTGGTGTGCAAATGTTAAAAAAATAAAATTGTCCCTTTTTTTTAAAAAGTGAGATAACAAACAAAATAAGTATTTGTGTTATCAAAATGAGAAAGTATTGTGTCGTTGTTCTAAAGCTTGATGTTTTGTCAAAGGCACCCGAAGCTGGTCAGTAGCTAAGCTCCTTCTTGCTTCAGAAGCGCTGTGCAGAGTCAGGCTGCCATTAAACACCAAAGGCTGAATTCAGCTTAACAGAAAAGACGAAGTGGTGACCGAGGGTGGAGTTATCTCCTAAATTGGTGTAACTGAAACTCTCTGGTATTCCCAGAGTGTGCCTTCTGTCTCCCTTAATAGACTAAACATATGTGTCTTTTCAATCACTTAGGAAAAGATGTTATGAAATAACTATAGTCATAAATGGGCCATAGATGGTTTTAACATAATATCATAATCCATTCATAATTTCTAATTGACTTTCAAATGCATCACAGCTAGCTAAGATATTTATTTTTAATGACATTATCCAGCAAAGGTCATAGAAAAAATCAGGGATAGTTTCTGTTCAATGTTACAAAAATAACATTATGGTCATCTCTTTGGTTTTCCAAAGAATAATAATGTGTTTCTCCCTCTAATTCAAAGTTTTTGCTTGCATTACATTCTTATTAGCTAAATGAAAGGAGAATGCTATTTTTCAATGGAATTGCATGCCATTTTCATTTTGAAGTGATGTTATTTTCCTTCTCTACAGTGGCATTATTTGTTCTAGACTGACAATCATTTATTATGATCAGAGTCCCCTTTGGGTGTGGTGGCGGGGTCTCATTTTGCATGTCTGCAAAATATCGCTGTCATCATTAGGTTAGATTCTGTCCAATGAAACAGATCACTGCGTTTAAAAGAAAAAGATAAAACATTTGCTCTTTGGCTGACTAGATTGGTTGCTTTATTTTAGTGATCTGTTTGGTCTGTATCCTTCATTTCATAGCTCTCTCTTAAGAAATTTTACTTGCGACATTGGAGTTAGATTTTTGTCCAGTAATGACCTTTATTTTCATAATTGTAAGATGTATGTTTACATTTATTTAATAACATCTTTTAATAGTTGAATGTTCAAACACATAAAAACACAGATACTACAGTCTCTAAACTAAGGCAGTGTTCTTTACTAGGCTTGAGTTGCGTGACTCTTGAGAGTCTAATGAAAAGCCACGGATAACCCCTCGGTGTTGTTGGGACACAATCCGAAGCCCCCTTTCAGTGCTAGGAAGAAATTATAGTGGTGTCATGATAAATCTTTTGCATGTTTATTTGCTTCTGGTTGAGAAAGCAGAGTTTTCTGGTTCTCTTAATCCTTTACTTGCTGATGAGGGTCCAGGTCATTCCTCAGAACAGGACCCACAGGACATCCTTCAGCCCATCACCAGATCCTGGGTGCATCTTTACACTCAGGAGAAAAAGCCACAGGTATTAAAGCAACTCATCAAATATAGTCATTTCTGACTGTGACTTTTACGATAGCCGACATGAAAAAGAGGAGGAAAGAGACAGGGAAGAGTTGAGAGCAACTTTCTGGAGTAGAGAAGGGTTTCTGGTTTTACAAAGATTCCTAGAATCCCCCTCCCCCTGGCTGCACACGCACACACACACACACACACACACAAGCCTATCTTACAATTCACAAAAATGTGGGATTAATTCTCTCTGTCTCCACAAGTGTCTCTTATTTGAGATAGAAAGTATCAGTGCTTCTTTTTCTGGTACCTGGCATAATGTTGCTTGGGCTATATAATATGGGTAAATTACAGAATCTCGTTTGCCCCAGAAGAATGTTTTGGAAGAAACTCTTAAGAAAATGTCCTTATCAAAAGAAGGGAGATATTAATCCATTCTCATCATTAACTACCAACTCCACTTAAATATTATATGTTCGATGTGATAAACAATCAAAAGGCCAGAATTGGAACACTTGATATCCTTCTTTATTCCCCTTCCCCAAAGTGGTTTTGCCAGGACAAAAGTAATACATGCAGTTTCAACATCACTGATCATTTTACCTGGTCTCCACTTTCAAACATATTAGCTGTACTTGTCTCAACAAAGACTTAGTGAAAGGGATTCTGTCCTGAAATGATTATATTTCATAGTCATATGCCTCCTTCACTTATCTCTACCTTTTTCATTTAGCCACAAATATTTTTTGAGATTCACCAGCACTCTTAGTCTACAGATTCTCTTTTACCAAAACACTAATCATTGTTTCTTTTCCTGAAACTTTTAATATCTCTTTATTTTTTTCACTTGACATTTTAATATCATACTGTCTTCTATCAACTTCCAAATCCATTCAAATAATTACCTAAGTACTCCGGTCCCAGCTTCTATTTTAATTTTCTAGATGTTTAGTGTGTGTGTGTGTGTGTGTGTGTGTGTGTGTGTGAATTTTCTCAGTGCTTGCTGTTGTTTTAAATACGAGAAAACATCACATTTGCTTAAGCCACCTGGGGCTCTCCCTTCACGGGCAGATGAACATCCCCTACATCCCAAGTCATAGTTCTTACGTATCCTCAGCTCTGCTGTGTTTCCCTGCCAGTTTCCATGAGAATCCAAATGCATCATGAAAACTATTATTTTTGCAACCTAAGTAATTTGAGGAGGTAACAAATGACCATTTCTCATCTTTCTGGCTGGTAACTGGCTCTGCTTTACTTGTGGTTTTTCTTTCTCTGTTCCAGGCCTCCCTCCTGCCTCTCCTCTCCCTCCTGAACCTTGCCCTTTTCCAAAAATCAAGAACCTCTGCAAAATCTGCCTTCCTTCAAATCTCAGCTGCTTTGCAAATGGAGGTCACTCCCATGGGGCTGCCTGTTCTTTCCTGTGCTTCTTTGGAGATTCAGATTCTTAGATGGTGGTGGTAAAGTTGATAAAATATGGGTTTTCAAAACCTAAGAATGACATAAATGCAAGTGGCATTTATGGAAGAATATCATTGTAACACATATTTGTTTATTACTTGCAAAGCAATGGGGTTGCATGTTCCATTTCGGCCCTCAAGTGACTCATAGACTAGCTGAGGCTTAACTTTGCCAGTGTCACATATTAATGAGAATAAATATGTTTTAAGTTCTTATAAGATAGGAAAAGCTAAGAGTCACTATTTGATTTAGAGCTCAATTACTTGCATATATGCCTATTGAATTTATCTGATGCTACCTGTTCATGTAACGTATTGATGTCTTACGTAGAGAGCTTTTTAAGTAAATAAATAATTGACTAGGACAATTATATACTGACACATATATATCTATATATCTACTTATATACACACATATACACATACATACATAGATGTATGTCAAGTTAATTAAACAGTGTTTTAAAGATGATTAACTTGTCATCCCACATTCTGGTGTCATCCCACATCCACATTCCAAGAAATGGACTCCCAATTTTTTTAACAGATTTCTTTATCCAAAGATAATAAGTTACGGAAATCTAGACCCACCATAGCTATTTCTGATTGGAACACAAATAAATAACTTCTTCACTTAAAAATATGATCTTGTTAGAACATTTCATTTCTGTATTTTAATCTCTGATTCGCTATCCTGCTGTGTTTTGATTACAAGTATTTTTATCTAGATGTAAGATAAAAATATTTTTTTAATCCAGTAAAATATTTTCAAGGGATTTGTGCTAAAGATAAGGAATGGCTAAAGAGAGGAATAATAAATGCTCTGAGATAGAAACAGGTTTTTTAACAGAACTTCATGAAGTAAATATTTTATACTTAATTACACTCTGTCTCAGGTATGTGCCACACAAGGAAAACAGAAGTGTAGCTGAAGTCTTGTGTTCTTCAGAAAAGTTGCTTAACCCTGTGTACCCTTGGGCTTAACAAAAATAATGTTAGACTCCCAGCAAAGATGAAAAAATAGGGCGCGGAATTTGCTTGTGTGTGATTATCCAGCTTGGTCTATAATGTCACATTAATTTTAATTACCCAATTCCCTAAATTCTTTTTGTTTGTTTTATTTTATTTTTTGAGAGAGGGAGAGACAGAGTGACAAGTAGGGCAGGAGCAGAGAAAGAGAGAGACACACTCAGAATCCGAAGCAGTCTCCAGGCTCTGAGCTCTCAGCACAGAGCCCAACGTGGGGCTCAAACCCACAAAGATCATGACCTGAGCTGAAGTCAGACGCTCAACCTACTGAGCCACCCAGGCGCCCCTCTAAATTCTTTAATATGTAGAGGTCATCCAAGTAAAATAACCAAAAGAAAAAGCTTCTTTGAGAGAAAAACTGTGAAAGCATTATTTCAAGACAAACTGCAGGCAAGACCCACAAGAAATCCAATATATAAAGAAAATGAGTAGTAAAATGAGATGAAGAGTGAGTGACAGAAACTGGAGATTATCAAGCTGATATGTGTTAATTTTATCCTTCGCTCTGTGCAATACTGTTTCACTCAACAGAGTTGTTTCCTGTTTACAGTTGCTTTTTAAAAATTAGTCATCTGTATATATATATATATATGTATATATATATATATATAGTCATGTATATTAGTCATATATATATATTAGTCATATATATATATATTAGTCATATATATATACATATATATATTCAAAGCAGGCTATAGTGAGCATATAAATGTGTTTTGACACAGAAAATGATTATTTGATAAATTTGGGAATGTGCATTTTCTGAACTAGGAAATATGGAATAATTTTGCAAATAGTGTTTCTATGCAAAACAGAGTATTCAACCTTCATAAATCTGTGATGCGCAGGAAAGCAGATCACATCACGTATGCTATATTTTCATCCCACCAGAATATATAAAGTTAGCTGTTGCAGTTTTGTGAGTAAATCGTGAAATTTATGATAAACTAAATGCATAAATATTAGACATTTAAGTATATCAACTAGTCAAGGTCCAACTACTTTTTAACGAATTCTTTGGGAACCTGGGTGGCTCAGTCGGATAAGCGTCCAACTCTTGGTTTCTTTTCAAGTCATGATCTCATGGTTTGTGGAATTGAGCCCAGGGTCCTGCTGCACACTGACAATGTGGAGCCTGCTTGGGATTCTCGCTCACCTCTCTCTCTCTCTGCTTCTCTGTCTCTCTCTCTCTCTCTCAAATAAATAGAAATTATTTAAAAAAGAAAGTTTTTAAAGAAGTCTGTGAAATTCTAGCCTGAGATTTGCTTATAGGAAAACACTAAAGCTACTACTTATAACGAAAAGGACCAAAAAATATAAACAGTAAAAAATAAGATGGGATACTTTGGGGTTAAATATTTAATTTTTGCCTAGGCAATGATTGTTAAATTTCTTAGTTTTTTCTTTACTTGAAAGCTGAAGCTGAATATCCAAAGAAGTTAGGAGACACTTCTGTGATTATAAAGTTACAATTGAAGGGGCAGCTGGGTGGCTCAGTGGTTAAATGTCTGATTTCAGCTCAGGTCATGATCTCAGGGTTCATGAGTTCGAGTCCTGCATCAGGCTCTTCTCTGCTCTCAGCACAGAGCCTGCTTTGGATCCTTTGTCCCCCCGTCTCTCTGCTCCTCCTCTGTTCATTCTATCTGTGTCTCAAAATAAATAAATGAACTTAAAAAAAAAAAGTTACAACTGAAAACTCTGAGGAGATGTTTCAAGTGTAGAAACCCTCAGTCCAACATGAAGCACTTTGGAAGTTTTATGGCTTGCAGTGAGATTCTGGTTATTTTCTTTGTAAAATATGATGATCAAGGGGCATACTTTAATTCAAAGGTAAAATTAATAAAGAATCTTCCTTGGGAGTGACTGAATATGTATAAAAAATTGATATTGCAAATAACAACAATTAGTTGCTTTTTTATTATCAAAGTGGCAATAATTTAAAAATCTGGTGTTGCTGAGAATGTGGAGAAATGTTCAGACAGAATAGAATAAGTATAGATAAGTAATGCCAAATATTTATTTTACAAGAGTAATGAATAGTGAGAACAAAGGCTTGGAGCTGTGATAAGGAATTGTACGTCCCAGGTAAAATCAGCATGGTTGGAAATCAGGATTTTTATAAACAGCATGATGATAAGCACTATGCAACAGAATGCAACTGAGAGAACACCAGAGACTATAAAAAATTATAACTTATTTCAGAAGCAATTTACAGCTTTTTTAAAACAGGTGAATGAATTACTTGGTAAAATCGTGTCTTTGGAAGATTTTTCTAAAAAATGAATTGTTAGTGACATCCCAAGGATCGAATTGGACAAAGCTTAGGAGACTTTTGCAGTTGGCCAAAGGTGAGGCAGAAGATTCAAGTGGTGGATTGAATGTCAGTGAAAACGGGGAAAAAAGGGACAAATAGGAGAGATCGGCACAAATAGAATCCTTCGCAGCTGGTGGTTAATGGGATACATAACTGAAACTAAATTATAATGAAAAACATACCAGATTTGTTTTGATGTGTTCATGCCAAATAATAGAGCTTAGTGGTAGGGAACTCAAAAGCAGGAGTCTGCCATTTGCATGAGGGAGCATTAGTAGAGTCCCTGATAATTTGTCTTGACTGAAGTTTTTCGGACCATTGATGATCAAATTATGAACTGACAAAAATTTCACATCAATATGAAATTATCTATCTATCTATGTATGTATCTACCTACCTACCTATCTTTCTATCCATCTTACTCTAGCACAGAGAAATCTACTCACCATAATGTCAAATTACTTGCCTTTTCTGATTATAGTGAAATACTTTTGAATTATTTACAAATGCAGCATGTCGATATATGTTGTATATGTACATAAGTGAATACTGTATAACTATTCAAGTAGTTATTTTCAGACTTTATTAATGATTCTGAAAAATTTCATATTTAAAACACAATGGAACGCTAAGGAGAATCTTGCTACTCTGATTTCTGTAATGAGATTACCTTAATCGAACTATTTTGTAGCACCGAGGTAGTTGAGACAAAAAGGTTTTTCCCCTTACTTTGTAATGTAGGCATTTATTAAAATAAGCTTCTATCTAATAAACTGTAAGTGTTAACGTCAACATTTCTCTCATCCCTCTGTTCTCAAAGCACGTAACATACTATTTTGCAAACTTTTGGTTTCATGTATTTCCCCAGATTGCGTGGAAAAAAAATAATCAGTCCTGGCTATTTCTCTGTCATTATTTATGAAACGTATAATCCTTTCACCGAGGAATTAAGTGGGGAAAGCTACTTTACACCACTAGTAGATAAAAGGAGCCGAGTAGGAATTGGTATTATTCATTATCAAGTTTTTGTTGT
Source organism: Panthera onca (assembly GCF_046562875.1). Classification (NCBI taxonomy): domain Eukaryota; kingdom Metazoa; phylum Chordata; class Mammalia; order Carnivora; family Felidae; genus Panthera; species Panthera onca. The sequence continues at coordinate 8,112,857 of NC_138345.1, read as the reverse complement.
TGTTGTGGTCTGGTCTTTCTCTGAACCTGGCCTTGCTCTTACTTTACTGAAATCGTATACCAACAACAGGGAGATGGCTGATATGGGAGAGGCTAAAAAGTTCAGTCTGCTGGGAGAGGGATTCATTTCAGCCCATCAGTGCGGTTATTCTGCTAAGTGGTGACATAATCCCAAATTCACATTCCCAAGAGATTGGCTCTCGGGATCTCTCCCATTTGCTGACTTTACTGCAAAAGAATGCCAGCTTCTGCCGTAATTGAGGAAAAAGGTTTTCAGGCCAGATTATCATTTCTGAAATGGATCACATAACATATCTAAAAGTGTTTGTATAAACCCAACCTTCTGCCCAGAGATTGTCTTCTTTCAAATAAATAAATAGATTTTGTTATATCCTGTTTTGTAAGGGCACCATATATTGGGCTTGTCTTTTTAATTCCAATAATCCTGGTTTTCTAAAAGAAAACACTTTAGGCAAAAGAGCATCCTGGATTGATATTTAATACAGAGGAAAAAAAAAAGAGAAAAAACTGGAAACGATCTGTGTGGGTATTACTAAGTATTCTGTAGTCACTGACAAAATGGGCTAAGGCTCCATATATACTCCATTACGTTAGAAAGACTACATGACATATTAAATGAATAAATCAAACTGAAGTAGAAGATGTAGTATGTTGACCTGTCTTTGGGACAAATGATATATGCATGCATGTACATACATGCAAATATTGACCTATATGTGAATCATCTACATATGCTACATTTCACATATATGTGTGTATGTATATGGTTACTTCTGAAGGACCCAGAGTAGGTTTTATTTCCTAACCTTTTGAAATGTTTAATTATTTCAGCCTGACATATAATTTTTAAATAAAAGGGAATGAAAAAGTATTATTTCTATATTGTCTCCCATAAACTAAAATTTCTTGACGTACATACTAAGGCATACATTTAATGCATTATATATTCTATGTTAACGTTCCCCAATTTTGATGCATATTTAATACATTTTGCTAAAGACTGTGTGCATTCAATGTGTACCTCTAAACCACTAAGTAATGTTAGCAACAAACAGAAGCCAGCATACTGAAGGCCAGGTAATGACAGGAAATGCTTGATAGGAAGCTCCAGAAAGGAGACTTAAGACTAGGCAAGGTTCGACTGTATCTTTCAGATATTTGCAGTGGGTGAAAACCCAGAACACATTTGGTCAAGTTCTCTATTTCAAGATAAACTTTGCCCATGTGTTTTTGATTCATTTACATGTAATTCACTGAACTGACATTCTGAATGAGTTATTCGATGCATAAGGAGATTTTTGTGCCATAATTATATGTGATACATATAATATAATGCATAATAATTTAGAGCAGAACTTGTATTTTTTCATGTTACAGATTCTAAGCACATGTTCCTTCCTGATGATTCACTGTGCTTGAACTGAGGTGTTGAGTGACTCATTGAGTCAACCAACCCTTGAGATTTATATTATTGCATTGTACTTTTAAAAAAAAAAAGCAGTTTTTCTGTGCCTTAGAGTCCATAATTGTCAAATTAGCATGATAATCTTTATTAAAAATTACCGTGATCCTATAGCTGAACCTATAAGATGAATTAACATGGCTTGCAAATAACAATTAGTTCCTAGAATTTATAACTTTTTTTTTCAGTGTGATAGTACAGTTTAAATATGCACTTGGAAATATAGTAGAACACTAGTTCCCCACATTATCTTCTTCAAACTAAAGATAGACTTGCTAAAAATTTCATGACCTATGACCTCTCAGAAAATTTATGGATCTTCAGTTTACTCATAGTTGTTGTAGTGGCTAAAAAATGACATGAAATTTCACGTTTTATTCATATTTCTCACTAGCCCTCCAAGCCTCACACAGTGCAGCCTCCTTGGGGAAATAAAATCACTTTCAGATTTGTATTTGGATATTAAGAAGCAGTTTCTCTGAGGTGAATCCACTAGAAAGTTCCTGAAATCATTAAATGGTGGCAAAACAGAAAAAGACACCTAAATAAATGCAAAAAGCCTCAAACTAGACTATAAGTAAATTATAATATATCAAATAAACTTGATAGATGTGAATTGTAGGACAAAATATTAGTCAGTTTTCAAAGGACTGGTTTCTAATGGCTAATGGCAGAAAAACTATCTTGAAATAATTTCAGTCTAAACATGGTATTGGAAAGCCTATAAATATTAGAGTCTGAAGATATCGGTGTTATGAATTGGAAACTAAATCACTCACATAACTCTCTCAAGGTTACATATTAGATTTAAAACAGAGGCTATATGCTCACCCTTTCACTTGAAAAAAAAGATACTTTAAATAAATTGAGATACCTGAAGACTCGTGCAGCTAACAGTCTGGGTATTATTCCTCAAAATGCATGTGGGACACAGGACTTTTGGGCACACAGGGCATTTATTGGAAGTTACCTGTTTCTGTCCCCTTGTTAACTGCCTGCTGTCAGGTCAGTGCGGTTCGAGGAACATGAAATTCATATCCTTACATCTTCATGATGAGAAGGAAAAAGAGATGTCTCTCTCTCATGAGATATCCTGGGAGAAGAGTTCTGATGGACCAGGCCTGAGTCACGCTCCTTGCCTTCAATCACCATGACCGGTGAGGTGGTTAGTCTCACCCACCCGGTAAGGATTATCGCTAAAGCACGGTGAAAAATCACTTCCTAGGGATTATTTCAATTATTATGATACTTCCGTAAGTTGGATGGATAAAAAATTAATTAAAATAAAGAAATGCATACATACATACATACATACTTTAAGAGTTGTTTAAAGCTGACACGTATATCTCCATTCAGCAATCCTTAATTTCCAGAGTTTTCATAGTCCCATTTTACAAAAAGCTCAAAATTTTGCCCAGACTGTCCATTGCTGCCCCGTCAGGTCTCTCTAGAACTAACTTGACCAAAGAATTTCTAGGTTGAATAAGAAGAAAGAGTCCAAACAGAAGTAAAATTATGAGAAATATAGCATTGTCTAAATCACCTGATGGTTTGCAAAGGAGTAATTTCACTTTAAATAGGATGGTTGCTGAGGGTCTATTTCCTGGCAATTTGGAAAGATTTGCACTACGCTGATAGCCCATTATGTGGTAACTGTGTTTTGTTAGATAGTCATTTATTTTAATGCAAGTTTGCTTTATCCTGCCAGTTTGTTGACTGTTCCTTGCTGAATACCTCTGTAATCTAAACTTTAAAGAAGGATTAAGCTTCATGGTATTTACCTAACTAAGCATTGTCATTGTGTTATCCTCTTACATATTTGTTACCTGGAAAAAAGAAAAAAAAACCTTTCTTTTTTTTATGGGCTTCCCTGTTACTTTTGCTTGAAAGCCTCTGTGGGTCTTTAAAATTTTATTGTTTTCTTTTATGTTCTGAGACTGTCATTTATTTTTTTTTAATTTTTTTTCAACGTTTTTTATTTATTTTTGGGACAGAGAGAGAGAGAGAGAGAGAGAGAGAGAGAGCATGAACGGGGGAGGGGCAGAGAGAGAGGGAGACACAGAATCGGAAACAGGCTCCAGGCTCCGAGCCATCAGCCCAGAGCCCGACGCGGGGCTCGAACTCACGGACCGCGAGATTGTGACCTGGCTGAAGTCGGACGCTTAACCGACTGCGCCACCCAGGCGCCCCGAGACTGTCATTTAAATAGAAGCAAGAGTTAACTTAGTGCTTTTAATAATACTTTTTGTTTTTGCTATTGCATGTACACATAAATAACAGAAGAAACACATTTCATCATTCTTTTACCCTGAATTACCATGGAGACCAACAACAACAACAACAACAACAACAAAATAATTACAACTTAGCTGGCCACATTTGGATCACACCTTTTTTAGAAATCCTGTTGATGTTCAAAACCCCTTTGAAAATAACCGACACTTTTAAAAACGCTTATTGTTGAAGTATAGTTGGTATACATTGTTCTGTTAGTTTCAGGTGCACGACATAGTACTTCGACAATTCTGTACATTACATAATGCGCACTACTAGAAAGGTTGCTTCCATCTGTTATCGTACAGTGTCGTTGCAACATTACTGAATGTTTCCCCTATGCTGTACTTTTCATCTCTGTAACTTACTCATTTTATAACTGGAGTTTTGTACCTCTGAATCCCCTTCACCTATTTCACCCAACCCCTCCTCCCCCTCCTCTCTGGCAGCTACCAGTGTGTTCTTTGTATTTACGAGTCTTTCAGGTTTTGCTTGTTTGTTCATGGGACTCCGTATGGAAGTGATCATATGGTGTTTGCCTTTGTCTGACTTATTTTGCTTAGCATAATACCCTCTGGGCCCATCCCTGTTGTCACTGTCACAGATGGCAAGACCTCATTCTTTTTTATGACTGAGTAATATTCCACTGCACGTATACACCACATCTTCTTTATCCATTTATCTATGGATGGACACATGGTTGCTCCATATCTCAGCTATCGTTATACTGCAATAAACATAGCGGTGCCTATATCTTTCCAAATTAGTGTTTTTGTTTTCTTTGGGTAAATACCTGGAGGTGGAATCACTGGATCAGATGGTATTTTTCTATTATTAATTTTTTGAGGAAACTCCATACTGTTTTCCACTAATTAGTGGCTGCACTAATTTACATTCCCACCAAGAGTGCATTAGGGTTCCCTTTTCTCTACATCCTTGCCAACACTTGTTATTTCTTGCCTTTTGATACTAGGCATTCTGACTGATGTGAAGTGATACCTTATTGTGGTTTTGATTTGTATTTCCCTGATGATCAGTGATGTTGAACATGTTTTTGTGTCTGTTGGCCATCGGTATGCCTTCTTGGGAAAAATGTCTATGCAGAAAATAACCTGCACCTCTAATGGAAAACCTGTTTATCTCTTCTGCATGGCTCTTAGTCCCTCAAGGTAAATAGAATGCAATCTGTGTCCTGGGAATATTTTAATCTTAATTGTTTATTAGTCAGAGGAGACAAGAGAGACCAAAAATGTTTGACAGAGAGAGAAAGAGGAAAATATAGTTTTATTTTGAATAATTGCCTCAAGAAATTTCATTCGCCACTTGTGAAATCCTAAATGCACTGGTTTTCACTTCTTATAAGATTTTTTTTCTTTTTTAGCAATCTCTACACCCAACGTGGGACTTGAACTCATGACCCTGAGATCAAGAGTCACATACTCTTTCTACTGAGCCAGCTAGGCACACCAGTTTTTCACTTTTTAAAAAAAAAAATCTACTTTTCTTATCATATTACATCATTTCCATTTCCATTTCCATATCTTCCTTAAAATTTTTTTCCTGATAGAAACTGTATGTCTTCAGTGAAGTCTGGGCCTTTAATAGCTTCATGGGGAGATCATGACAGGTTTTAGCTAGTTTATGAGACCTCTCCCTTCCAGGTGTTGGTTCAGGAGGAAGCAAGTAACCTAATTCTGGGCAATGATATATTTAAGGAGACCTGTTGAGAAATGAGTCCTGGCTTTTAAAAAGAGAAGAGAAAAAAAAAAAGACTCAGAGAAGAAATAGGTCCCTTATGTCTCTGAACTTCACATGTGAGGGTGTGATCCTTCAAATTGCTGCAGCCACTTTCCCACCATGAGGCTACATGAATGAGGACAAAAGTCAACTTATTGCTAGAGTTAGTAGAGAAAAAAATAGATGAAAAAACTCTGGCTTTTTGAGTTGTACGTATGGAATCAACATACTTACAGGCTTCCTGTTACATAGAATAATATAATAATATTTTATTTAATAATAAATAATTAATTAATTAATAATTATTAACTATAATATTTATATAATAATTCTATATTATTATATTAATATTATTAATATTAACAATTAATATTATTGAGTAATTAATGTTATTAAGTAATTAATATTATTATTTAATAATTACTATTATTAACATTGCTAATAATATTAATATTATTATAATATTAATATTATTACATTATTATATATAATATTATATTATTATTTATATAATAATAATAATGATTAATAATTATTAATTAATAATAAATAATAGTTTATTTAAGTCACGGAAGCCAGAGATTTCTTTCTGCTATAAGCAGCTAAACACATCTGAACTAATATTCTCTATCGTGTGTATGACATGCTACAGATAGACCTATGGAGATAGGTCTGTCACTCCAGAGCTTTCTAAAATCTGAGGGATAGGCAGAGAGAGAGAGAGAGAGAGAGAGAAAGAGAGAGAGAGACAGGAAAAGCAGGGAAAAGAAAAACTGTACAGAGGTAAGACAACACCCATGTAATTTGTAAACCCTGGATATCATCAGTGCATAAAAAAAAGTACGTGGAGATAAACTTCATTTTTGAAGGGGGAGAAAATCTTAGCTCTAAGACAATATTTAGGAAGGTAAGAAACCTCATTATATTCTCCCAGGAAGAGTAATGCTACATTACACACACCTTTTAAACCAAGCTTATAACATTCCACACACTTTTTAAACCAAGTGAGGTGATGGTAGCTCTCTCTCTCTCTTTTTAATGTTGGTCTATTTTTGAGAGAGAGAGAGAGAAAGAGAAAGAGAATATGCAACACGTGAGTGGGGGAGGGCTAGCGAGAGGAGGAGAGAAAAGAATCCCAAATACGGTCCACCCATGCTCAGTGCAGAGCCCAATGTAGGGCTTGATCTCTCAAACTGAGATCATGGCCTGGACTGAGGTCAAAAGTCAGTTGTTTAACTGACTGAATCACCCAGGTGCCCCTAAGAGCTTTCTCTTGAGTAGGGGTGGCCCTTACTGGTTGTGAGGACAGGTGACTGGAGGAACACGTGTGTCAGAAAGAACTCTATAAACCAGTGTACTTCACCTTGAAAAAAGGTGACTCCCATATTACAAACTGAGATTGAGCTAGAGAGGTAGGTAGGCATCAGGCTGTGGAGAACATTATAGGATATGCAAATAAAGGCTATAATGAGGTAAAGTGTAAGGAAGAGTAGTAAATAAATCAATGTTTTGCCTAAAATTGTGAACCTTGGCAATTTATATATAGAACACATTCTTTGATTTATCGATGAAGTGATTCATCTATCAAACAAAACTAAACTAAAAAAGACGTATTTGGGGATTCAGTGGTTTCAATTTTAGGAATACAATTTAAGGAAATAATATGAGATATGGTAGAACTATGTACAAGGATGCTTATCACAGGGTTATTTATAAATATCAGTATGAAGAGGAAGTAATCAGAGCATCCAACAAAAGTGGAAAAGTTACTAAATCATGGACCGTTCTTACAATTGAATATTAGGGAACAATTACGATTACTTATTTGCAGAATATTTGATGTCATGAAAGAGTGTTCATAATAAAAAGTTTAGGTTGAAAGGAAAACATCAGGCAAAAATAAGTACAAAATACAAAGATACAATCCCAGTTTGGAAAAAGAGGAGGCAAGAGGGAAGGTATTTATATGTATATGTACAATTCTCCCCACTCCCACATACATGCACACATACACAATTTTTAAAATGGGAGCAATTCAGTATATCAATAATGTTTATTCTAAGTTAATGGGCAATAGGCAATTTTCTTGGGCATAGGTAAATATGGGTTGCTTTTATATAATAATAATATATAAATAAAAATACAAAAACTATATTGTATTTACCTTTCTTTGACTTACTTCACTTGGCATTATACTCTTTAGATCCATCATGTTGTTTCAAATGGCAAGATTTTATTCTTTTTTATGACTAATATTCTATTATATACACACATATATATGTATGTATACATATCACTTCTTCTTTATCCATGCATCTATGGAATGGACACTTGGGTTGCATCCTTATCTTGGATATTGTGAATAACGCTGCAATAAACATAGAGATGCACGTGCCTTTTTGAATTAGCATTTTCATTTTCTTTGGGTAAATACCCAGTAGTAGAATTACTGGAACATACGGTAATTCTATTTTTTAATATTTTGAGGAACCTCCATACTGTTTTCCAGTGTTTGCACCTATTAACATTCCTATCAACGATGCACGAGGGTTCCCTTTTTCTATATCCTCACCAAAACTTATTGTTTCTAGTGTTTTTTTTTTTTTATTTTATCCATTCTGACAGGTTTGAGGAGATATCTCGTTGTTTTGATTTGTATTTCTTTAATGATGGGTGATGCGAACATGGGTGTCTGTTGGCCATCTGTATGTATTCTTTGGAGAAATGTCTGTTCATGTCTTCTGATCATTTTTTAGTTGGGTTATTTTGTGTGTGTGTGTGTTTGTTGTATAGGCTCTTTGTATATTGTGTATATTAATCCCTTATTGGATATATCATTCACAAATATCTTCTCCCATTCAGTAGCTTGTCTTTTTGTAGAATTTAAGGAATAAAACACACAGACAAAGAGAAAAATAGACCCAAACAACCAGGCTCTTAAATACAGAAAACAAACCAACAAGACTGGAGGGGAAGTGGTGGAGAAATGGGTGAAATAGGTGAAGGGGATTAAGAGGACACTTCTTAATGTGATGAGCATTGAATAATGCATAGAATTGTTGGATCACTGTATTGTACACCTGAAACTAATATAACACTGTATGTTAATTATACTGTGATTGAAATAAATTTAAAAACAGAAAGAAAGAAAAGAAAGGCATCTCTTAAAAAATATAGAAACTAGAAATAGCTCAAAATTAAAATTTAAGAAAAAGGATTTTATAAATAGTAGTATAATATGACCAAGGAGAAAATACTGTATTCTCAGTAAATGAGCGATATTATGGCACCAACCATTAATATAGATCACATATAGAAATGCCTTCAAGCAAAAGGAAAGCAATATGTGTTTAAATAATTAACTCACAGTCAAACCAGATGAAGATATTACCTCTCTCTGGGGTTCTTTCTTGCTTAATAGCTCAACACATTGCTAGTCGTGATGCTGACGGGGGTGGCCAGGGTAAAACAAGTTGGGATGATTCTGTAGACTCTCTCCATGTTATAAGAATGGGCTGTTGAGAGATGGGGAAAGAGAGAAAGGCAGAGGAGATGGGAGGGGGGAAGGAGAGAAGAGAATGTGTAATATGTAAGGGAGGTAATGTCTCCAGTGGCAGGGGGTAACTACTCCTGGTAAAAACTGACAAGTTGCTAAAGGAAAGGAAGTAAAGCACAGATCTCAGGCCATGCATCCTGCTTCTTTCCTTTCACAAAAACCACAATACACACCCTGATTAACTCCTGTCTGTGCGAATAAGAAGAATGATAGCATGAAGAATAACTATCTAGCTTGAAATCTTCACTGTAGATTTTAGGTCAGAAAAAAATGGGGTAAGTTTTTCCAAGTCACAAAATTATCTAGTGACAACAAAAGTCTAGGATCCTTGGGCTGGGCTCTGATGCCCAATACATTTTTCATTCCACTAAACCGTCATCGTACTTGATACTGAAGGAAAGGTTCCACCCTGTCCCATGGTAACTGTCACACAAAAACATGCCTGATTGTTTTTGTATGTTAGTTTTATGTAAATAAGTAAACAGAAAGCCCGCTGAATTGGGTCTAGGAACTTCCTGTACTCAAGTACTATTTTCATTGATTATCATTGCGGTCTTGTGTTTGTTGCTTAACCTTGCTGTGTCTCAGTTTCTTATCTGCAAAATAAAGAGGATGCATTGAATGTTCTCTGATGTATTTGAAGATATTCAACAGACACCCTGCAGAATTGCATAACCAGTGAAAACAACATAGTTCCGACAAAGGTAGAATCTTTACTGATCTCTCGCTCCATCTTCCCTGAAGCCCTGAATAAGTAACTTGAGATGTTGAAACTCAACAGTAGCGGAACAACTATTGCATATCCGTGATCATTTACAGTAAGTGAAAATTATAAGTGAATTTAGGGAGGTTTCACGAATTGAAATGTAAAAGACTCTTCAGTTGTTTTCATCGGGAAATGTACACAGAGGAAATGGGGAAGGAGGGCGGTTTACCTACGGAAGGGAGAGCAAGCACATGCAAAGAATTTTTTAGAGAAGCCTCACTGTATGTAATTATTTCCGAGAGACTTTTGGGAGGTCATTTCTTTGATAATCAAGGTGTGAATCAAAAAGGGAATAAGGAAGATACTGGGATGCTAACTTACCAAAAGGGACTTCTCTGTTATGATCTGTAGGGAGACACTACCCTATGCTAAAGAGAGTTAATTCATTCTGAAATTCACCGTGCAAGTGAATGTAAGCCCACTCCTCAAAAATTGGGGGAAATGGTAAACCAAGGGTTTCATGAAACTTTCCAAATTCAGCTTTGACAGTAGAAACAATGATGACGATGATAATAGAATCTATTTGATAAGGTTATTGTAAGGATTAAATGAATTAATACAAGTTAATTAGTTAATTTGTTAAATTGTTATCTTTGTCATTCCTGTTGTTGTTTGCAATATCATTTGGTCTGAAATATATCTAGATTGATTTAACTTTCTGGTAAAATCAATTATAATTTGCTGGTAAAGAAATGTCTTCTGTAACTTTTCAATTATGTGTTTTTTTACTGAGTTTTTAAGAGAACGATCCACTTTGTCCACCAAAAAAAATCAACTTGTTTAAAGTGAAACATGCAGGAAGCTTCTTGTTTGCTGTAGCAAAAGCATTATAACTATATTTTTCTGCCGATCAAGATATACTAAAAGTCAAACTACTAATTTTTCAGTTCCGGCCTTTAATGCCTGACTTTCTAAGAGATAACCTGGTCTTTATGGTGTATTTTGTAAGAGGGGAGAGCATTGAAGTCATCTCAAATCCAAGCTTGATACCTAAACACCTTCCTACATAACTGAATTTTAACTTCTAAGAATCAAATTCTATTTGCAAGTACCTAAGAAATATGAATCATCTCTCAGTTCACTGAATGACACAAAACTTGAGATCTTTGAGATACAATATTCAAGCAATAACAAGTCACTTTCACATTTTAGAAAGCAGCCACCCCACTAAAACCAAGTAGAGGGAGAAACCCCATCACTTCCCTTTGGTTTTCAGCATGAAATCCATCCCACATAATGTCTTCTAGGTCCTAAGTAAAATTCTAGCTAATTTCCTACACGAAATAAAAATTGCAGGAAGTAATTTCTAGTTTTTTTTTTTAATAGTGTGTTGTGCTGTTAGACTTTTATTAACTGAAACTAGGAAAATTTTTCTTCGCTACTTGGTAAAACAAGAGGCATATTTCAAAATTTATACATTCAGAAGTTCTTTGATCTAAAGAGCTTTCAAACCTTTACCTTGAGTAAACTTTAAAAAGTATCATTTTAAAACTCTTAAATATTTATTAGGGGAAAGGGGAAGCAAAGCAATAATTGTAGAGTTTATAAATAGGTTAGACTCTGATATAAGGGCTTAGTTGTATCATTGATTTGATAGATGTTCCTGGTTTAAACTTTATTGGCTATAATACATACGAATTATTTTAAGAATAAATGGTGTTTCAAAATCTCTTTATATAGCTCTGGAAAATTGATGTTTTTACTTTTAAAAATAACTGATGAAAGTGGGACACTTTTTTTTTGATTTCTATGTTTTATCTTTTCCTTTAAAAAAATTTTTTTTAACATTTACTCATTTTTGAGAGACAGAGAAACAGAGTGTGAGTGGGGGAGGGGCAGAGAGAGAGAGAGAGGGAGACACAGAATCCGAAGCAGGCTCCAGGCTCGGAGCCGTCAGCACAGAGCCCGACGTGGGGCTCAAACTCACGGACTGCGAGATCATGACCTGAGCCGAAGTTGGACGCTTAACTGACTGAGCCACCTAGGCACCCTATCTTTCTCTTTCAATAATGCTCTAAGCCACCACTCTACATTGTATTTACCCTAATTCTGTCTTTGTATTACAGAATTTGTATGTGTTCTGTGTCATCTATATAATCAACATGGTGGTGTCACTGACAAAGAAAGACTTAATTACATGAACTATCTGTCACAAGTCCTTGAGTAGGTAGGGCTGGTGTACAGAATCTGTAGGGCTGGGGTCACTAATAAACACTAAACATCCTTTGTGATGCAGCCCAACAAGCCCCCGTTTAGACTGGACTAGGACAAAAAGTCAAATCGATCTGAACTGAGTCTGTTTACCTACCAGAGAGATAACAGCTGCAGTTTTCCCTTTACTTATTTATATTTATTCTATACTTTAGATTTATATATTTAAAGGCCAACCAATGCATTTTTAAGGCTAACCAATGCCTTTAAATAATTTTACAGAATTCGAGAGCTGGCAGAGAATCTAGTAATCATCTAACCCTACATAAGAAGAAAATGTAGCCTGTGGAGAAAAAAATGGCGTGCTCAAGGTCTCAGTGAATTAGTAACACAGCTGAAATAAGTTCACCTTATGTGAAATTTATAATATTTGCACTGCTTCTAAATTCAATGGAATGTTTAAATGTGTAATCTAAAAGTATAGTATGTTGTTTTTATAGGTACCAAAAATGAACCTGAACTACTCACAGTTCACCGAAAATGACCCCTTTTTTGACATTTGAAATATATTTACAGTTCCATCTGTAGATGTTAGTTTGTTTTAAAGGATAAGCAGGATATTAGAATGTAAGCTACAAATTCCCTTCTTTTTATTTTATTTTACTTTATTTTATTTATTTATTTTTAATTTTTTTTTAACATTTATTTTTGAGACAGAGAGAGACAGAGCGTAAACAGGGGAGGGGCAGAGAGAGAGGGAGACACAGAATCTGAAACAGGCTCCAGGCTCTGAGCTGTCAGCACAGAGCCCGACGCGGGGCTCGAACTCACGGACCGTGAGATCATGACCTGAGCCGAAGTCGGACGCTTAACCGACCAAGCCACCCAGGCGCCCCAATTTTATTTTATTTTAAAGAGAGAGAGTGTGGAACTGATGCAGGGCTTGATCTCACCGCCCTGGGATCATGACCTGGGCCTAAATCAAGAGTCCCATGCTCAACCGACTGAGCCTCCTCGGCAGTCCCCGCACTTGTTAAGTCATAAGAAGAAGGACAAAATTTAAACTCTGTAGCCTAAAAATGTTCTCTGTGAACTACTTGAACTTTACTTTTTTGTTTAATGAACGGCTGGTTTTAGAATTCTAGAGTGATAAAATTTTAGGACAATATGATCGTATCAGCTATTTAGCTTAAGAAAAGAATTTGAAAGCCAGCAGAGAATTTATTCTGAAACGAAGAGGTAGCTATAATACCCTTGAGCTGTTTAAGTCTTTTAGTACTTATCCTTGGGAAGACCACTCTGGTAGAGGTAGGAGGAATTGCTTCGACGACGGTGGAAGTTTATTGGAAGCAAGGGTCCTGCCCTGCCAGGCAGTAAATCTGTAAAGAAACTTACAAATATCTCTTACTTGTGAAGCTTACATTTAATCAGGGGGAAACGGACTACAGCAATAAACATCATAAGTAAGTATATAATATGTTAGGAGAACAAATAAGTACAGTGGACAAATATCATACACAGCAAAGAGAATTTAAGTTCTTGGAATAAAGGACAGGTTCCAGGTTTAAATAAGATGTTCAAAGTTAGTTTCACTGAAAAGAAAACATTTTCAACACTCAGAAGACATAGAAGAGCTTAAAATTCAGCTGTGGGGAAATAGCTACCTCAGAGGTCATAAGGCTGTCACATACCTGACAAGTTTGGGAAGCAGCAAGGAGGTTTGCTTCGCTGAAGAGGACTGCAAAAGGGACTGCTCGATAGGAGATGAGGTGAGAAAGTTAACAGGATCCTGATTATGTGAGGGCATCTAGGCCATTGTCAAGCCTTTGGCTTTCACTCTGAGTGAAATGGGTAGGCTGTGTGTGGAGTATTTGGAGCACAGAAATGACATGCTCTTTCTCTTGTTTTAAAAGGATCATTCAAGGAGCTCTGTCAAAACCACAGTTTGGGAGTGGGGGGAGACTGGAAACAGGGAGGTGGGTTAGGAGATTCTTGCCATAAGTCGTGTAAGACAGGATGGGAGGACTGACCACACGGTGGTTAAGGTGGTAAGAAGCGCTTACATTGTGGATGTTTTCTGAATATAAAGCCAACACGATAGTCTGACAGACTGGATGAGAAGGTGAGAGAAAAAGAGGAGTGAGGGTTGTTTCCCAGGCTTTTGCTAGAGACAACTGGAAAGATGGGTGTTTTCAGAAATTGATTAGGGAAAGCTGTGGATGAAACAGGTTTGGCTGGTTTCAGAAGGAAGAAGACAAGTTCAGTTTTGGATATGTTGAGTTCAATGTGCCTATTAGAGATCTACGTGGAAATATGGAGTCCAGTTTGGAAGAGAGATCTGGTCTGGAGATAGAGATTTGAGAACCCAGATGCTATTTGAAGCCACAGAACTGGACAAGATCGCCACAAAAGCGAATGAAGGCCAAGAAGAAGAAAGAACCAAGGAATAAAGCCAGAGAAAGGAAGGAACCAGCCAAGAGATTTGAGAAACAGTAAGTAAGGTGGGAGAAAGACTAGGAGAATGGGTGTTCTTGAAAGTCAAGGGAAGAAAATGGGTCAAGGACATGTGATTGAGCAATTGTTTCCAATGATGCTAAGAGGTTGAATAAAATGAGAATTGAGCATTGTTTTTTGGCAAAGAAGAAATCATCAACAGGGCGATAACACAGACACATCACATTTGGTCTGGGCACTCCAAAGTGGTTCCCATTGCCATTGATACGCTCATTTGGGTACACTTATTTGGGAGAAGAGGGATTGGAAACACTAAATCAAGTGATGGAGGACTGCATCATGTGACTTAAGATTATTATGGGAGACGGGTTGGAAATTTTATTTGCCTGGTGTCAGATTCGAGAAAAAAATGTTTTGTGTCCGGATAAGGTGCACATTTGGCATTGGTTCAGCTGGGGTAATGCTACATATTAAGGTGAAGACCGCGTGAGCAGGAAGATATGGAGGAATGATTCAGAGACAGTGGCTTCAGTTTTGAGGAACTGGCAGACCTCCAAGTGAGCTCATATAAATTGAACCTCAACAGGGATGGATTTGTGATGGAAATTGGAAGTCAGAACAAAGAAATGAGAGTCAAAGCAGAGGAACACAATGCTGAGGACAAAGCAATGGTTGAGAATAAATAGCATCTCATGGTAAACAATGTGTGAAGTGCGAAGTAAGGGGACTTCCTGATTAGGTTGACAGGAAGGAAACCAGGGCAGTAGTGTCCCGTAAGGCATTGGAGGAGATTTTCAAAAGGGGTATTTCTGAAACCACTCAGTGCCCTCAAGAATTTGGTTCTCCTTCATGGGTGAGGATGTACGATTCCTGACACTTAGATCCAACCCGGTAAATCTCCGAAACTTTTCCTTTCCTCCAATCTGAACTTGCTTTTGCTTTGTTTTATTGATCTTAGTGTGTAGTTTCTTACATGTCACCTAATATCTGGTGTCTGTTTCTTTCACAAGCCAATGTAAACTGAATTTTCAAGTGGACTGTATTCATTGTCAATCTAGGCTCCCCAAATGCCTTCTCCTTAACTTCCTCGGTCCCACAGTCACAACCTTTTTAGGGAAGTCCCTTGTGGCCTCAGCCAAAATTTCCAGAACTTCAACTTGGAAGGGATACCTAGACCCATTGTTTTTGGACAGTGTGATATCAAACTAGTTAAGAGCCAAAAGTCACCATTATATTTGGTAACCAGAGGATCATCGGTGCATTTTATAAGAACACTTTCCAACAGCTGCTTTGATGAGAATCTAGGCTATATTGTGTTGAAACACAATACGTCCATAGATGTAGTGGAGGAGAGAGCTCTTAAAATTAGAAGAGCAAGATCATAGAGATATTCAGTGAATTTTTTGAAGTGTATAAAAAGGAGGAAGAAAGGGTTTTTTTCTTTTGTTTTGGGGAAGGACTTTCTGACTTTGGCAAACTGAGGAAAAGGAGCCTGTATGAAGGGAATAGTTAAAAATTTGGAGAGGGGTACCTGAATGGCTCAATCGGTTAAGCATCCAACTTCGACTCGGGTCATGATCTTGCAGTTCATGGGTTGAACCCTGCATCGGGCTTTGTGCTGACAGCTCAGGGCCTGGAGCCTGCTTCAGATTCTGTGTCCCCCTCTCTGTCTTAGTACCCCTCCCCTGCTCGCTCTCTCTCAAAAATAAAACTTTAAAAATATTTTTTTAAAAATTGGAGAGAAAGGGTATTTATGAAATAAGTATGTGGGAAGGGAGTACTAATTCAAGTTAGAGAATTGACAATATCTGACTAAGTAGGAGCTAAATCACATCCCTCATCATTTGTAAATGACATCACATGAAGTAAATCAAATGTAATATGTCACATTAATTGCTGTTTATAGGAAAAGACGTTGAGAGTTTCTTTTTATTTTATGCTTTATGAGTAGTAGATGTCAGAACGTGTTGATGTGAACGATTTCTCCATGGCTTCACAAAGCTATAGTTGAAGTGATTTCCTCTTTGCTGTGTAATTCCCTTATATAAAGTTGGTCCCTTCCATTTACTTTGTACACTTCCACTTATTCAGCAGTAGTGAGTGTTTAACTCAATATATTTCTCTCAAAAGAGTTCAGAAATAAATAAATGTCTCATTTTCCAGTGATATTTCCAGGGGAAGTGTACCACCCTCTGTCTGCCATGAACATTTTATTACTCCCATTTTCTTTATGCCATTCAAGTCATCTTTCTCGATATTTCCTCCACTCCAACCCAAAATTCTTATACCATGGCCTGAATATTTGTGTTCCCTCCAAAATTATATGGTAAATTCTCATGCCATATGGGATGGTATTTGGAGATAGAGCCTTGACGAAGTGAGTAGGTCACGAGGGTGGAGCCCTCGTGAATGGGGCTAGTGCTTTCAAGAAAGGGACCCAGGAGAGTTCCCTCACACTTAAATGAAGATACAGTGAAAAAGATGGCTGCCCGTGAACCAGGAAGGGGACTCTCACCAGACACCCAGTCTGCCAGCACAGTGGTCTTGGACTTCCCAGCCTCCAGGACTGTGAGAAAGAAACGTTTCTTGTTTAAGTTGCCCAGCCTATGGTATTTTTGGTATAGCAGCTTGGACAAACTAAGACAACTGACAACTTTGCTTCATGTTTTATGGAAAGAAAGATAAGCAGGAGTCAGCAGACAAGACCCGTTCATCCTCTCATGTCCAAAATTTACACTCTTACCCGTGGCTGCTCCTATTTTCCCCTTTTGGTTTGTGGGTGATCTAGAATCCACATGAGCTTCTCAAAGATTCAGCTCCTTAAGATTATCATCTTTTTTACCTGCCTTTGCATCTTCTTCCATTGTACCGGATCACTGGACTTAACATTTCAAATAGTCTGTACTTTTCCAATTAAAACCAAAAACAAACTCTCTGAGCTCAATCTTCATCTCAAGCTACCAGTCTATGTCTATGCTTTCTCCATAGATTAGGATATGTTGAGTTGCAGTTCAGTAACCCAACTCAGAATGGATGTAAACAATGGAGAACATAAATTGCCTCATGTAATTGTAAAATTCCAAAGGGTATATGGGCTTCATGTGTAGTTTGCTGCTGTGGCTCACAGCACCATCAAAGACTTAAGTGCTTTCTTTCTTTCTCTTATGATTTCAGCATTCTAACTTCCCACATGTTAACACAATGGCTTTTCAGCCACTATGAGGGTTACTTTCTTCCTAATTTTGTCTGTCAGAGATAGGAAACAAAGAGCATTTTTTATTTACTAACTATAGCAGAATGGAGATGGCTTCTTTCCCATGAATTAAAATTGTGTCATATGATTATTCCTGCACCAACTTCTGTGGTCAGAGGGATGGACTAAACTGGTAAGATTATGCCATTCAGAATCTACTCTGGAATTAGAAGTGACATCAAGCCCGTTGAAAACACATGACTAGGAAATGTCCGGTCTAACTTTAAGGGAAAATAGAAAATCAATTGTGGGAGTAGCCAAAAAATGTTCATCGTACCTTCGGTCAAACTGTTCAGAGAAGTTGTTCGTATACTCTTTCCTGTAGTCCATTAACTACTCAACACATTTCCATTGTACTATTAAATGAATTCAACATAATATCTGCTTCCACTACTCTTTGGAACTACATTCACTTGTATCTCAGTTACTTTCATGTTGCCAAATCCAACTTTTTCAGTCCTCATTTTACTGGGCCTCTAAGTCACTTTCAGTGCTTTGAACACTCCCTTATTCAAACATTCTTTCCTTTTGACTTCCATAATTCACCCTCTCCTGACTTCCAACCTACCAATATACCCATTTGTTTTCAGTCTCTAACATATTTTCCTGCTGTAAATAGTCAGGTTCCTTGGATGATGTAGCTACACATATCTGCACAGTAAATTGTCTTGAAACAAAGATGTTTAAATACCACACATTTATTACCTCACAGTTTCCGTGAATCAGAAACCCAGGTGCAGCTCAGTTGGAAACTTCTGGTCCAAGGTCTCCCATGGAGTTACAGTTAGTCTGTTGGCTAGGGCTGTGATCTTATCCGAAGGCTCAATTGGGGGAGGATCCTCTTACAAGATCATTTATATGATTGAGAATTTAGTCATTCACAGACTGCTGGCTGGAGGTCTCCCTTAGTTATCTGTCACCGTGGGCCTCTCCACAGGGTTCCTAATAACTTGGACACACTAGAAAGCAACCCCAGATAAGGAAGATAGAAGTCAGAGCATTGCATAACCTAGTCTTAGAAGTAATATCCCGTGATTCTTCCTGTGTTCCATTTGTTGGCACCATGTCCAGCCCACACTTAAGGGGAGAGGCTTCTACAAGGATGTGAACACTAGGGGACAGGGTCATTAGGTGCCTTCTTGGAAGTTGCCTAGCTTACTATGGCTTGGGGTTTTGTCTTTTTCTAATTCCATCTTTTTTGCTTTGGTAATGCCCTATATTGTCCTAGTTATCATGTTACCTGTATTCCATAGCTCTCAAATTTATACTGCCACATTAGGCCTCTCTTCAGACCTTTATAGTCTCTCTATTTGACATCTCCATGTAGCTTTATCCCAAGCTCTCAACATTAACATGGTACAAATGAAATGTTTTATTTTCCTTTCCTTAGACTCCAAATATTCTCTTTTTTCTGCTAAGCTTTTCGACCTTGGTGAATGGCACCTCTGATCACTCAGTTTCTCAAGCCAGGCACTAGAACGTTTTTCTTGACCTTTACCTCCCTCACTTACCACATCATTCTATCCCTACAGTCTATCAACTGTCACTTCAAAATTACTGTTTCCTGGATGCCTCAAAGATCCCCTCCATATGTTTGCTTTTGTTTTTGCTCTGTTGCAACCCATTCTCAGTAACAAAATAGATTAATCATTTAATAATGTAAATAAGAGCTAATCCCATGTTTTTAAAATCCTTCAAAGGCTTCTCATTGCTCTGCATGATCCTGCTTGATCTGGTTTTTGCCTGCTTCACCAACCTTGTTTCAGGCAGCATTCTTTCCTTCTGAGTTCTCACCACACTGG
The DNA here is from genome assembly GCF_046562875.1 of Panthera onca. NCBI lineage: Eukaryota > Metazoa > Chordata > Mammalia > Carnivora > Felidae > Panthera > Panthera onca. The sequence goes on along the minus strand of NC_138345.1, from coordinate 8,093,382 downwards.
TCTCTTTTTGGTTCCCAGCTTTCCCTCTGGTTGGAAGACTTCTTCCACAGCTCTGCCTCAGTGAGCTCTACCCCGTTCAACCACAGACATGTCTTCCAGGACCACTCCACTCAATCGCACACATATTCTTAAAGCTCAGTCCTTTTTCTTCATGGCACTTGTAATTTGTAAGCTCCAAGTGAAAGAGGCCACGTCCATTTTGTTATCTACCTGTCAATGCCTAGAGAGCACCATTTGAACACACAACACTCCGTCGATAACTTCTGGAGTAAGCTTCTCACTGTAGAATACACCCCAAAGTCACAATAACATTTTCTCTGCTGTTTCTTATTTTACCAACTCGAGTTGTACTTGTTCTTAATTTAGTCCTTTAGTGTTGTGTCTAAATATGTGTGTTGCCTTTCTTCTTTCTTTCTAGTTAGGCTTTTTTGGGGAAACGTGCTGGGGAAAATTCCTAAAGACAGATTATAACATATTCATCCTTAGTGAAATTAAGAGGAGGACCTTTATAACAATGACACCTAGATTGCCTTTGCCTCAGGAACATGTAAGGTTGAGTATTCAGGTGGCATTCATTTAAGATCTCTTTTTGAGAATCTTTCTGGAAGTTGGGGGCCAGAGGCTGGGACTTGTTTTCTCTTGGAGACATGGTCTGCTTTAGGTTTTCTCATTAGTCATACACTGGTTGCACATGTACCATAAAAGAAAGCCATGGAAAGACCCACCTGACACCCACACTGAGATTGTAATCTTCCAGCTGATGTTTCTGTTCAGAGCTTTTGTGAACTTGAGAGAAGAACTAATAATCCTGGAATGAATCACTGTACCTGTGACATTCTAGTTAAAGTCGAACAGTGCGGATATAATGTGCCGCTTTGGTGTGAAGAGACTGAACAACACTTAATAAATAATAAAACCACAGAATACACACAAATTGAAGTGAAAAACGTTAACCTTTTGCTGCCCAGGAAAACTTTCTGGTAAATGGGAGGTGGGATGTGGGTGGGGAGATGGCTTGTGGAGTGTTAGGTAAAGTACAACGTGAAAACATGCCCCGAATCTTCTGCAGAAGAAGTGCTTCTCCTCATGTCTTTAGGAGAGGGGGTTGGCTAAATCGTTTTACCCTTTTCATATTTTTTATTTTTATTGATTTTTAATTTTTGTTGTAGAGAGAGAGGGAGAGTGTGTGAGTGGAGGAGAGGAGCACAGGGAGAGGGAGAAAGAATCTCAGGCAGGCTCATGCTCAGCACAGAGTCCGGCGTGGGGCTTGATTCCACTACCCTGGGATCATGAACTGAGCCAAAACGGAGAGTCATACACTCACCTGACTGGGCCTCCCAGGCATCCCCATTTTACCCTATTTTTAGTCTTCTCTTGAATATTTTTATTCTAAAAGATAATATATTTCCTCCACAGGTCTCATAGTTACTTATTTCAAGCTCTGTCTTCTCTCAAAGAACGAAAATTCACTGACTCCAATCAGTGCAGTTCGAAGGTTATGTTGTTTACTTAATGTTAATTCTGTGAATGAATAATTTTAAACAGATATTTGGGAATATGGGGAGGGGGGAGAGATAAGTACGGAAAGCATGGGGAGGAAAGAGCTGGATTTAAGTATATGGAAAAAGACCATATGAGCCAGAATGTGTCAATAGTGGAGATGAAGAGAGAGAAAAAGACATCAAATGATATGCTTCCTACTATTGTTGTGTATCGTGGTAAAATATATATGGTATATTTTGTAATATATTCCAAAAACATGCTTGTCCACATCCTTGTTTCTATATGTCTTTTTACACATGTTTTCCTAATGTACATAAATCCCCATCAGAGCAAGGGAGAAATTTCCATCCATTGCTGTGAAAAATCCGTCGCTTTTGATTTGGAGTGGGGCTCCAACTAATAGGGAAAGAAGAAGGGTTTGAAGCTGTCCATACGATTACTGCAGCTCTTTTGATTGTTTTCTTTTGATTTCGATGATAAGTTATTTCTTTTAACTGGATTCTGCTTGATCTGATCTCAGTGCCTGAGTTTGGAGGACGAGTGACTTGTGCTCCTGAAGTCTTTGCCCTGTGTCCCGCCAGATTTAAATTCACATCAACCGTCTGTGATGATTTGATGTCATTGGCAAATTATCAGCAATGTACATAAAATCAATGTAAAAGACTACTTATATCACAGCAGTGATTATCTGATTGAGCTGGTATTTAAATTTGTATTTAAATATGTAAATTGTTTTTAACTGACTGCAGTTCTTTCCGTATTTTCAAAAGATACTTTTAGAACCATTTAGGAAGTTGATGAAAACTTCTGCTTGGTGTTTAAAAGCATCCTCTTTAATGATAGAAGCACATATATTAATACAACAGTACAGTGAGTTACCTCCAATTGACCACCAGTTCTGTCCTATAGAATCTGGGCTAAAGCAGAGCCAAACTCAGTAGAGAGTTACCTTTGTATTAACTTTGGGGAAAGTTTCTATTAGCAAAACAATAAACAAATTTCAACGAGGTTATAGAGAGGGAAGCTCGAAACCTTTTAAAATTATACTCATGCAAGTTATTTTGTAAGTTGAAACAAATATTTTGCAAAAAATTTCTACTTATGCAAATTTATGTTAGGAAAATACTCAAAATGTATAAACAGTCATGTACACAAATATACACATTATACAATTTTTATTTTTTTTATTTTTATTTTTTTTTTTAAACAGAGGTTTTTTTTTTTTTTTTTTTTTTTTTAATTTTTTTTCAACGTTTTTTATTTATTTTTGGGACAGAGAGAGACAGAGCATGAACGGGGGAGGGGCAGAGAGAGAGGGAGACACAGAATCGGAAACAGGCTCCAGGCTCCGAGCCATCAGCCCAGAGCCTGACGCGGGGCTCGAACTCACAGACCGCGAGATCGTGACCTGGCTGAAGTCGGACGCTTAACCGACTGCGCCACCCAGGCGCCCCTACAATTTTTAGAATATCAGACAAATAGGTATAACTTATAATAGGTAAAAGTAAGCTTTTTGCCAATCCTCTCTGTGGATAAATACTCACAATTTAAATACGATAGATATGATGTACCTATAGGAAAACTGTTTAAGATATAATGTTAAGTAAAAATGAATATGAAAATGTATGCGTGTTTTGAGTACATATTTGAAATTATGAGAGAAAAAGCACTCAAAGGACATAAAGATAAAACTGATCTTTTAAAATAAAGGGTATCTGGGGTGCCTGGGTGGCTCAGTCGGTTGAGTGTCCGACTTCGACTCAGGTGATGATCTCACGGCTTGTAAATTCAAGCCCCACGTCGGGCTCTGTGCTGACGGCTAGGAGCCTGCAGCCTGCTTTCGATTCTGTGTCTCCCTCTCTCTCTGCCCCTAACCCACTCGCATTCTGTCTCTGTCTCTCTCAAAATTAAATAAACATTAAGAAAAAAATTAAAGGGTATCATGGTATTTTCTGTTTCTAAAGTGATCTGTAATCTGGTTTATTTCATCATTCAAGTGAATTAAGGAAGTAGTTTATGGAGAGCCCTACTATTTATAGGATATGAATTATAATTCATTTTATCTTGTAAGGACTGGATGAAATGATTATTATAGTCATTTTAAACAGTAATAAAATTTGTGCCAATATTGTGAAAGAGATCCTTTGAGGATCACACAGTCAATAGACGAGCAAGACATCGGGGCACCTGGGTGGCTCAGTTGGGTAAGCGTCCGACTCTTGATTTTGACTCTGGTCATAATCTCGTGGTTCATGGGATCCAGCCCCGCTCTGGGCTGACAGCTGTGGAGGCTGCTTGGGATCCTCTCTCTCTGTGCCCCTCCCTTGCTCTCTTTCTGTCTCAAAGTAAATAAATAAACATAAAAAAAAAAAGACAACGACCAGAGACAGTATTTCTAACCATTGGTCATTCTCCACAATGCTGAACACAAATGAATAAGCTAAACTCAGGTATTTTTAAGTGCCTGCTTGGTGGTTAATATTCTTGACGTTAATTTGTGTGCTAACGGTTTGCTTAATGTATAATAACCAAAGGAACCCTACTAATGGCTAAATCATTTGAGAAACAATTCTGATCTCTTCTGGGTTTTTTTGTGTGTTTTGTTCTGTTTTGATAGAGCAAAACTTATCATGTAAGAAACATAGAGAAAACCAAAGCCACAAATGAGGGCATGTGACAAAAACTAACAACTTATGTAAGTTAAGTTACTGGGAAATTTAACGTAAGCCATGACGATATGCATTATCTGATTAAAGTTTAGCCAACTAAATGCAGTTTTGACTAATAGGCGGTAGGACTCCTGAGTTGGCGGAAGGAAGGGAAATAATATGCTAGCATGTATGTTATTGTGTTAGCAGTTCTTTTGAATATTTGATTTTAACCTTGACCAGAAATGACATCCTATCACCAGCATTCTTTGACATTCCCTCGTAGCTGCTTAGGCTACTGACAATAGCAGGCACAATTTCTGAATTCCTTCGGACAGTATCACGGCCTTTCGCCTTTCAGCTTAACTTATCATAAGTATAACTTAATACTTATGTTTGGGTAATGTTTTTCAATTTGTTTTAACTTTACATGTTTTTTTTGTTTGTTTGTTTCCTGAAAAAAAGAAGTCAAATACAATTTGTTTTTGTGTTTTTATTACACAATAAACACAAAAACAGAAAACCGTCCCAAATGATTGTGTCATTTGTTGAATGATTACACGGTGAGGACCGTCACAAACCAGATCAGGAAATGGACTTTTGCCAGTCACCCCAGAAACGCGTGTACGTGTCCTCCTCCTAAGCTCTTCTCAACTTTTGTTGTGACCCTCTGCTTGCATCTTCAATAGATTTATCCACCAAGGGCTTCGCTAAGATTCCAATACTTTAACTTTCCATTTTGCTTTTAAATACGTTTTTAAAGATCTCTTTTGATCTTCAGAGTTCTCCTTTATCCCTTTCTTTTTCTCATGAACCATCTGCTGGCCATTTCATCTGCGGGATTTTCCAGAGTATGTTGCAACCAGCAGTCTCCATGCTGTGGAAACACTGTTGGTACAACTGAGCGGGTCCCCTTGTCCTCTGTGTCCTCCAAATTGGCACGTGGGTCTAGAGGCTTGATGGCACGCAAATTCACGTTTTATGAAACTTACAGGTGTTTGCTTTCACACGTGGGCACAAAGGATATGCTTTTCTTTTTCATTTCTTTTAAACTTATTTAGTTTTGAGAGAGAGAGAGAGAGAGAGGGTGTGTGTGAGCATGGGAGGAACAGAGGGAGAGGGAGACACAGAACCTGAAGCAGGCTCCAGGCTCTGAGCTGCCAGCACAGAGGCCGATGTGGGGCTTGAACTCACGGACCGCCATCATGTGAGCTGAAGTGGGTCAATCAACCGACTGAGCCACCCAGGCGCCCCAAAGGGCCTGCTTTTCTGATGTCAGCAGCAGTTTGTGCTCAGGGCACTGGTTCTTACATCTATGTGTCTTCAGTCACTTTGATTGTCTGAAATTATTTTCCAGTGTTACCCCAAGTTAATGAATATTGCTAAAATTTGGTTTGTGCCCTCTATGTTGTCAGTTTTCTTGGGATATAAAATTTGTGGTTCTCTTCTGTTCTTAAGTAAATTACGCTTTTTTTTTTTTCTGGTATAAACTTTTGCTACCAAAAAGTAGAATGATTGTCTCCTTTTGTTTTTTCCCTTATAAAACACTCGCTATTTTTGCCTAGATTCTCAGCTGTTAAACTCTCAAAAGTTAAATAATTTCACTAGAATATGCTTTTCTGTTGGTCATTTTTGCTCAATATTCTGAGCCGTTGGGGGTATTTTCAAAGGAAAGTTTTCTTTAATTACAGCTTTAGGTATTTATTCCATTCTTTTATGTTGGTTATCTTTTTTCAAATCGTTTTTTTAACTGGTAGATCTTTTTCCACCTCTTTAAATTTTCCACAAGTTCCTTTCAATTCTTTTTTCGTTTCACTTTTATTTTTTGTTTTCATCTTTTATTTCAGGTATTAACTGTGTGTTCATTTGATCTTCTGTTCTTTCAAGTTTAGACTTTCTGCAATTATTTTTCTTAACTTTTAAGTGTTCTCATGTAATTTCTGATATCTACTATTTCTCATTTATTCTTTCATGTGTTTTATCATTTTTAATATTATTTAGCTTATTTTGAAATCGGTTATACTTTTTTGTTTTATTTTGGTTTTTTTTGTTTTGTTTTAGTTTATATATATATATATATATATATATATATATATATATATATATATATTCAAGTTAGTTAACATTCAGTGTAGTCTTGGCTTCAGGAGTAGAACACAGTGATTCATCTCTTACATATGGCACCCTGTGCTTGTCCTGAAAAGTGCTCCCCTTGATGCCCATCACCCATTTAACCCACCCCCAATGCACACATGCACTCCTTCCCCCTTCGGCAACCTCAGTCTGTTCTCTGTATTTAAGAGTCTCTGATGGTTTGCCTCCCTCTCTGTTTTTATCTTATTTTTCCTTCCCTCCCCGTGTTCATTTGTTGAGTTTCTCAAATTCCACTTATGAGTGAGATCATAGATATCTGTCTTTGTGTGACTGAGTTATTTTCCTTAGCATAATACCCTCCAGTTCCAACCACGTTGTTGCAAATGGCAAGATTTCATTCTTTTCCTTTGCTGAGTCGTATTCCATTGTATGTAAACATTGGGATGCACATGCCCCTTTGAATCAGCATTTTTGTATCCTTTGGATAAATACCTAGTAGTGCATTTGCTGGGTCGTAGGGTAGTTCGATTTTTAATTTTTTGAGGAAACTCCATTCCGTTTTCCAGAGTGGCTGCACTAGTTTGCATTCCCACTGACAGTGCAAGGGGGTTCCCCTTTCTCTATATCCTCATCAACATCTGTTGTTTCCTGAGTTTTTAATTTTAGCCACTCTGACAGATGTGAGGTGGAACCTCATTGTGGTTTTGGTTTGTATTTCCCTGATGATGATGTTGAGTGTCTTTTGATGTGTCTGCTGGCCATCTGGTTGTCTTCTTTGGAAAAGTGTCTATTCATGTCTGTTCTGCCCATTTCTTCACTGGATTATTTGGTTTTTGGGTGTTGAGTTTGATAAGTTCTTTATAGACTTTGGATACTAACCCTTTATCTGATATGTCGTTTGCAAATATCTTCTCCCATTCTGTCAGTTGCCTTTTAGTTTTGTTGATTCTTTGCTTTGCTGTGCAGAAGCTTCTTATCTTCATAAGGTCCCAATAGTTCAATTTTGCTTTTTTCCCCCTTGTCTCTGAAGATGTATCAAGTAAGTTACTGCTGTGACCTACGTCAAAGAAGTTGTTGCCTGTTTTCTCCTGTAGGATGATAATGGTTTCCTGTCTCACCTTTAGGTCTTTCATCCATTTTGAATTTATTTTTGTGTATTTAAGAAAGTGGTCCAGTTTCATTCTTCTGTATGTTGCTGTCCAATTCTCCCAGCACGATTTGCCAAAGACACTGTCTTTTTTCCACTGGATGCTCTTTCCTGCTTCATTGAAGATTAGTTGGCCGTATATTTGTGAGTCCCTTTCTGGGTTCTCTATTCTATTCCTTTGATCTCTGTGTGTGTTTTTGTGCCAATACCATGCTGTCTTGATGATTATGGTTTTGTAATATAGTTAAAGTCCAAGAATGCCTCCGGCTTTGCTTTTCTTTTTCAAGACTGCTTTGGCTATTTGTGGTCTTTTTGGTTCCATACAGATTTTAGGATTATTTGTGGATTAGGATTACCTAGCTCTGTGAAGAATGCTGGTGTTATTTTGATAGGGATTACATTGAATGTGTAGATTGCTTTGGGTAGTATTGACATTTTAAAAATATTTGTTCTTACAATCCATGAGCATGGAATATTTTTCATGGAATAAGCATGGAATATGCTTAGTTTCATTTATCTGTTCTACTGTTGTTGTTGTTGTTGTTGTTGTTGTTGTTTGGATTCTATATTGCTTATTTCTGCTCTACTCTTTATTATTTCCCTTCTCCTGCTGGCTTTGGGCTTTATTTACTGCTCATTTTCTAGCTCCTTTAGGTGTAAGGTTAGGTTGTGTATTTGGGAACTTTGTTGCTTCTTAAGATAGGCCTGGATTGCAATGTATTTTCCTCTTAGGACTACCTTTGCTGCATCCCATTTGTGTCTTCTTCAATTTCTTTCATAAGTTTTCTGTAGTTTTCAGCATACAGATCTTTTACGTCTTTGGTTAGGTTTGTTCCTAAGTATTTTATAGTTCTTGGTGCAATTGTAAATGGGATCAATTCCTTGATATCTCTTTCTGTTGCTTCATTATTGGTGTATAGAAATGTAATGGATTTCTGTACATTGATATCCTGCGACTCTGATAAGTTCATGTATCAGCTCTAGCAGTTTTTTGGTGGAGTCTTTTGGGTTTTCCATGTAGAGTATCACGCCATCTGTAAAGAGTGATAGTTTGACTTCTTCTTTGCCAATTTGGATGCATTTCATTTCATTTTGTTGTCTGATTACTGAGGTTGGGACTTCCAAGACTATGTTGAACAACAGGGGTGAGAGTGGACATCCTTGTCATGTTTGTGGTCTTAGGGGGAAAGCTCTCAGTTTTTCCACATTGAGGATGATATTAGCTGTGGTCATTTCATATATGGCTTTTATGATGTTAAGCTACGTTCCTTCTATCCTGACTTTCTTGAGGATTTTTATCAAGAAAGGACACTGTATTTTGTCAAGTGCTTTTTCTGCATTTACTGACAGGATCATATGGTGTTTATCCTTTCTGATATTAATGTGGTGTGTTATGTTGATTGATTTGTGAATATTGAATCAGCCCTTCAGTCCAGGAATGAATCCCACTTGATCATGGTGAATAATTCTTTTAATGTACTGTTGAATTCAATTTACTACTATCTTGTTGAGAATTTTGCATCCAGGTTCATCACGGATATTGGCCTGTAATTCTCCTTTTGAGTGGGGTCTTTGTCTGGTTCTGGAATCCAGGTAATTCTGGCTTCATAGAATGAGTTTGAGAGCTTTCCTTCCATTTCTATTTTTTGGAAAAGTTTGAGAAGAATAGGTCTTTAACTCTGTTTAAATTACTGGAGACCATCTGGCTCTGGACTCCTATTTATTGGGAGATTAAAAAAAATTTTTTTAATTTTATTTATTTTGAGAGAGAAAGAGAGAGACATAGTGTGAGAGGGGGAGGGGCAGAGGGAAAAGGAGACACAGAATCTGAAGCAGGCTCCAGGCTCCAAGCTGTCAGCACAGAGCCCGATGCAGTGCTTGAACCCATGAACCACAAGATCATTACCTGAGTCGAAGTCAGATGCTTAACTGACTGAGCCACCCAGGTGTCCCATGTTGGGAGATTTTTGATAATCGGTTCAGTTTCTTCGCTGGTTATGGGTCTGTTCAAATTTTCTATTTCTTCCCATTTGAGTTTTGGTAGTGTGTGAATGTCAAGGAGTTTTCTATTTCTTCCAGATTGTCCAATTTGTTGCATTTAATTTTTCTTAGTATTCTAATTGTTTGTATTTCTGTGGTGTTGGTTGTGATCTCACCTCTTTCATTCATGATTTCATTACCTATTTGGGTCCTCTCTCTTTTCTTTTTGAGAAGTCTGGCTAGGAGTTTATCAATTTTATTTATTCTTTTAAAAAACCAGCTCTCAGTTTCATTGATCTGTTCTGTTTTTGTTGTTGTTTGTTTGTTTGTTTGTTTGTTTGGGGGACTCTGTATCATTTATTTCTGCTCTAATCTTTATTATTTCCCTTATTCTGCTGGCTTTGGACTTTATTTACTGCTCATTTTCTGGCTCCTTCAGGTGTAAGTTTAGGTTGTATATTTGGAAACTTTCTTGCTTCTTGAGATAGGCCTGAGTTGCAATGCATTTTCCTCTTAGGACTGCTTTTGCTGCAACCCCAAAGGGTTTGGACTGTCATATTTTCATTTTCATTTGCTTCCATGTATTTTTAAATTTATTCTTTAATTTATTGGTTAACCCGTTCATTCTTTAGTAGGATGTTCTTTCACCTCCATGTATTTGGATGCTTTCCAAATTATTTCTTGTGGTTGATTTCAAGTTTCATAGCATTGTGATCTGAAAATATGCATGATATGATCTCAATCTTTTTGTACCTGTTGAGGGCTGTTTTGTGACCCAGTGTGTAATCTATTTTGGAGAATGTTCCTTATGCACTTGAGAATAACATATATTCTGCTCCTTTAGGTTGAATTTTTCTGAATATATCTGTTAAGTCCATCTGGTCCAATGTTTCATCCAGAGCTGTTAGTTCCTTACTGATTTTCTGATTAGTTGATCTGCCCATTGTTGTAAGTAGATTGTTGAAGTCTTCTACAATTACAGTAATATTATCAATGTTTGCTTGTGTTTGAGATTAATTGATTTATATATTTGGGTGTCTACATTGGGGGCATAAATATTTAGAGTTGTTAGCTCTTTTTGATGGATAGACCCCTTAATTATGATGCAATGCGCTTCTTCATCTGTTGTTATGGTCTTAGATTAAAATCTAGTTTTTCTGATATAAGTAGGGCTATTCTGGCTTTCTTTTGATGTCTATTAGCATGATAGATGATTCTCCATCCCCTCACTTTCAATCTGCAAATGTCCTCAGGTCTAAAATGAGTCTCTTATAAGCAGCATATAGATGGATCTTGGTGGTTTTTTTGTTTTTTGTTTTGTGTGTGTGTGTGTGTGTGTGTGTGTGTGCTTTTTTATCCATTCTGATACCCTATGTCTATGGATTGGGGCATTTAATCTATTTACATTCATAGTGATTATTGAAAGATGAATTTAGCACTGTTGTGTTATCTGGAGATTTCATGTTTGTGTTGTGATGTCTCTGGTCCTTTATAGTCTTTGCTGCTCTGCACTCACAGAGTCTTTAGGATCTCTTGCAGAACTTGTTTAGTGGTCATGAACTCCTTTAGTTTTTGCTTGTCTGGGAAAGTCTTTATCTCTCCTTCTATTCTGAATGATATCCTTGCTGGATAAAGGATTCTTGCCTGCATATTTTTTCCTATTCAGCACATAGAATATTTCCTGCCACTCCCTTCTGGCTTGCCAAGGTTCATTGGACAGGTCTGCTACGAACCTTATGCATCTACCCTTGTAGGTTAAGGCCCATTTGTCCCTGACTTCTTTCAGAATCATCTCTTTATCTTTGTATTTTGCCAGTTTTGCTATAGTTCATGGTGTTGAGGTGTTTTTGTTGATTTTGAAGGGTGTTCTCTGTGCCTCTTGGGCTTGGATGTCTGTTTCCTTCCCCAGGTTAGGGAAGTTCTCAGCTATAATTTGTTCAAATAAACCTTGTGCCATTTTTTCCTGCCCTTCTTCTTCTGGAACTCCTATGATATGGATATTGTTTCATTTCATGGAATCACTTAGTTCTCTAATTCTCCCCTCGTGATCTAGTAATTTCCTTTCCTTCTTTTTTTCAGTGTCACTATTTTCCATAATTTTATCTTCTATTTCACCTACTCTCTTTTTCCTCTGCTTCTTCCATCCTCGCTGTTACTATGTCTAGTTTATTTTGCATCTCTGTTATAGCATTTTTTAATTGATCGTGACTAGTTCTTAGGTCTTTGATCTCTGCAGCATGAGTTTCTCTGGTGTCTTCTATGCTTTTTTCAAGATCAGCTCTTAGTCTTATGACCTTTACTCTAAATTCTTGTTTGGATCTATTGTTTATATGTGTTTTGAGCAGTTCTCTGGCTGTGATTTCTTCCTGAACTTTCTTTTAGGGAGAATTCCTCCATTTTGTCATTTTGGCTGTTTCGGTCTTTTGTGTGTTTTAAAAGCTCATTATGTGTCCTGCACCCTAGAGTGCTACTATATTAAAAACAGCTCATCCACTGTCCCAGGCTTGGCACTCAGGAAATGTTTTTGGTGTATGTTGTGTGCACTCTGTTATTGTGTTTTGGCTGCTCTGTCCCACTGGTCAGTCCTCTGCAGAGCTCATCCTTGCTTGTAGTGGTGGGGTGTTTGGAACTTCAACCAGGTGGGCTTTGATTTGTTTTTGAAGTAAGCCTGGAGAAAAAAAGGAAAAGAGGGAACCTATAAAAAGAGAAAATGAAAGGGAAGAAAAACTCAATCCTGCTAAGCTGTCTCCCCCCAACCATTGATATCTTTCTGCCACTCTGCAGATTGATTTCCTGTGTGTTCCAAGTAATCTGATCTCAATACAGCTGTGTTGGAGGGACAAGGAAAACCTAGGTCCCCTTACTTCTCCACCATCTTAACTCCTTTCAAGTAGGTTACAGTTTTGGTCGTTTTTATGAGCCTATCTTTCTCCATTGTTTTTTAGGATGATAGTTTGCTGCAAATTCTATCTTTAAAACAACTCCATATGAGATTTGGCCTTAATATTTCTTCATTGTCATTCCAAGTGAAATTAGTTTCCTTGGACTTTGTACAGGGAGATGTCTAATATGGGGTATCTAATTTCACAGAGATCCATTTCTGTTGTTTTTATGTAGTGCTCTAAAGTTCATGGCTTAGTGTCTCACTTTTGGAGATCTCCTGTGTCTTTTCTATATCTCACTTTTATCTGGACCATTTATTTCTTTTTTCTTCATTATTCCAGTTCTGCTTGATTTTGATCCTTCCTCCAGAAGTCTGTCCTCCGTGTGGAGTTACATTCTGCAAGAGCACATTGTCTGGTTATCTTCCAGAGTTCATGGTGGCTAGATTTCTCATGCCATTTTAGACCTTACAACATACTCATTGCACTCACCCTCCATCAGGTTGGGCAAAATTCTCCCCATTTCAGCTGTAGACATCAAGTTGGCCCACTGTGGTTTCAAGAAATAACTCTTGGCTCTTTGGAATTTCTCCTATTCTAAGGTACATTCCCCTGTGTTTTCCTCTATCTTTTCCTTCACAGACTTTGAAACTTGATGTCTGTGGCTGTTGGTAGTTTGTCCCAACCAGTGTGCAGTTCATAGGACACCGTATTATTCTAATTTAATTGAAATGTCATCCATAGGCTTTTGGATTTGCATCCCAGTCGCTCATTGTGATTCTTTGTGGGGCTCCAGGGAGATTCAGATCTATGCAGTCATCATCAGCACCTTTCCAAAATATCTTTTTACTTTTGCAATTCTTTTAAGAAGAAAATAGATGGAAATTGATATAAAACAATGGTATTTTAATAAAATTCAGAATTCTTGAAAAAAACTCATTTTCCAATGTATGCTACTTTTTTCTTTGGCCTGGCGTCCCCAGCAGATGGTTCAACACTCAGACCACACGGGCTCTTTTACATTGATAATATTAGAGAAAATAGCAGTTAAGGTGCCACATATTCTTATAACTTTTCTTGGACAATCTTGCCTAAGGGCAATAAATACTCATGTGAAAGGCTATATAGTGTTCACAGTAAAAATGTTATTTGCCATAAATAGGTCTTTGATAAATCTGTTATCAGTAGATAAATCCTGTGGCTCTAATGACCATACTACATTAATGTGTATGTATTGAAGGAGTATATTCCTTAAATGTTATCGGTGGTTCTGGACAACTAACTCAATAATAAACATAAGTGGAAAGTAGGCGTGGCTTCTACTGACAAAGTCAATGACAGTTTAGGAATGGAATGCAAATTTCTAAATTCCCTTTTACCAGGAGGCACATTTCATCTACTGTGTTTATCTTCTGAATTTTATCTTGATTGTGTATATTCCTAATATTCTCCTTTACCTTCAAAAAACACTTCATTTCCGGGGCATTTGGGTGGCTCATTTGGTAGCATAGGACTCTTGACTTCACAATTCAGTTCATGGGATTGAGCTCTGCTGGTTCATCTCTGAGGTGAGCTGGGAGTCTGCTTGGGATTCTCTCTCTGCTCCTCCCCTGCTTGCTCTCGTGCGCATGTGCGCGCTCTCTCTCTCTCTCTCTCTCTCTCTCTCTCTCTGTCTCAAAATAAGTAAAATTAAAAAAACAAACAAACAAAATCCACTTCATTTCTGACACTCCTGGTCACTAAATGTGTGGATGTTTTTCCCCACAGCAAGCAGTTCTCCATGACACCAGTTGGGTGTCCTACAATTTAATTTGATCCTGACATTATCTACCTGGAAATAATGTCAGATTTCACACATTAAGGACAGAGCCCTTCAGATGCCAATCACAAGTACTAGTCCCCAGGTTATGCACAACTTCTGTCCAGTTTGGCTACAAATCAGAGGTTCCCATGACCTCCCTCTGGGGTTGAATTAATTTATCAGAGCAGCTCATAGAATTCAGGAAGCCTTTGACTTACCAGATTAGTGTTTATTATGAAAGGACATAAGTCAGGTACAACCATAAGAAAGAGATACATAGGGCAACGCATGGCGAAAAGGTGCAGAACTTTCATCCTTCTGTGGTGTGCCACTCTCCCGGTGCTTCCGTGTGTTCATCAACCTGGAAACTCCTGAACCCAGTCCTCTTGTCTTTTAATGGAGGCTTTATTAGAGAGACATGGCCAATGAAACACCATTGGACATTGGCAGTTGATTCAGCCTCCAGCCCCTCTTCCTTCCCCAGAGGTCAGGGCAGGGTTAAAAGTTCCAACACACTAATCACCTGGTTGGTTCTCTTGGCAACCGGCCCCTATCCTTAGGTAGGATCTAAAAGTCATCTTGTTACCATAAAAAAAAAAAAGACACCAATATGCTCTCCTCACTTAGGAAATGCCAAAGGTTTTAGAAGCTCTGTGCCAGAAACAAGACCAAATATGTAATTATTATAAATCACACTATTGTACTATATACACAAATTATAATATATACAGTGGTATTGTTAGAATGTCTGTGTGTGTGTGTGTGTGTGTGAGAGAGAGAGAGAGAGAGAGAGAGAGAGAGAGAAAGATCATGGATTAGGAATGATGGTGCTAATAATAAATATTTCTCATTTCTTACAACTGATTCACCAATTCATGGATCCTTAATAACACAACCTTAATATTCCATTTTGTCCCAGACAAACTATTGTAATAGGTTTTTAATCGGTCTTCCTGCTTCTCCTCTGTAATACATTTTCACAAAGCACTAACCCTTTTGAAACTTGAATCAGGACTGGAGATTCCACTGCTTTAAAAAAAA
Source organism: Panthera onca (assembly GCF_046562875.1). Classification (NCBI taxonomy): domain Eukaryota; kingdom Metazoa; phylum Chordata; class Mammalia; order Carnivora; family Felidae; genus Panthera; species Panthera onca. Next base: position 8,078,286 of record NC_138345.1, on the reverse strand, counting down.
CCCTTCAATGAGATGGCATTGCATGCAGAATTATATACAATTTTTTTGAATGACCCCAAAGATCCCACAACCTGTAGACTGTTAGACCTCCATGGATCTATGCCTTTAAATGTGCTCTTGTTCATCCAGAATATCCTAAACATATCAAGCTCATTTGCATCTCCAAACCTTTGCACTCAACTGGTCTCTCTTCCTAGAGTGCTACAGTTCTCTCTGGATCAATGTTATCTCTCCAAAGAAATCTGGATGACCACCCTCCTAAAATTCTTCTACTCCAGTCACTCTGATACATTTTTCTTCATAGAATTTTCCACTGTCATACATTATCTATGTATTTGTGGTGGTGGTGGTGATGATGATGATGATGATGATGATGATGATGATTTGCTTCTTATAAGCTTCACGGGACCGGGATACTTGTCATTTTTCTATTTCACTGGTTCCCAGTGACCAGGTTAGTGCCCACCACACCGTATTAATACTTAACGAACAAATGAGTAAATCTGGGTTTGCATTATGACCATCAACCTGTCAGATGGATAATTGCATGTCAAGATTGGTTGAAAGGATAATTTAAATTGAAAATGGAAATCAAGGTCAAAAGTAAATGGGAGGAATAGTTTAGTTTGGATCAAGAGCTCAAGGGGAGCATTCTGGATAATTCTCAAGGTGTTTTGTTTTGTTTTAAATTTATTTGATGCTTTTTGTAACTGACAGCAGGCCATGATGTCAGTGACACTGTTGCTTCCAAGTTTTGTTAACCTCCCTTGGTTTGACGTTGTTACAAAATAGGAAGAAAGGAAATACAAGAATAGGGAGTAATTGAGAAGAGGAGAACATAGAAGCACCTGGAATATAAAAGTGGTGAGAGAGAAACTGAGGCCAACGGGAGGGGGGTGCCCACTCCTTTGCAGTTTACCATTTGCCTCATGTTTGGTTGTTCATCTGATGAAATAAGGTTAAAACTGAATTTTTCTGTAACTGACCTTCCTAGGGAGAGGTCTCAGTGCACTTAGTTACTGTTGTGAATCAACTTCATTTTTTTTCTAAGTCATCATATTTTCTGACTTAAAATTTTCTCAGGCTTTCAATGCACAAAGGAGTTTTTTGAACTAAATAGACAAGAAGTGTGGGAGTGCCCATGGCTAATTTAAGTACAGTACATGGAATTTTATCATTCTCGTTTTTCTCGAACTAATAATATCAGGGCACGATGCAGGAACTCTGCGTTGACCTCAGAAATATTCATATTTTTTGAAACCTAGGGGGAAATACCTGTGTAAGAGAATTGCTATCCAAATATAATTGCCAACTTAACATAGGCAATTGTTGAACTTTACAGTTGTAGCAAAGTATATTTTTAAAGCAGCAATTTCTTCTTTTTTATGCACAGAGTAAATGTGTAGGTCGTGCTCACATAATGTTCAATGAAATTCTAATCAATTAAAATAATGATAAGAAAATAATGATCTATCTGATTTTTGAACTTCTTTAAGAACTGTAACAGGTAAATAGATTAGCGTTTAACTAAAATTAAATCAACTGTTTAATATTAACTCGAATTAAATGATCTTGAGAAATTGTATGACTTTACAAAATGCCTTCTGAAAAGCAAGGCATGTGATGAATTGATAAGATTGCTAGCATGATGGGTTAATGCACTAGATGGCACTAATTGTATGCCTTTTATGTATTATAAAATCAAATCTAGTGTGAAAAAGAAAGTACCTCACACTTGAAATGTTTTTATCAGGTATACTTTATGAAATTTCTTTGATACGTTATTTGTAATTTCTCATTATGGCTTTTCAGATCATGAGGAAAAAAAGAATTAATTATAGCCACTTTGATATTAAGCGAATTTCAAATTGAAAAATATAATTCCCAGATTTTTTTTAACCTAAAGAAACTAATTTACTCCAGGCAAGATGCAAAAGTATTCTAGTACAGAAGGATTAAGCGATTCAATTCAAGTGAAAAGTTCTATACCAATTACATGGTTTTCCATGAACTTTACTTATCAAAAAGATTAAAGCCTCAGAAAATAAATAAATTCTTCAGATTTTCTAAACAAAGTCTAAACCTTAAAGCATAAAAGAAATTCTGTGCTCTGCAAAATTCTTTCCTTGTGGTTTTTAAGTACACAAATGGGAAAAGGGGAAGGGAATGAAATCGGGTTATTTAGGGAACAAAGCAAGACTGTAACTAAGATAATTTTCAAAATACGCAATTTCCAATTAAGTTACCTGCCATTTAAAGGCAAACTTAATAAGTATTATTACAATGAAAAATAAGGCAAAATCATTAATACAATTAATGCACATCTACTTCAAAATACATAAAATATTGACATTATGGTCACCCCAGTTAATTATGAATCTGTTGAGCTTATTTTCATTTTGATATGAGTAATTTAAAATTTTCGGTCAAACAGAAATACTATCTGTTGAGAGTGCAGTTTTCCTTGCCTGATTTGGACATTGTCATCATGTGTATGAATTACTCATGGCAGTCACTGTGTCAGTTACTTCATTGTAGGGGTCTTTATGGAGTTTCCTACATCTCTGGTCATTGAAAAGTTCATAAATTAATTAGTTGAGAAAAACTGAACACATGTAATAGGACGGAATATTAACACTCATAATAGTTAACAAAATACACACACACACACACACATATACACACACACATACATAGATGTACACACACACACACACACACACACACATAAATGTCCATGACTAAATTGGATGGGGTTTCCCCAACCTTTTCTTATTGGGCATTGGTAAAACCTATAGATCCATAGAGAAGTGTTAAAAGCTTTTTCCACATAAAACCTTTCTTTCTTTCCCCCTTTCCTTTTATTTTCTTATTTTCTTTTTTTCTTTCTCTTTCTTTCTTTCTTTCTTTCTTTCTTTCTTTCTTTCTTTTGTTCTTTCTCTCTCTCTCTCTCTCTCTCTCTCTCTCTCTTTAGTTTTAGGTAGGGCGATGGTGGTGATAATGGTGGCAGTAGTTGTGGACAGGAAGGGGCAACATAGTGGAGATGATGGCTGAAGGGGACAGTGATGGACACAGTCAATGGGAGTGATACAGATGGCCGTAACTCATATACTTCACCAGGATCTCTTTGGATCAGAAATCTCCACTGATAATGCTACTCTGACTCCCATCGATGTTGCTTCACATCAATCCACGCTCATTCCTGTAGGACTGATCATTTTTAAAACATTCGAAATAAATAAGTGCAAAGAATTATCCCTCTTTTGATCTTCCTAACTCTCTCACTTGCTTTCTTGTTCTTTCTTTGTAAGTACAATGTTCAATCTTTTAGAAAGTACCAATTTTTATTATGAGTTTTTTAAAGTTTGTTTGTTTGTTTGTTTGTTTGTTTGTTTACTTATTTATTTATTTATTTTGAGAGAGAGAGTTGGGGAAGGGGCAGAGAGAGACAGATAGAGCCCAGCAGGCTCTGCCCTGCCAACACAGAGCCCTATGTGGGGCTTGAACCCACGAACCATGAGATCATGACCTGAGCTGAAACTGAGAGTTGGATGTATAACCAACTGAGCCACCCAGGTGCCCCTAAATGGTTTTTATTTAGCTACTAATGAGTCTGTGAAAATACAGGATTTTCATCCCATCACTGAAAATGTTCTCTACAAAATTTATTCTTTTATGAGTTACAGAAATGATGGAAGAAGTTTCAAAAGGTACTCTAGGTTTGAATGGTACCTAGAAAATCCCTCCAGTACTCAGAAAACATATGCTATAAGTGTTTCCTTTCTCACACTTTATATCAGGTTCTCCCTCCTTCCATAGTGCTACAGTAAGTTGAGCCTGACTTTCCAAAATGTACAGTAGAGCCTTGTAGTATATTGATATTTCTTCTATAATTTAAAGATTATTAAGTTTATTTGTATTCTTTCAGAAATAAATATCACTTTTGAGGGAATATAAGCTCATTTATGTGAATTTGAAAGCATTTAAGTGTAAGAAAATAGAAAAAATATACTAATACAGTTTTTATAGATTGCTTAAATAACTCAAATTTTTTTGCATTTTGAAACATATACAGTTACATTATTCAAATCAGTTCATAAAATTAGAATTTACAAATCAAATAAATGGCTTGGCCATTCATATTGCTAAGGGATTCTTTGTTATTTAAGAAAGGCCTTTAATTTTTATTTAATGTTTACTTTTTTTTTTAGTTTTTTTTATTAACTTGTTTTATTTTATTTTTTTTAATTTACATCCAAATTAGCATATAGTGCAACAATGATTTCAGGAATAGATTCCTTGGTGCCCCTTACCCATTTAGCCCATCCCCCCTCCCACAACCCCTCTAGTAACCCTCAGTTTGTTCTCCGTATTTATGAATCTCTTCTGTTTTGTCCCCCTCCCTGTTTTTATATCATTTTTGTTTCCCTTCCCTTATGTTCATCTGTTTTGTCTCTTAAAGTGCTCATAGGGGTGAAGTCTTACGATTTTTGTCTTTCTCTGACTAATTTCACTTAGCATAATACCCTCCAGTTCCATCCACATAGTTGCAAATGGCAAGATTTCATTCTTTTTGATTGCCGAGTAATACTCCATTGTATATATATACCACATCTTTTTTATCCATTCATCCATCGATGGACATTTGGGCTCTTTCCATACTTTGAATATTGTTGATCTTGCTGCTATAAACATGGGGGTGCATGTGTCCCTTCGAAACAGCACACCTGTATCCCGTGGATAAATGCCTAGTAGTGCAGTTGCTGGGTCATAGGGTAGTTCTATTTTTAGTTTTTTGAGGAACCTCCATACTGTTTTCCAGAGTGACTACACCAGCTTGCATTCCCATAATGTTTACTTATTTTTGAGAGAGAGTGTGTAAGCAGGGGAGGGACAGAGAGAGAGGGAGACACACATTCTGAAGCAGACTCCAGGCTCCGTGCTGTCACCACAGAGCCCGACACAGGTCTTAAAGTCACAAACAATGAGATCATGACCTGAGCAGAAGTCTGACGCTCAACCCACTGAGCCACCCAGGCGCCCCAATAAAGGCCTTTAATTTTTAATGATTTAGGCACTTTTTCATGCATAGCACTATTAGGGAAATAATGGAACATGCACATGATTTTAGTTTTTAAAAAAATTGTATGTTAGGTTAATATTCAATTTATTATTAGAGACACATCAATTCACAGGAACACAGATGGACTTTCACAGGTTTAGGGTGAAAGCCAAGGGCCAAACAGTATGGATCTTTTTCCATAATAATATTTGTATGGGAAATTCCTTCTTCCAGATCAGGGTGGAAGAGATACATCTGCCTAACTGCCAGTTTTGGTGTCAAGAATGTGCATTTTACCATTCCTTTGCACGGAACTGTAAGAAGGGGACCTCCCGGGGCACCTGCGTGGCTCAGTTGGTTGAGCATACCACTCTTGATTTCGGCTCCGGTCATGATCTCACGGTTCCTGTGTTCGAGCCCTGGGTGGGGCTCCGTGCTGTCAGTACAGAGCGTGCTTGCAATTTTCTCCCTCTTTCTCTGCCCCTTCTGTGTGCGTGTTCTCTCTCTCAAAATAAATAAACTTAAGGAAAAAAAAGAATGGGACCCCCATTCCTTGGCAGATGTCTCAGCCCTTCATCGATGCTGGCTGGGCCTCTGACTGTCCTGAGGAAGCAAGAAATTGAGGCAGTGTAATGAAAGATGGGGCGAGTCTTCAGGGGCCAGCGTAGGAAGTGGATGGGACCTGAAGAGAAGATCCCGTCCTACATTCTAGGCAGTTCTTTCTGAGGCTGACTTTCACTTGCTTACTTTAAGAATAATGCAAAAACATAAAAAAATTTTTTAAAAGGCTCTGCTCTTCTTTTATTATAAAAGTTTATCTAGCTCTTGTTGCATAAAACCAAAAACGGTTACCTTTATTTACTGTCTAGTGAGTGAGAAGCCCTAGATTTCTCCTTTTGACTCCACCTCCATTTTTTTCCAATATCTGTATGAGTTAGAACTTAATCATTGTTTACGGTTGAGAGACGTAAATGCTTACTGAAGGAATGTGAAATGAATCCTTGTATACCCAAATGTCCAAAGGAGATGTGGCTAAAGGTGGGGCTTCTGGAATGGGATGCGGTTGCATGGGATGCTGAATATAAAACTGGAATAATAGCCATAGTGAGTTTTGGCAACAAGGATTACAGAGTAACTTAAGACTTCACTTTTCATTTTTTAGTAGCAACTCACACACATGCGCACACACACACACACGCGTCTGCATACTACCCTGGTAGGAAAAAGAGAATTGAGGTAAATAAGATGGGAACCGAAATAGGAAAAAAAATGCCCCAGGTAGCAACAGAGCTTAGCCATGCCTCATATATCAAAACCACGTGATTTATTAAAAATAAGCTCACATTCTAAAATCTTGGGTTCCTCTCCTCAGTGGAAAGATATAGCTCAGATGAAAATCACCATGCCTTTTGATGTTGTTGACTGACCTCACAGGGTAGTAGTAGGGGTAACAGTGTTTGAAGACACAAAAATTTAAAAATCACACCTGAAAAACGCTAAAATGTCAGCACTGAATAAACTCTGAGTTCCTTATTAGTTCCTCAAAACTTATTCTTAGAACTGGCTCAAGTCCAAAAAAAGCTAGGTACAATGTAGTACAGTTCCTAAGCCACACTGTCAAATTAAGAGAAAATCACATATGAAGAGTTAGCTATTTAAAATTATTTTGGTCAGCAATCAAGTGCATATCATGGATAAATAACACATCAATGGAACTATGAAAAAGTCTATAGTTATTTTTATGATCTTTGCTTTCATGCCACTGAGAAATTCTAAGATCTTCAGAAATATTTAATAATAATTCATTTAAAAGCTAGGAAATCACCAAAACTGCAAAAATGTTACCTCCGAATGCTTGCACTAACACAAAATTAATATGGAAGCATTGCTATGTAGTCAGTGAAACCTATTATAGGTGAAGATTTTATAATTAGCAGATTAATCATATAGAAAGCATAACTGCTTAAGTACATCTTAATTGTTGACAGTCTATTGTTTTTCTTAAAGTTGTCTAAATCTTCATCTTGTAGTTTGAAATTTTATTATTGACATGCTTAGCAAACTCTCTTCATAGATGATCCAAAGATAACTTTAAGCTAGTTCACATCCAGCTTACTACACATTTCAAATGAGTAGGGTCAGATTACCAAGAACTTAGTTGTTTGCAGTATGAGTAGAAAGAATGAGTCAGAATTAATAAGAAGCTGAATGGTTCTGGGTGGACACTCGGCAAGAGAAAATCAAAAGGTGAAAGAGCTTCTGATTTCCATAGGATATGCAGACCTGCCCTACAAAGGTGGAAGAATGATTATTCAATCTCTGATTGACAGCAAACTGGCTATTTCATTATTCACCTCATTAATCAAGGTTTCCTCAACTCCCTTTCCAACTCTTCACTGTGTTAATTCAGTGAGAGAACATAGTAACATTTCTTGTGCAATTATTTTGCGTGATGAAATTGGGCTTCCACTATATATAATTGCTAAATATGATTCATTGAAATGAGATATGATTTGGAAATATAAGAAAAATGATTTCAGAAGAGTAGTAATAACAGGGAGGAGGAGGAAGAGAGGAGGAGGAGGAGGAAGAGAAAAAGAAGAAGAAGAAGAAAACGTAAAAATCTTCACGTGTAATGTATCAACCTAGTACAGTAAATATATATGTCTACATATATATATATATATATATATATATATATATATATATATGCATTAAAATGGCCAGTATTAATATTTATTAATATATGGTGATGGAGATTTAAAAATACATATTTCTTCTTACTTTTTTTTATTGTCAAAGTTTTTTACAATACACATGTATCATTTATGTACCCAGAAAAAAAATCACTATAATTGTGAAATCATAAAATGTTGCTGGTATGATTTAATATTTTCATCATCTTAATATATCTTAAATACTCATTGTTTTGAGTTGTACCTATTTTGTCATAACAGTATCACAATATTGTATATTTGCTGCTGTGATTTGCATTTGAAAAATCACTCAATTAAAAGCATTGCTGATTGCTATAGTGTTATTAGAAGTGTCATATTAGATTTCATGAGTAGATAATGTATCTAGTTGGAAGAAAAGACATCTGCTATTTGAAAATTTTCTTTCCTGGAAATAGAAGGGAAGGAAGAAAGATGCACCTCACAGCTGAATTGCAACTTATACTTTAGAGTCTGGTTCAGATACTTTAGTATTCAATTATGTATGGCCTGAAAGTTATTTTTTTCATGTGTTATTTATCTTTCCTTCTCATACAAAATATATTTTTTAAGCAGTTACCATATTCAGATCACCTCCTGAGAGTTGTGTGAAGCAATGTGTTAATTAAGTGACTAATATTTGTTTTTTCCCCACTATTTTATTTTTATGCATTTGTCATACAAAATAAATTATGCAAAAGGATGATTCCTCCTCCCCTTTCTCTCCTTCACTTCTTCCATTGAAAACTCCTCTGGAAGTGAGGCGATTTAAGTAGAAATACATTGTAGAATAGATGGAAACATGCATACCTCATCGTCTCTTTCATGGATTACTAAAATCAAAACAAAACAAAACAAAAATGTCCTCATTGCTTCCACTTGCTTCCCTGGGGTTGTTCATTCCTGGTATAGCAGCCAGAGTGGTGGAGCAAATCTGGCTCATGTTCCTTTTTTTTTTTTTTTTTTTGTAAATAAAGTTTTCTTAGAACACAGTCACATTCATGCCTTTATGTTTTGTCTATAGCTGCTTTCATGTAATAGTGGCAGAGCTAAGTATTTCCCACAGAGACCAAAAGGACCACAGATCCTGAATATTTCCTATCTGGCCCTTTACAGAAAATGGTTTTCAATTCCCGTCCTCAGCAGTAAGTCATGATCGAGTTTGTTGTGTGCTCAGAACTCTGCATATGGCTCCCCATGCCCCTCAGAGTAAAAGCTCAAGCCCTTGCAATGGCCAGTTAGGTCCTATGTGGGTTGTTTTGCCTTAAATCTCTAAGCTCATCTTGTTGATTTCCCTCCCTTCCTCTACTCCACTTACCAAGGCCTTCTTGAATACATTAAGCAAACTCTTGCTGTAGGGACCTTTTCTTAACTGTTCCTTCTCCATGGAATGTTTTCCACTTAAATTTCTACAGCTAACATCCTCACCTCTGCCAGGTGTTTGCTCCAGTGTCACTTTCTGAATGAGAACTACCCTGTACACACATTTTTTAACCATTCCCCTTCCCCATCTCACCTTTCAGAATGCCTGACCATGCTTGATGTTTTCCTCCATAGCACTTATCCCTTTCTCACCTACCGTATGAATTTACTTGTGTTTACTTATAAATTTATCTGTTCATTATCTGTCTCTTCCCACTAAATATAAGGTCCTTTTCACTTTTTTGTGTATCAAGATATCTCAAATGGCTTGAATAGTACCTGACACATGGTAGGCACCCAATACAAACATGAAGAATAAATAATAATAATAATAATAAATCTGCACACACAGGGTAGAAATCAGAAATATCTTCTGATCCTGACTCTGCCATTAACTAATTCTGCCATCTTGGGAGAATAAAGACACATTGTAGAGCACTAGTTTCCTTAAGTAAAATGTGGTGATTTGAAAAGTTTCAGGCACTTAAATTCATTAATTTTCTGATCGCCAGTATAATATAAATGTACTAAGTGCATTTCTGAACTTCTGGATCTGTTTTACAGAGAATAGAATTATAATGAGACAGATATTCCAAATGAACCCATTGTCTTAAGTGTACAATATTATTTCCGGATGTGTAATGAAAACAAGTCATGTGTTTGTTCCAGTTAACGTGTGTTTGGAAACTGACCATTTCTATTGGTGAGGAAAAACAAATGTTTATTTGGGGGAAAGGAGGATAGCCAAATATATATTTCTTCAAATATTTCTCTAGGCTACATGCTACTTACCTTATTTCATTTACTGTTAGTTTGCCTTTGGTGGGACGATTAGATGTTTTATATAAAGTTTTTTAAATTCTTTGGAAAATACACTGTTTTCGGGCAAAGTCCTTAATCTGTAAATTTGTATATTCTAAATTACATACTTATTTTAGATCTTAATTAAAAACAACAAAATACAGACTCTTCGTTCATTGTTCAAATCGGTGCACATTTATTACACCAGGATTTCTTCATGATGTCAATTATGAAATGGCTGTTTTGTTCACTTAGTAAGTTTTTGCTAAGGGTGTGTTGTGTGTAAAGCACAGTGTTTTGTTCTGGGAACAAAATAGTGAGCTTATCTGTCTAATAAAATATATAGATTAGGGGTGCCTGGGTGTCCCAGTCGGTTAAGTGTCCGACTTCAACTCAGGTCATGATCTCATGGTTCATGAGTTTGAGCCCCACATTGGGCTCTGTGCTGACAGCTCAGAGCCTGGAGCCTGCTTCAGATTCTGTGTCTCTCCCTCCCTCTCTCTCTCTCGCTCTCTCTCTGTCTCTCTCTGTCTCTCTCAAAAATAAATAAACATTAAAATATATAGATTATCTGTTGGTCTAACAGGGAAGTCTAGGACATAGGAAATGCTTTTAGCTTATTCCTTACTTAGGGGTCTTTATAATATTTCAAATAATAAATACTGTCGTTAAGCAGTAGATACCATAGGAATAGCCTAGGTGTGTTTCTAATTATCAAGATGAACATATTCTGGCCAAGATATTCAGTACAAATACTCAAAGGTCATATATTTAATTGGTGCTGAACAAAGAACTAGAATATAGAACTTCTATGGTCAGGTCAGTAGAAATCTATCCCATCTCCTTGAGGAACTAGGTATTGAGTATGAAATCTGTGGATAAATAAATTGATGTGTGTGTCCTCTCCCAAACTCCATGTGCAAAGAATCATACATTATACATATAGTAAGCTTATTTTTTATTAGTTATTCTCCACAACTTTGTTTTCACTCTTCCTTGCAGATTTGGTAAATGTCTGTCCTATAATTCTGCTATTTACTTCTGACTTAGAATGTTCAGTTGACTCATAGTCAAAATGTAAATATGGCCTTCAGAGGAGCACATTTTCTATGTAGGTCACAGATTACATTGTGAAGAGGCCATTTAAAAAAGTGATGTTATTAAAAGCATGGCAATGATGATAAGCCTCATTGCTTTTGTGATGGAGAGAAATTTGACATGTTTGCTGTTAATGGTATAGACCAACCTGAGTAGGAACAGCAATGGGCCCCAAATTAGAGATTTATGGACATCCCTATCACATTCCAAGCTTTAAAAATTCCCCCGTGTCACTGCTAGAAACTTATTGCAATCAAAGTAGTTTCTGGTAAACTGTTGGAAGCAGTTAATTCCTCAGAAGTTTCTGCTAAAAATAGCATTTGAATTCATTCTCCTGGCAGAATCTTCCATTCCTTAACCCCATTCCCCCACCTTCCTGCCATTTTACAGTTTTGTTACTCCCCCTTGTTCATTTCTTCTCCCCATTTAAAACACACACACACACACACACACACGCACACACGCACACACACGCACACACACACGCACACACACGCGCACACACACACACGCACACACACACGCTAAAGAACACTATCAAGACACAAAGACACATAAGGCCTAGATACCTAACTATGAATCTCTTAAAAAAAATCTATAGTTTCCTTCAACTTTATGTGAACGGTTGTAGAGTGTGATTATCTACATATTGCTGTCATCTGAACAGAATTCCAAAATACTTAGTTTTTTTTTTTTTTTTTTTGAAAAAATGCCATTTGGCAAAACCCGTTTACTCATGAAAAGTAATTGTGGTCAGACATATTTAGCTTATATGACTGGCATTCATCTTGAAGTTCTGTAAATATTTATAGTGAATTTAAATGCATGTAAATACTGTATACCGTTTCAGCAATTTAATGGGATTCATTTATAGGACATGAAAAAAAAATGGACTTAGCTGCCACAGTTCAAAGAACTGAAGATATTTTTTCATTTATTTCCAAATGTGTATGTTTCAGAATAGTGAAGTCCACATGGAAAGAGACTGTGTGCTTGCGTCTTTGCAGAATGTGCTTTAGATACACAGTCTTAGATGTAGGTGTTTGAATGGGATACAAAATTGGGAATTTGGAATCTGGGTTGAAACAACTTTCCTGTCCTTGGCATTTTAATGAAAAAAAAAAAAAGAATATTGAGGTTGGGGACCATGATAATTGTCCTATTTTTCACTTAATTTTGCCTGTGTTATGAAAGCAGTCCTCAAGATTCTATTCATACACATAGACACAAATCAACATACAAGTATAAAAATGTATATATTCTTGAAAAAGATTGTGATAAACCTTTGATCAGCAATCTAATACTTTAGTTAGAAAATTAATTAAAATTAATCAAAATAAATTGTATTTGGTTAATGTATGAGAACATGTTAACATGAGCTTTGCCGTCCTGGTTTTTTCATTTGGTGCTATTTCTCTCCATACAAACATCAGAAAGTACACATTTTAGTTAAGAAGATATTACTTAATAATTGAGAAATATGTAACAGAGCTATCAAAATTGAGTATGTTACCTCATCTAGCAACAAGATAAAGATGCTTTTTTTTTAATACAGGGCTTTTAACTAATCTGGTGCTTTTATTTATAATATACTGTTAATCCTTATAAGAAAACATATAATTAGTGTGATTATACTCAATTCGCGTATGAGAAACAGGAGACCTAAGTAGATTAAATAGTTTGTTGAAGATCTCACATCTAAAAAATAGTAATGTCACTACAAATTCTGATTTTTAAGTTTTGTGCCCAAGTCTGCTTCTGCCCGACAACTTGATATTCCAGAGCATTTCAAGAGAAAGATTTGAGGGGACTATAAAGGTAAAAATGAGATGAAGAGTTACTACGATGAAGTTCAGAAAGTGTGGTTGAAAAATGTCCTAGAAGCCAGGTCTCGTTCTGGTACTGTCTCTAAATCAGATGCAGGGAGTGTGACATCAAAAATGCTCAAAAGCCATAGGAAAGCGAATACATTTACATTTACAATTAATAATAGTAATGCAATGTGCCAAGTGTTACATTAGCATCATATTTGAAGTACGCAGATACCAGAAAGTAGAAACCAATTTGGCTGGTGAAATTTAGGGGAAATAAGCTGGGACGCTGAGGCTCTAGAATTTTCTGGACAATGCCTAATTTAAAAACTAAGGTGGGATCTATAGCCATAGTATTAATGTGGTCAATTAAGTTCTACTTAAATAGAGTATTCTTCAATAAATTAACCAGGTACATCCTAAGGTCTAGAAATTGAATTTTAGTAGCCTGTATCCAGAATCTTTGATACACTTTTTTGGTAAAGTCAAAACATTTCTTTATGGAAATGAATCTAAATTCCCCTTGCGACGCCTCTAATATTGTTTTTCACATTCAAAAAAGTCCTATTCTTTGCAAGACTGGGGTGTGTACGTGTGTGAAAACGCAATGAAAAGAATGATAGAATTTCTTTCTAATCTAATCTAAACTTTGTTCCGATACCTACCATTCTCCATTAGCAAATAAATTACTTTCATTTTTAGAGTAGGTAGTCGGCATATTTATAAGCTATGACCTGAAACTCAATTGAAAATCTTCGTCTTCTAGTGCTTGGACCCATGTCTACAAAAGGCCAGGCTAAGTTTCGGTGGCTTTTCAGCATAGGAGGGGGTTCCAGAGGGCACGGTGGGTGGCTGCTAATATTTGCTAACATGCACAAGATGGGTTCTGCTCTTGTCCATGGCTCCAGACATCCAAAACACTGCGTTTTCTCTGTCAGCCCTATTGTGCCAAGCCAGTACTGCAAGCCACTATTTATTTTACAAAGTTGATAATGACTGGAGTCACGGGGAGTGCTTTCTAGTGATAAATACCCTTGAAAAATGCCATTTCCCCCGTTGCCATTTTTGTCCTCTCGGTATTACATAATAGCAAGCATATTGTGAGGAAAGGAAATGGCTAGGTGTTTGTAATATATGTCACTCACTGTTTCCATTCCCATCACGGCGTGGAATGTTTAATTTCTAAACTCTAAGTGCCTAATGACTACTGGTTATTTTCTCTTCTCTACAAACATTACCTGTTCGCTTGCAGTTCATGGAATTCTGCCATATAATAAACAGTACCATTTGAACCCCCCCTCAGGGTATTCTCCCTTTCTTGGATGAACAGATAAGTTCTGAGTTACTTTTCCACTTAAACATAATATGATTTCATTAGGATGCTGGGGCTGCCGAATTTGGGTTTACAAACTTCTTTCATTGTCGTTAGCATTCTGTAGTAATTCCTTGTATCGAGGTATGTCTTCCCTTCCCTCACCAACAAAATACAGTCAGAGTTACTAGCTGAAGTACTGTTTGACAGGATGTTGCATTAACATAATGAACAACTGCTCTCAGGAAAGAGAGCTTGTAAACAAGACAGAGGGGAAATTAAGAATAGTAGGACCAAGGAGTTGATATCTAGGTTTTTAATGCTGCCCTTGTATGCACTAGTCTTATACTTCATCACTCTGCCCACATATCTCATTTCATAACGTAAATGTGTGCTAAATGTTGTGAGTAAATAGGCATTTCAATGTCAGTGACTTTAAATGGAAAAACTTTTTCTGATTTTAGAAATTCCAACTCTGCGCCTTCAGTAAAGGAGACACTTCCTTAACGTTGAACATTTCTGTTGACATTGTTACTTTGCGTTGTAAAATTCTCCCTGTGTGACATTCTCTGCACATGAAAAAATCTTGTTCTATATCAAATTGTTAAAAACTGAAGTACTTCATGTGTACTGTTAGGTATAAAATTAAACAGTTTTACAGTGGGACTTGTTCTTCTGTTCCTCTGGGTGTGGCTAGTTGACAGGATGATATTTAGGCCACATCTACTGTAATAAAATGGAAACATATTCCTAAATCTATTGATGAGAAAACAACATTCCCGGAGAAACAAGCTAATAGCTCCTAAGTTGAAATGCAGTGATGTATCCAAGGTGGTCCACAAAAGCCACCCAAAGGCATCTGTCTTCTTTGTGACTATAGTCGTAACAAAAGTGGTGAGCAAAGCAGGATGAGAAAAAGTTCAAATTAAATCTGAACTAAGGTATATAGGAGAATATAGTATCTAGAATAAATATAATCATTACAAGCTTTTTCAAAAATGCAGTTTGTTTGCTTGTTTGTTTAATTTAGAGAGAAAGAGCAGAGGAGGGGCAGAGAGAGAAAGGGAGAGAGAATTCCAAGCAGGCTCCACACTGTCAGCACAGAGCCCGACTTGAGGCTCAAACCCATGAACCGGGAAGTCATGACCTGAGCTGAAACCAGGAGTCAAGTGCTTAACCGACTGAGCCACCCAGATGCCCCTCAGTAGAAGCTTTAACCTAGAACTACCTAGTGGCTTAATAAATAAAATAGGGGTTTGCTTTAAAAAGGAAGACTCTCCATTTTACTTAGAAATGAAACAAATACACATCCACTCCCTCAATGCAAATGGCTTTCATCAATGTAGCTCTTCTTTGTTTAGACCAAAGTTTCTGCCCTAAGTCAGAGGCACATCCTTCTTTTACTCCTCACTTTCCAGATATTTCCTCATCACTAGCTATAGCCACTGACAAAAGATAAAGTCTAAATAGAGATGATACTTAAAAACTGATTGAATAAAACTAAGAATGTGCTCTTGTTAAAGGAGCTATTTGATAAACAGATCACAAGGAATGTTCACCACAGGAAGTAGCTGGAAGGGCTTTTTTAGTTCATTATCTGATATTGAGTCTGAAAGGATTAATGCAGTCTTTTTGGTATGTCATGTACATTTTTGATAGCAGTGATTAGAAGCAAGATTAAATGACCTCACACAAAGCAATAGGAAGAATACATCGAGTTTGCCCTCTGATTTACATTTCAACTGTTGTTGAGGTTTCAATGCTTGAAGTATGGTATGGCTATCTTATAAATACGTTTTAGTTGTCTGAACCCTTTGGAACCATTGTCAGAAACATGTACTAATATATTGCTAGCATTATGAATATTTTACTTTGATACAGTCAACAGTGTAATTCTCTTGGCATAAAAGAGTTTTGTATTAAAAATGATTTAGTCGCAAAATGTCTAAATTGAGATTTTTGCAAAGGAAACAAATTGCTTGGCATTATGTTCTTTAAAGGCATTTTGAGATACGATGTGGAAAGGATACTGATTGAAACTTTAAAAATGTGTGAAAATAATTTTTACAGAAAATGTTATTCACTCTAGTATATTATCATTTGAGCGGGAATAAAATTATTAGAATACTGAACTCTATAACAAAATATCAATAACGTGCCATATTGTTTTTTATTATGTAGTTCGAGTTCCACCAAACAGACTTCCAGATACATATATATGTACAAATGAATTAATCTACCTTTTAATATGGTTGGCCGTATTTTGTGACACTTTTTTCTTTAGGATTTAGGGAAATAAGGTTCAGTCCATGTTATATGGAAACCCTATCTTAATTAAGTTCTACAGTTTTTTATGTGTATTCAGAAGCAAATATGTAACTTAATAAATGTGTGCATTGGCAGTATTTGGTATCATTGGGATTGAGGAAAGGGGGTCATGATGAGTTGGATACAAGCAAAGCCATATTTTTGGATCCATGGTGGATGGCAGCACCTTTTTTTTCTGGGAAAGGGAAGATTAGCAAAGAGAAAGTTTGGGGGCTAGTGGTGAGAAAAAGCAAGGATTTCATTTGGGATATGCTGAGTCAAACACCTGCTGTCTTTAGACAAGGTTCTCTGGAAGTGGAGGCTGAGATGAGATTCTTATGAAAATGCTTTTTTAAGGAAGAATTGTTTTTTGAGAAGTCTCTAAAAAAGCGAGAGATGGATAGGAAAGGGGAAGCAGGTGAGCAAGGATGTGGTTTCAGTTAGAGTTGAGTTTCAGCAGAATCCCCTAAGGAACTTTGAAGCATGATTTATGCCCCAGAGTAGGCACTGAGAAAAGGAGGCCGGACCAGTCAGTCCTTGACTGCAGGCTGTCCTATGGGAGATGCTTAACCTCCAAAGCCTGGTGGCCTCCAACAGCTGACATCAATTCCCTAGAGAATGGTGGAACTTTTCTGCCACCCAAGACCTGACATTGACAACTATCAGGTTAGAAAGAAAAACAACAGGAAGGAATAAACACCTTCAGGCCTTATGACTTTATTATTGATCAGTAATAAATCAAAATTGTGATTGTTCTTACAAAATTGTAGTCTATCTATACAATGACAATATTCATCTCTAAGAAGGAATATATCAAAAATTTATGAAAGAAATAATACAGCGTCCACGTAAAGCCTTAAAATATTGAAAAGTTAGAAGTACTTTCGAACTCATTCAGTGTGGCCAGCATTACCCCAACATAAAAATAGAAAAAGACATTACAAGAAAGAAATGTATGTCATGCAATTTGATGCAATAATTCTAAACAGTATCTCAGCAGATGAAACCCAATATGTGAAAATGCCTAAATCTGGTTTATTCCAGGAATGTGAGGTTGGATTAACATTTGAAATTCAAATAATTTACTACATTGAAACTAAAAGAGGAAACCAATAGGAAAAATCACTTGCCAATATCCAACGTCCATCCATTCCTTATAAATGCTCTCAGCAAACTAGGAAGAGTGAAGGACTTCTTGAACTTGTTAAAACATACCCACAGAAGTCTTACAGCTATAGTAACGTGCAGTTTTCCCTGAAAGAAATTGAAGATGCTATAAGGAAATGGAAAAGCATTCTATGCTCACAGATTACCCATAACAGTGTTATGGAAGCAGTAACTAGTTCCTGTGAAAGAACCTGAGCCAGAAAGGAGGCTGGGAAGCTGAGCCAAACTGGGGTCAACAGCTTGTTTCTCTTTTCCTTCTCTTACCCTCAATTTGGGAAAATGGAGATGTTCTCTCCTTTGTATCCTGGGGGATCTAAATGAAAAAACACAAGAACAAAACTCAGATCTTCAGAACCACCTTTTTGACCCATCAAAGGCTTAAAACAAATCCAAGAACACAATTCACTTTCAGAAGGTGGTATTCAGAAGGGGCTTTTAAAAAAGCGTATATGCTGGGATACCCATTAGAACCATTTTTTATAAAGGTTACCACAAACCGCACGTTTTGGGGTAGGAAAGGTGAATGCCAGTATGGGGATTAAAAAAATAGGGAGGGAGCCAAACCATAAGAGACTCTTAAAAACTGAGAATAAACTGAGGGTTGATGGGGGGGTGGGAGGGAAGGAAAAGTGGGTGATGGGCATGGAGGGGGGCACCTGTTGGGATGAGCACTGGGTGCTGTATAGAAACCAATTTGACAATAAATTTCATATTAAAAAAATTAAAAAAAGAAAGAACATACATTGTTAAAATGTCTATATGACCCAAAGCAATCTACATATGTAGTGCAATCCTTATCAAAATACCAATAGCATTTTTCACAGAGCTGGAGCAAACAATCCTAAAATTTGTATCGAACCACAAAAGGCCCTGAATAGCCAAAGCGACTTTGAAAAAGAAAAGCAAAGCTGGAGGCATTCCAGACTTCAAGCTATATTACAAAGCTGTAGTGATCAAGACAGTGTGGTACTGGCATGAAAACACATAGGTCAATGGAATAGAAGAGAAAATCCAGAAATGAAACCATAACTGTATGGTCAATTAATCTCCAACAAAGTGGGAAGAATATGCAATGTGAAAAAGACAGTCTCTTCAACAAATGGTGTTGGGAAAACTAAATAACAACATGCAAGTGAATGAAACCAGGCCACTTTCTTACATCATACACAAAAATAAATTCAAAATGGATGAAAGACCTAAATGTGAGACAGGAAACCATCAGAATCTTAGAGGAGAACACAGGCAGTAACTCTTTGACATCAGCCATAGTAGCTTCTTACAAAATATGTCTCTTGAGGCAAGGGAAACATAAGCAAAAATAAACTATTGGGACTTGATCAAAATAAAAAAAACGTCTGCACAGTGAAGGAAACAGTCAACAAAACTAAAAGGCCACCTCTGGAATGGGAAAAGATATTTGCAAATAACATATCTGATTAAGGGTTAGTATCCAAAATACATAAAGAACTTATCAAACTTAATATCCCAAACACAAATAATTCAGTTAAAAAAATGGGCAGAAGAGATGAATAGACATTTGTTCAAAGAAGATATCCAGATGGCTAACAGACACATGAAAAGATGTTCAACATCACTCATCATCAAGGAAATACAGATCAGAACTACAGTGAGAAATCACCTCACACCGGTTGGAATGGCTAAAATTAACAACACAGGAAACAACAGGTCATGACAAGGATGCGGAGAAAGGGGAGCTCTCTTACATTGTTGATGGGAGTACAAACTGGTGCAACCACTTTGGAAAAACAGTATGGTGGCACCTCAAAAAGGTAAAAATAGAACTACCCTATGACCCAGCAGTTGCACTTAAATATTTGCCCAAAGGGTACAAAAACACTAATTTGTAGGGATACATGCACCTTGATGTCTATAGCAGCATTATCAACAAAGCCAAATTATGGAAAGAGGCCAAATGTTCATTGACTGAGTAATAGATAAAGACGTGGCATATATACATATGTGTGTATACATATATATACACACACACATATATGTATATATATATACACACACATACATGTGGCATATATATAAATATATTTATATTTATATTTATATACACATACACACAATGGAATATTTCTCAGCCATAAAAAAGAATGAAACCTTGCCATTTGTAATGACATGGGTGGAGATAGAGGGTATTATGCTAAGTGAAATAAGTCACACAGAGATTTAACTCATACGTGGAATGTAAGAAACAAAACAAATGAGCATGAGGAGAATAAAGAGAGGCAGAGCAAGAAACAGACTCTTAATGATAGAGAACAAACCGATGGTTACTGGAGGGGAGGGGAGTGTGGAGATGGGTTAAATAGGTGATGGGAATTAAGGAGGGCGCTTGTGATGAGCACTGGGTGTTATATGTAAGTGATAAGTCACTAAATTCTACACCTGAAACGAGTAGTATACTAGTAGTTACTAAAGGGAATTTAAATTAAAACTTTAAAAAAAAGATATAATTTTCTACAAATTGATTCATAGTTTTAAAACCTAGCAAGGAATTTTTGTAGAAATTGGCTAGCAGAGTTTACAGTTTATATAGACATACAAATAATCTACAATAGCCAAAACAATTTTGAAAAGAAAAGGTCAGAGGACTAGAACTTTCTGATTTTAAGACTTACTTTAAATCTGGAGTATTTAAGACAGTGTGGTATTAGTATCACGTAAAAAAGTAAATCAATGTAACTCAACAGAAAGTTTATTGACCCAATGAACTTTTACTAAAGATGCAAAGACAATTCAAAGGAGAGATGGTAGTCTTTTCAAAAAATGGTGCTGGAACAATGGATATCCTGTGTGACAGAAAGAAAAGGAAGGAAATTGGAGGGGAGAGATAAATTCAACATCTATTTATGCATATTTGACACAATATACAAAAATTAACTCATAATGGGTCATAGTCCTAAATTGAAGCATAAAATCTAAAGTATCTAGAATAAAACATTGGGCTAATGGCCAGGCAGATTTCTTAAATATGACATCAAATGCATGATTTAATTGGTGTATTACATAGTCAAAGTGTAAAACCTCTGCTCTTTGTAGAATAATCTTAAGAGAATAAAGAACCAAGCCACATGCCAGGAGAACACATTTGCAAAGCATATGTCTGATAAAGGACTTGCGTCCATAGTGTATAAATACATAAAGTCAAAATCCAATAATAAGAACACTATAAACTCGAAGAAGTGTGCTAACATTTGAACAGACACTTCACCAAAGAAAATACCGAAGAAGATTACAAATGAGCACAAGAAAAGATGCTGAACGTTGCAGGTCACTGAGGAAATGCAAAGTAAAACAGTGAGGTTTAGTTACATAGCTAGAGTGGCTAAAATTTAAAATAATAACCATACCAAATTTTGGCAGGAACAAGAACTTTTCTACACACTATGAGTGGAATACAAAATGCTACAAACAGTTTGGCTATTTCTTAAAAAATATTAACATATACTTACCTATGATCTAGTCACTTCACTCCTATGTGTTTACCTTAGAGACCATATCCGTATAAACTCTCTTAAACAAAAGTTCATAGCAGATTTATGGTAATAGCCAAAAAGTGGGAGAACCAAATGTCCACCAGTAGGTGAAAGGATTAAAAATCATTGTGTTCATCGGCACAATAAAACCATATCCTTCAATAAGAAATGAACTATTCCCACATGTCACAACATGTAGGAATAGGTAATCCTAAGTGAGTGAGTGAGAGAAGTGAATAGGTAATCCTAAGTGAGTGAGAGAAGCCATAAAAAAGGGTACATATGGGATGATTTTATTTATATAAGATGTTAGAAAATGCAATTTATGGTGATCAACAGATCAGTGTTTGACCGGGAAGGGGATATTCCAAAGGGCATGAGGGAACCATTGGGAGCGGTGGATATGTTCCCCATCTTGATGTAGTATGGTTTCATGGGGGTACCATTTGTCATGAAAAATTTACCAATGTTTTGCTTTAAGTAGGTGCAACTCATTCTGTATGTCCGTTATACCTCAATGCTAAATACCATATAGCCACTATATTTATAATGAATCTAAAATCTAAAGGGTTTCTGTATTATTTCTAAAACAGAGCCAACACAAGAGAGAGAGGAATTGGGCTAATTTGAGCACACAGGTGCTTTAGGTAAAACATTTGTTTATCAGAGACCATAGATTTCTGTCCCTGATTGCTTTATCCAGTTTCCGTTTGTAGTAACTAATAGGAAAAAACTCTAAAATGCATCAATTCATTTTTGGAAGAAAATATAACACATGAAAAGCAGAGGCTCTGGGGGCATCAAAACTGCATATAAATTCAGGCTGCACCACTTGATAAGTGTGTAACTGTGCTCAGTTTACTTATTCTTTTTAACCTGAGTTTTCTCATCAGTAAACTATCTTAATTACATGACTTTGTAATCTATAAAGCTAGCTTCAAGCTCTGAGCGTGCATACGTGCGCCATCTACAAAACGTTAGAATTTGCCACTTTAAATTTGCCAGGTGACATATTCACCCTTACCATCCCCCTCTTGGGCTGTGTTGAGAAGATTAATCAGGGAGTGTTGGAGAGAAGAATTAGGTGCTGGAGGCTTGAGGGTTGAAATGAGAGTTATATAGGTTCGGGAAGGGGGACGAGAAGAAAAGTCTTTGGAGGCAAAGGCATTTTGGCAGAGATACGAATGCAGTGAGGGAGGAAGCCAGGGGAAAACCCGGGAAGAAAGCTTTTAAGGCAGAAAAAATAAATACAAAAACGCTGAGGTGCATATAAGCTGTGCTTTTTGACCCAGGAGCTTGAGCATGGAGTGAGTGACAGGATGTGGGGGACGTAGCAGGTGCTAGATCACATCGGACCTTGTAACACTTTGGTAAAGCATGTACAAGTTTTACTTAGCGTTTAATCCTAGGGACGTAGGTAAGCCATAAGAAGTCTTATGCAGGACAGTGATCTGATTTTTATGTTTGGAAGTACACTGCAGCCGTTGTGTGGGAGATAAATTATTAGAATGTCAAGAACCTGACCAGGGTGACCAAGTTCTCTTGTGGGTCTCCCGACCAAGCAGAGTCTCTCTCTCACTTGCAAAGTTCACAGCTTCTCCAGGGTACAGAAAAATGTACAGAACTTACTCTGAGAAGTTAATTCACCTTCCTATAAAAGTTTTAATCTTACTCTTTTCTGCTAATCGGCACTTGAAGATATTTCTTTGCAAGTTAGATGTGTGCATTATTTTAAAAATTGGCATTTTTATAACATGGTATGCTTCAAAATTCTAAAAGAATACGTATGTTTTAAACAAGCACCTAAATAAAGTGGGGGGGGGGGACCTGAAGCATTTGATAAGCAAACCAAAGCAATAACCATACAAGCCACTTTTATTTATTTATTTTAAGTTTATTTATTTTGAGGGAGAGAGAGAGTGAGAGCACAAGCAGGGGAGGGGCAGAGTGAGAATCCCAAGCAGATCCCAGGGAGCCCCACACAGGGCTCGAACTCACGGACAGTGAGATCATGACCTGAGCTGAAATCAGAAGTTGGACATTTAACTGAGTGAGCCACCCAGGCACTGCATTTACAGGTGATTTTTTAAAGAATAAATGGCATACAATATTATATTAGTTTCTGGTGTACAATGTAGGGATTTGATATCTATATACATTACAAAATGGTCACCAGAATAAGTCTGGTTACCATCAGTCACCATACAGAGGTGTCACAATTATTACTGACTATACTCTGTATGATGTACGTCTCCGTGCCTCGTTTCTTTTATAACTGGAAGATTGTATCTCTTAATGCCCTTCACTCATTTCATCCATCTCCCCAACCCATCTCCTCTGACGACCACAGAAGACTATGTTCTATATCTATGAGTCTGTTTCTGTTTTGTTTGTCCATTTGTTTTGTTTTTTTAGATTCCACATATTAGTGAAATCATACAGTATTTGTCTTTTTCTGACTTACTTCACTTGGCATAATACCCCAGAGGTCCACGTATGTTGTCACAAATGGCAAGATCCCATTCTTTTTTAGGGCTGAGTAATACTCCATCGAGTGTATATACCACATCTCTATCAATTCATCTGTCACTGCACATTTAGGTTACGTTCATATCTTGGCTCTTGTAAATAATGCTGCATTTTAGGGCCGGACGTGTCTTTTCCAATTAGTGTTTTTGTCCTCTTGAGATAAATACCTAGAAGTGGAATTGTGGGATCATACGGTAGTTCTATTTTTAATTTTTTTTAGGAACCTCCAGCCTGTTTTCCGCAGAGGCTGTACCAATTTCCATTTCCAGCAGCAGCCACACATTCCCTTTTCTCCACATCCTCACCAACGCTTGTTATGTCTTATCTTTTTGATTCCAGATGATATATCTCACTGTGGCCTTGATTTGCATTTCCCTGATGGTTACGTATGTTGAGCATGCTTTGACGTGCCTGTTGGCCATTTGTGTTTCTTCTTTAGAAAAATATCCATTCAGTTCCTCTGCCCATTTTAAAAAAATCAGATTATGTTTTCGTATTGAAGTGTATGAGTTCTTCATATATTTTGGATGTTAACCCCTTATGAAATACATCATTTGTAAATATCTTTTCCTGTTCGGTAGGTTGCCTTTTCATTTAATCGATGGTTTTCTTCACTATGCAGAAGCATTTTAGTTTGATGTGGTCCTATTTGTTTATTTTTGCCTTGGTTTCCCTTGCCCAAGGAAGTAGATTCAAAATAGTATTCTAAGACTGATGTCAAGGAACTTGCTGTCGTATTTTCTTCTGGGAGTTTTATGGTTTCAGATCTTCTATTAAGGTCATTCATGTATTTTAAGTTTATTTTTGTGTATGGTGTAAGAAAGTCGTCCAGTTTCATTCTTTTGCATGTAGCCGTGCAGCCTTCCTGACACCATGTGTTGAAGAGACGGTTTTCTCCACGCTGTATATACTTGCCTCCTTTGTCATAGATTAATGGACCACGTAAGGGTGGGGTTATTTCTGGGCTCTCTGTTGGGTTCCGTTGATCTATGTGTCTTTTTGTGCCAGTACCATATTGTACTGATTACTACAGTTTTGTAGTATAGTTTGAAACCTGGGATATTCACCATTTTTAAGTTTAATTCATTATTAGCACTTTTTCCAAAATACTGTGCATAATAGAATAATCTTTATCAAATATAAAAAAATTCCATTACTGATCTCTAATTTCCTTCCCATATATTCTTCACACTTCTAATTCTGACTAATCCTCAATTTCTATAATTTTTTATGGATATAAACTCCAGTTTCTTAAGGGCTTACCTACAAATAATATTATATAATATATATTTGTGTATATGATTCTAATTATTTATTTTCACAGACTTCTTGATTTTTCCACCACCATTCAACCTAAATCCTCTCTATTGTAATTTAAATCTCATTACTAGTCATTCAGACATCAGCAAACCATTCGTTATTTTGGCTCTTGCTCTCATAGGAAATTGATATATTCATAAATACCTTGTTTTAGCCTTCATTTATTATTACAAATATCCCAATTTCTCCCTATCTTATATGTATCCCATGCATTTTAGTTGTCTAGGTTACTGTACTGTGATATTTTGCATTCTTTAAAAGTTGCCTTAGGGCAACTTTATGTTATCTCCTGTCAAAGGGAGATCTTTTCATGTTTGCATTGCAAATGCACAAACAACAAAATACAGTATCTTATTGCAATATGACTACATATTTGTTGCTTGTGGCTCCTTTGGTTTTTATTTATTTATTTATTTGATTTCCCCAGTTGAATATTAAGTTTAAACTCTTTTTATTCAGTTGGTGGACCTCTTGGACTTCCTCATTTAAGTTTTAAATCCCTTTTTTCCTATTATTTTTTGTTGTTGTTGTTTGTCTTTTTGCTCTATTCTCTGAGGACTCTTTCAAAATTATTGTTCAGTTGTTTCACTGAATTTGAGTTTTTAATGTCTGCTAGGAGAGGGGTTTTTTTAAATTATTTTTTAGTCACTAGAAGTCTCCTGTTTTTTTAGCATTCTGTTCTGCTTTTGTAGATATAATATATCCTCTTCTGAATAACATTTTTCTAAGAAATTTATCTCCCATTATAGTTTCTGTTTTCTTCCTCCGCTTTCTGTTTATTCGCTATTGCCTCTCGTTTCAAGTTAGAAGCTTTCTTCAGAAAACTAGCATTTCTATTTTATCCTCTCATAATTCAGAATGCGAAGGATTAACTAGGAAGATGCCCTCAGCATGGGGATGGGTTTTGACTGTGAACTGTGCTCTAGGGACCACTGACTGGAACATTTGATCACACAACATCTGATGTTGATGGCTTTGGGTTGCTTCCACTTAGGCAGGTCATGTTCTCCAAAAATGACTCTTTGAATCACCAGTCATTTCTGGCTGCCAGCATATTGGGAACTCAGAGGAATAAGAGAACTGGGAGCCTCAGATCTGACAGGATATGTCACCCCTATTTCAATAGGGTCCCTCTACCCTTACCTGAGCTCTTGTCCTGTCTTGAGAGCATATTTCCTTTGTCAGAATAGAAGTAGTTTTCAACTTCACAGAAATGTGGTAAGGACATGGGTAATTCGCGTGCTTCCTAAATAGAACATCAAAGAAACTTCTTTATTTGAAGCTCCCTCTTATTCATTCTGCCTTCCAGAGGTAAGTAGCACTATATTATTCGGACATGTGGGGATTTTGAGATATAAATGGGTTTAGATCACAGCTTTTTCACACTGAAGGTGTAGCATTCAATTCTCTTGGGTCTGTTAGGTTCTTGACTTCTCTTCTGTCTGTATTCCAGTTTCAAAAATCCCTTTCCAAGTCTCCTTGTTCTTGTGGATTTATGTCATTAAAAAAAAAAATCATTGTCATTGGGAGATAAGACTAGTGCTGCCCCCCTCCACGGATGTTCATGTCTTAATTCCCAGAACCTAGGACTCTGTTACATGCCAAAAGGGACTTTGCAAATATGACTAAAGTTAATGGCCTGAGAGGGGCAATTACCCTGGATTATCCAGGCTGGCACAGACTAGCCACACGATTCTTTGAAAGCAGAGAGCCCTTCCAGACTGTAACGAGAGGGAGATCTGATGACAGAGGAAGGGTTAGAGAGGGAGAAAGGGGCAGAAATTAGGAAGTTGGGACAGACTCTAGAAGCTAAAGATGCAAAGGAAAAGGATTCTCCCCTAGAGCCTCAACAGAGTAATACAGCCCTGCTGACAGCTTGATTTTACTCCGTGAGGATGGTGTTGGACTCCTGAGAGGCATATACTGTAAGATAATAAAGCCATATCACTGTGAGCCACCGAGCGTGTGGTCATTCGTTACAGCAGCAAGCCCAAACTGATACACTATTGTCTTATTGAGGTTTGGAGAGGAGACAAGTGTAGATTCACATGTTCAGTCTTCCGTCTTACTGGAAACACTTATGGTTAGTAAAAATTTTAGTTATTTAGGAATAGGAAATAGATTCACATGGTTTGAATTCAGAATGTTCTAAAGTATACATACGCATGAAGAGTTTCCTTAATGCTTTTATCTCCTCTCTTTGGGGATGACAGATGTTGGAAGGATATGTGTATCCTTCCAGAGACGTTCCGTGCCAACACAAATAGAGATATCCTACGCAATATATTCATTTTTTCACATGTATGATACCTATTTCTCTGCCCTTTGATATTTTTACTTAAGAGTAGAGTATCCTCATTCTTTTTTTTTTTCCCAATGAGTATATGATTTGATGAGTATATCAGATCATCCTATTGATGGCCATGAATTCTGTTACAAATCTCTTAGGATTTTAATGGTGACACAAATTATAATAAATGATACATGTTCCAAGATGCACATGAGACAAATCCTGAGCAATGGAATTGCTGGATTAAAAGGCAAGCACATATGTGATTTTGATGGAGACAAGCTTCACAGAAGTATGTATCCATTTCTGCATAAAAGAATAATAATTCAGTATGAAATGAAGCAAGTTGAAAGTAAATATATTGAGGTATGAATGTAGGAAGGGCAGGGATTTCTCCTCCAAATTCTGTTACTCTTGGACCACTGGGAGATCATGGTTAAAATATCAAAGATCACCATAGTTGCAGGGTGAATGAGATATACCCCTTGGGTAATAGACTTGGAAGATTCATCGCAGACTGCAGTAAGCCAAATCAGTAGAGGCTCAGCTATGTGAGGTATGATGAAAGCAACTGCATGTTAAATTCTCAGGCATTATGCAGCAGCCTGTGTCAAGGCCTGAGCATTCTTGGCTGTGCTGTCTCTGAGGAAGGTCAGTGTGGCAGGAATGAGGGTGAGCAAAACAGTGCGGAGAGGGACAAGGTCAGGGTAGAGAGATGAACCATTTCAAGGAAGTTGGGCTTTACCTTAACAGTCGAGGGAAACTTTAGCAAGTTTTGTTTGCTTGTTTGTTTCCTCTTTCATTCTTTTTTTTAAACCGGAGATCTTTTTTTCTTTAATTAGGAGAAAATGTGAATTTGGACCTACTAACTAAATTCCAAAATCCTAACCAAACTGATTTTTGGCATTAGAATGAAGCAAATATAGAATCACTGAAAGTAAGAAATTTTGTTTCACTTCAGTAAACCTATATCCATTGATATCTGTGGAAGGTACAACAAATAGAATAGAGAGATTTAGAAAAAGGTGCAGACGAGAAAGAATTGGGGGAAATGTGTGGATTGAAAGTTAGCGAAACATAGTCATTGTCAATGTTGAAGGCTTAGTGTCTTACTGAGGAAATAATTATGATCTTCTTCTGGACTAAAAGATGGATCTGATGTAAGACTTCAGTTCTTATTTTCCTTAAATGGCCAGTCCCTGCTGCCAGTCCTATGTAGGAAATACTCCCAAATGCCAGCACTGGGGAGGCAACATTCCCCTTTTTCCCTCAGAGTCTCTGCTCCTAATCTGTGCTTCTGAGGCATCACTTTGAATCCACGTTACCTTTACTTAGTACACACACGTATTGACATATTCAGTTAAAAACAATCGTCAACAATCACTCATTTTCATAACTTTCTAGAAAAATAGAAGCAGTGGTATTGTTTGCTTATTTTCACATTATAACAATTTCTGTCTTATACATTGGCAACTATGTAAAAATGAAATAAAATTATTAGGGTTACCTAAAATTCGTTACCCATTTGTACTTCAGCGTTTGCTTCTATCTGTCGGGATGACTTTCTATGGCTGTCTTTAAAATCTGCCAAAAAAAACACATGTATTTCCCCGCAGTTAAAGCATCAAAGCTCCCACACAGAAACCCATTCCCATGGAACCCAAATAAAAACATAAAGAAGACTGTTGGTAGACTAAATACATTTCAAGCCTTCTCCAGGTTTCTATTTAAACATGGACTTATTTTCACTCAGTTGACTCTCTTTGTATTAAGCCCCGGGTGCATGGACCAGGATGTACTTTTATGGCTTTGCAATAGCAATGATGACAGCTAAGATTAAACAGGCTCCCATTAGATCCAACAGTGCCAGCAGAGGCACATTACACAGATTATTTTATTGGAATACCAACCAATGAACACTCACAGAGTTGTGCTTCGTACATAATGGGCACTTAATAATTGCTTTTTGCATGATGACTGAACGATCCCTAAATTTGTCATACATTCCATGGTCTGGACCTATGGAGGCCCAGGAGGAGAACTGAGAGATGTAAATCTCAACCCTGTATTTTAGTGTTTATTTTGTCCTAATTTTCAAACTTTCATTTGAGTAGACTCTGGCCACTTATGGTTTTGAGTAACAAAAAATTATTGAGCAAAAATGGTACTACATTAACTCGCATACCAAGTTTTTCTTACATTTTTAACAATTAAGATGTTAAATTGCATTTGCCTTCCCGTGTTCTCTCTTGCTTTTTTTTTTTTAATGTTTGTTTATTTTTGAGAGAGTGGGAGAGACAGACCATGAACAGGGGAGGGGCAGAGAGATATGGAGACAGAATCAGAAACAGGCTCCAGGCTCCGAGTCGTCAGCACAGAGCCCGACGCAGGGCTTGAACTCATGAGCTGTGAGATCATGACCTGAGCCAAAGTTGGACGCTTACCCGACTGAGCCACCCAGGCACCCCATTTTTTTTAAGATAGACTTTGCTTAAGAGGCAATTTAAGATACTATGATGAATATAACCCTTAAGGTGAAGAAAATGACAAGAATGTTGAACACATAAGTGATAAAGTCACGGTACGGGATTCCTGAAACAAATGTTTGAGAAAGAACTTATTTCTTATTTTCACTTTTTCCTTAATTCTAGAACTTTAAAGTGTGGCTTAATTTATAGGTTTGTGTGGACTTTAGGAATGAGAAATGGTCTCATTGCCTCTGTGAAATAAAAATCACATGACAGTCGCTAACACATAGTTCAATAATCATATGTGGACAATGACACTGAGGATGGGAATGATAATATTACTTTGGGTACAACATGGAGAATAGTGAGTTCCAGGAAATGGGGGACACTGCTGAGGCTGGGTTGTGTTGGTGTCTCTTCACTAAAAGCAAAGCAGGTTACATGCGTACTTCTTATACATTTTAGGACATTCCACTTAGTACAGAGACACAGAACCACAGTGTCCCAGAAACAGAGAGAGATCCTTCCAGGGGAACTATCGAGTGGTACCTTGCATTGGTATCTCCTTTGATTGTGTGTAATTCATGGCAGATATATAGAAATTGTTGAGGAAGTTTCTAATGCTCGACATGGCAAATGCTGCATCAACACAGACCAAGCTATGAAGAAATCTGCAATTGCAGTGGTAAGGCCTAGTTCTTTGCAAGCCCCAGGGTAACACCTACAGTTGCAGAAATCCCTGACTATACTGGGTACAGGGCTATGCCTGGAATTCATTCAAGGAAACCTGACATTTCTTATATTTTGATGTCCCCAAAGGACATCAGTGTTTTTTGTTTGTTTGTTTGTTTTACAATAACAACAACTGTGTGTCTGTGGAAGGTGGCATAAAATTTAATATTTTTAATTTTTTTAATATTTTTAATTTATTTTTGAGAGAGAGAGAGAACGAGCAGGGAAGGGGTAGAGAGAGGGGGAGACACAGAATCTGAAGCAGTTTCTAGGCTCTGAGCTGTCAGCACAGAGTCCAGCATGGGGCTCAAACTCACGGACCGCGAGATCATGACCTGAGCTGAAGTTGGACGCTTGACCGACTGAGCCACCCAGGCACCCTTAAAATTTAAGTTTTAATCTGGAATTTATAAAGCACATTTTAAAAGTAGATTAATTTAGTAAAAATATATAATGTAGTTTAAATCTGGCTTTCTACCCGAAATATCCCATCCAAACCTTTCATTCTACCCAAAATTACAGCTCTAACTTTAAGAACTTTTTGGTTTGGCACGCATGTCTCTTTGACTTTCCACCCACTTATACTCAAATTCCAACAGTCCAGTGGCAATAGTGAAGGTAGACCTTTGGTCGAGGACAGCTACAAAGTAGAGTACAGCTACAAAGCTTACTTGGTCGTTCTCCAAATGTTACTCTATAATACAATCCAGAGTTTTGCTCGTGTCTTTCATTCACTCAGAATAACTATTTAATGTTGATGCTTTTCTACCAGCCACTGGCCTAGGCCCTTTGAGTTGAAGCTTATATTCTAGAGGGAATAGATCGATAACACAATATAGAAATATATTAAGAATGTACATAAGTACATAAGGATGTAATGAAATCTGATATAGAGAACAATTAAGCAGGGAAGGGGGATAAGAAATGCCAGAGTAATTACATTTTAAATGGAATAATCAGGCCAGAGATTTCTGAAAGGTTACATTTGGTCAAAGACTTGAAGTAGGCAAAGGAGAACCACCTGGGTAGGCGGGAGAAAAACGTTTTATGCCCAGGAATGACTGAGAAACATGGCTACTGTGTTTGCAACAAAACAGGGCCCTACTCTGTGTGTCCCATTACCTCTCGGGCTACATTTACTCCTATCCTCTGCAGTGCTTGCACTCCAGGTAATGGAGACATATAGAGTAGGGCCTTGTAGTCCCTGGTAAAGACTTTGGCTTTTACTGTGCCAAATATGAGCATCTTTATTTAAAGAGCATTGGAGAATTTTAAATTAAGCGATAATATGGTCTCACTTAAGCTTTTAAAAAGGATTATTTCAGATAATTATATTGAGAAGAGACTTTAAAGAGACAAAGGTGGAAGCAAAGAGCTCACGTGGTAGACAGAGGAGAGGTGATGGTGATCTGGACCAGGAAACTACCCATGGGGATGGTGGAAAGAAGTCAAATTGCGTAGGTTTGTATACGAAGTATAATCCAGAGTCTCTGTGTGGACCCAATTCTCCCTCTCTGCTGATTTCAGTAAAAGCTTCCTCCACATGAACAAATAGCAGTCGAATATTCCATTCCATGGAATCCATCGTGGGGAGGACGAGATCTCTATTTTAAGTTAGAAAATGTCATGGGCAGGTGGGATTGACCCAGGGTCCATCATATGGGGCTCTCTTCTACTAGGGTGTCCGAAGTGCCATAGGATGTAAATCCCTAAATTCCTGAATCTTTGTGTGTCAGCCAACCTTATAGAGATATCACTGGTAAAACTCATTTCTTTTGGTAGGCACCTTTCAAAGATTACTTGGACCACTTTTCTACTCTGTCACCACATAACAGCCTATAAATTTTCCAGCTTACAGGCCTCGGAGGGACCAATTAAATAGATATTTCCAAATGTAATTTTATAAAGAAATTGGCCAAGGAGTAGCAGCGCTCTCTATTTCATCCTGCTCCTCTTCTGCTTATGAAAGAAAAGCTATTTCATGTGATAGAGGAAGAATATCAAAGACTAGACCAAAACTGTGACTGCAAATAAGTTGTATAGTTCATTCATATGCTAATCTTCACTGAAATGGTTGAGATGTAAAAATCTAAACTCAGTTCCTGTTCTGTAGCATATCTACGTCTTCTTCACTAAGGTGTTACCGGCACCAAGCCCTGTGCCTGGCACATCAGAGCAAAGCAATAAATCCTTACTGAATGAATACATGAATCTCACCACACGGGAAAATGATGAAGTCTCAATTCGCTTCTTTGTATGCCACTCTTTGGCAAAGGCCGTAACTTACAGATGCCGGCGAGTGGGGGTCGTGGGGGGACGGATGTATCACCTTCTTGTTTAAAAGTCATCAGTAGCATTGAAAGGATGATTTCACATTGCTATCAGTTTTTTCATCCGTAGAAAATTGTTTGCTTCACAAAGGCAATATGTTTCTTAGATCCCTATGTCTTATATCCCTTATATGAAATAAATTTCTTGGCTTTGTTCCTTTGATATATCATCTTATAGCAATTAATAATTATTTTGCATGCATTAGTTTTAAACATAGATACTTCCTTCAAGGAGATTACAAACCAGTATTTGGGGACAAGGAACAAATACAAGTAATATTGTATATAAAATTGATAGAATATTGCAGAAGAAAGAACAAAAGGGTCACAGATAGACCATGGTATTCCATATGCACTTGTCGGCTGTTTGGGAAGGAGGACGTAGAAACACCGCTAGAAACATAAGGTACTTGTCATGGGTTGAATTGTGTCTCCTGCCCCCAACTCAGTTAATACATTGAAGTGCTAAAGGCCTGTTCTTCGGAATGTAACTATGTTGGGGGATAGGGTCTTTACAGAAGTAATGAGGATGAAATGAGATCATTAGGGTGGGCCGTAATCCTATATGGCTGATGGCCTTCTAAGAAGAGGAGGTTTGGACACAGACACATGTAGCAGAAGAATGCCGTGTGAACATGAGGACGGCCAAGGAGAGAAGCTTTGGAGGAAACCAACCCCTGCCGACACCTTGATGTTGGACTTCTGCTATATAGCTCCTAGACCCGTGAGAAAATACATTTCTGTTGTTTAAGCCACCCAATCTGTAGTAATTGGTTATGACAGTTCTAGCAGAGTAATGCAGTATGAATACAAAATAGGTCTCATCCAGGAGAAACATTAGCAGCAAAGAAGTAGCAAGGCATAAATGGTCCTGTGAACTTGCATTTTTCCACAAAACTATGCTTAATTCAGACAGCCATAGAGGATTGGATGCACCACAGAAAGGGCTCTGAGAAAGAGACCCCACACTCATAACTGGTCAGAAAAAAAAATTAACTATAGGGAAGGGAGGGAAAGTCATATGTAGGCCCTCTGTGACGGTGAGATTGTCTGGGTTTCAATGTCCAGTGGGAGATTTCAGCCAGTTGTGTTGAACTAAACCAGACCTTCCAAGCAAGCTCTTTGTTCTTTGTTGTTCCTCACTTATGTATGGCAAGTCCCACAGTTCAGTCAGCTGACCACCTGTAAAACATAGGTTTTATGTATCACTAACAAATTAGTCATAATATAAATATGAAAGTTATAAATATAATTACAAAAGTAATATATTACTTTATTAAATAGATATGTGTATTAAATATACATTTCTATTAATATAAATACAAAAATAATAATTAGTTACTGAGCATTTTTGTTACTAAATATAAAGAATACCAATTGCTTAAGTGCATTTATCGAAAGAATGGCTATTATTTTTTAGGGTAATGAAAATATTCACTTGTAAGTCATGATTTATAAATTGGAGCTTGAGTAAATGTGTATATATATACAATATACAGTAATAAAAATAAATACATGTATGTATTTCCTGTGATTCATCAATTTAGGTAAGGTAACACACCTTGTATTTGTAAGTCATCTGCAAGCTGTGTATGTATGTCACAGGTAAAGGCAAAACAGAAATGTGAGTGAGATGGGTATTTTATTTCTACCCTGTTGCCTCCAATGACTGGTCTAGGTTACTCAGGAAACCACCTCGTTCGAGGAGGATCAGAAGCTGGAAGTCCCTTGGGAATTCAGTCCTATCTGTGTCCACTCTGAAGGGAGACTGGAAAACACGATTTTGCACTTGCACGTTACTGAGTAAGTAGGTCAGCATCCAGCCCTGGCTCAGCATTTGGCAATCCACCGGCCAGAAGTTCTCATGCAGCTTGGCTGCTTCCTGCCATTAGCTGGTGTGGATTTCACAATTCCCTGCTTCAACAGGGCAGCCTCTGAGCCCTGGATCTCTGTGACACAGCCACCTCAAGCTGTAGGGTTTTTCCACTTGAAGCTTATGAACCTAGCATGGGAGGCAGAACTCGCTACCTTTCTCATGGGGACATTTTGACTTAAAGTGGCACGTTGGCCGATAGTGTGGGTATATATACCTAAGGACTTTAGGCAAACATAGTACATGACATTAAAACAGTGTTCATCTGATGTCCAGCTAGTAAAGGGAACAGAGCAAGGTGTTTATGTTGCATAAGCAGGTGAATGCCGAAGTAGAATTAATTTGAAAAGGGCCAGTGCTTATTCAATTAGTTGCCACTCATTTCAAATATGGCTAACGAAGAAAATAGGGGGATACCTAAAAAGCTGTATAATTTTGGCAAGACAAGTAACAATACAAAAACTTTTGCATGATTAATGATGTTGATTGATTGTAACCTGCGTTCAGAGGATGAGAACTTTTGGTTATGGTGTATGACTTTCTCTCCATGTTGCTGAATTCATATTGCTAGTATTTTAGGTATCTTTATATCTGTGTTCATGAGTGATGTTGGTATTTGATTATTTTGTAGTAATGACGTTGTCAGGTTTGGAATCAGAGTTCTTACCTCATGAAGTAAGTTGGAACATACTGTTCCATATCTGTTTTCTGAGAGTACATGTAAGAGTGGTAATATTTCCTAGCTCAGTATTTGATAGAGTTCACCAATCAAGCCATTTGCATCTATGAATTTCTTTGTAAGACTTTCATCTATGAATTCAATTTTTTTCTTTTTTCTTTTTGAATTAAATTTCTTGGATACATATAGCACTATTGAAATTTTGCAATTTCCTTGTCTTTGTTTTAGTATGATATGCTTTTCAAGGAATTTGTTCTTTTACCCAACCTGTTATAATCATTGACATTAAGATCTTCATAAAACCTGTGTGATGTGTAATGGCATCCCCTCTATCGTTCCTGGTGTTATATTACCTTTCCTTTTCTTGATTAGTCTTCCCAACGATTTACCAACTTTACTAATCTTTTTAAAAGAACCAAGTTTTGATTTAGACATCTTCTAGGTTGTTTGTTTTCCATTCCATGATTTCTATTTTTATCTTCACCATTTGTTTTCTTCTATGCATTTTGAAGTTCATTTGCTGTGCCTTCCTTAGTTTCTTTAAGTGGGAGCTGTAATCACTGATTTCAACTTTTCTTCTTTTCCATCAGGAGCTTTTAAACCAAAGATTGTGCTCCAATGACCAATTTAGCTGCTTCCTATCACTTTTGGTAGGTTTTATTTTCATGATCATTAAGTTCAAAATATTTTCTAATTTCTTTCATGTTGTCTTCACTGACCGATAAATCATTTAGAAATAGGTAGCTTAATTTCTTTCTTTTGTTGTGTTAAATCTGCTGTCAATCTATCCAATGAACTTTTGAGTTGACATATACTCTTTTATAATTCTAGGATTTCAATTTTATTTCCATTTTAAGTTTTCTGGATCTCTTCTAAAGTTCTCCACATCATCCACTATAACAATGTCTCTTACTTTGGACTTGTTAACAGATTTATCATAGTTATTTAAAAGTTCTTGCCCACTAACTTCTACATAATGATTGTTTGTTAGTCTCCTGATTTTTCTCTAGACCGTGTGCCGTATTTTCTGTTTTCTTCATGGCTATTAATGTTGGGTTGTATATTGGACTACATGTTGTAAATTCTGTTATATTTCTCTGAGGCGTGCTGAGTTTTTCTCTGGCAGGCAATTGAATTATTGGCAGGTCACCTTGATCTTGTGAAGTCCTGATTTCAGGCTTTGTTGAGGTTAGTCTATATATATTTTACTTTTATTCCTAGGGCAGCCCTTCATCCTGGGACATAGTTTTTACCCCCAATGTGCAGTCCTTCTTGGGTTGTAATAAAAAGTCAGAGGTGTTTACCAAGTCCCTCTGACTTGGCAGGATTTAAACTATAATCTTTGTCTCCTCATCCTGTCATGGATGACGCATGAAATCTCTATTCGGCTCCATCAGCCTTCTAGTTATCATGTTCCCCATTTCCAGGTGCTATGGAAGTCCTACATTCAACTTTCTGAATCCTAAGACCTAAATGACTTCAGTTTTATGTTTCATTTCTAATTTCTCTATGGCTCACAGACTAAAACATGCTCTCAAGCCAACTAATCTTCGACAAAGCAGGAAAGAGTATCCAGTGGAAAAAAGACAGTCTCTTTAGCAAATGATGCTGGGAGAGCTGGACAGCAACATGAAGAAGAATGAAACTTGACCGCTTTCTTACACCATACACAAAAATAAATTCAAAGTAGATTAAAGACCTAAATGTGAGACAGGAAACCATGAAAATCCTAGAGGAGAAAACAGGCAACAACCACTTAGACCTCAGCCGTAGCAACTTCTTACTTGACATGTTTCCGAAGGCAAGGGAAATAAAACCAAAAATGAACTATTGGGACCTCATCAAGATAAAAAGCTTCTTCACAGCCAAGAAAACAATGAACAAAACTAAAAGGCAACTAACGGAATAAGGAAGATATTTGCAAATGACATAACAGATAAAGTGTTAGTATCCAAAATCTATAAATAACTTACCAAAATTAACACCCAAAAAACAAATAATCCAGTGAAGAAATAGGCCAAACACATAAATAGACATCTAAAAGACAAATAGACAAATGAAAAGATGCTCAACATTGCTCATCATCAGGGAAATACAAATCAAAACCACAATGAGATATCACCTCATACTGGTCAGAGTGGCTAAAATTAACTCAGGAAACAACAGATGTTGGTAAGGATGTGGAGAAAGGGGAACCCTCTTGCACTGTTGGTGGAAATGCAAACTGGTACAGCCACTCTGGAAAACAGTGTGGAGGTTCCTCAAAAAGTTAAAAATAGAATTACCCTGTGACCCAACAATAGCACTTGTAGTAATCTATCCAAAGGATATAGGAGTGCTGATTTGTAGGGACACATGTGCCCCAATGTTTATAGCAGTGCTATCAACAATAGCCAAATTATGGAGAGTCCAAATGCCCATCATTGATTAATGGATAAAGAATATATGGTGTGTGTGTGTGTGTGTGTGTGTGTGTGTGTATCTCCTTATTTATATATGCACACACACACTAGCACAATGGAATACTACCCGGATTTGAAAAAGAATGAAATCTTGCCATTTGCAATATCATGGATGGATGGAACTGGAGGGTATTATGCTAAATGAAATAAGTCAGTCAAGAAAGACAGGTATCATATGGTTTCACTCATATGTGGAATTTTAGAAATTTAACAGAAGACAAGGGGGAAGGGAAGGAAAAAAATAGTTACAAACAGAGAGGGAGGCAAACCATAAGAGACTCTTAAATACAGAGAACAAACTGAGGGTTTATTGGGGCAGGCTCCAGTGGGACGGGGAAAATGGGTGATGGGCATTGAGGAGGGCACTTGTTGGGATGAGCACTGGGTGTTGTATATAAGTAATAGATCATGGAAATCTACTCCCGAAGCCAAGAGCACACTGTATACACTATATGTTAGCTAACTTGAGAATAAGTTATATTAAAAAAATAATAATAAGTCAAAAAACCATATTAAAGGAGAAAAAGAAAAAAGTCATTAAAATTTTGTTTAAAAACTTACTTATTTTGGGTTATATATACTCAGCAATCTTTTCAAGAATGCTATGGTCTAAATGTGTTCCCACAAAGATTACACTGAGATCCTAACCTTCAAAGTTGATGGTACTAGGAGTTGGGCCTTTGGAAAGCAATTAGGTCATGAGAGTGGATGCTTCATGAATGGAGATAATGCTCTGATAAAAGAGCTTCCAGAAAGATCCCTAGCCTTTCTACCAAGTGAGAGCCCAGCAAGAAGGCACTAGCTATTAATTGGAAAGAGGCTCCTTGCCAGAATGCAACGAAACTGGTGCCATGATCTTAGATTTCCAGCCTCCAATACTGTGAGAAATAAATTTCTATTATTATAAGCCACTCAGTCTGTGATATTTCCTTAGAGCAGCCTGAATGGACTAACATAAAGGAAATCTGATAAAAATCTCCAGGCTGCATCCATTTTGTGTCTCACTCTAATAAAATCATATTTTAGCAATGGCCTAAAGGCAATAACTCACAGAGTGGTAATATATATAGCTTTTAACGTTTATTTTTTTTGAGAGAGAGATAGAGAGAGAGAAAGGGAGAACGGGAGCACATGTGCACAGGGGAGGAGCAGAGAGAGGGGGGGAGGGAGAATCCCAAGCAGGCTCTATGCTGTCAGCACAGAGCCTGTCATAGAACTCGATCCCAGAAGCTGTGACATCATGACTTGAGCCCAAATCAAGAGTCAGATCCTTAACCGACTGAGTCACCCAGGCACCCTAGAGTGGTAATGTTTTAAGAAAGTATAAGGAAGGAGTGTTCAGTAGGAAGCAGTGATGATTTCAAAGTTGTTCAAATTCCTATTCCATTGAAACAAAATCCTAATTATTGGGTACTTGTAATAGAAACTGACCAAGGAATTATAGAGTCTATATATCAAATTGCTTTCAGTATATTATATGAATAAGAAAGTCATTTGAGTAGTTTAAAATGAATAGGAGAATCCCTAGTTTATCTCCTCATAGACTATATTACACTTTTGAGGAATGTTTTCAAAAATAAGTTCTGAGGAGCATGATTTCCTTAAATTAGTAGAACTTAACATATACTAAGAATTTATTATGTTCTAGACATCATTCTAATATTTGTAGCATTAACCCATCTCACCCTCAAAAACAAGCTTTTGAAGCACATAACTTTATGTACTTTATTCTTAACTTTACATACTTTGTTGTAACAATACCAGGGAAGAATGTTAAGTCACAGAGCAGTTGAATGAAGAACCATGAAGAAACTAGCAAATGGCGGAGCAAAGCCTTGAGCTCATGCAGTCTGGCTCCAGAGCCTGATTTCTTGAAACCACTGTAAAAATTCACTTTTAGGGGCGCCTGGGTGGCTCAGTCAGTTAAGCGGCTGACTTTGGCTCAGGTCACGATCTCACAGTTTGTGAGTTCGAGCCCCACGTCGGGCTCTGTGCTGACAGCTGGGAGCCTGGAGCCTGCTTCGGATTCTTTGTCTCCCTCTCTCTCTCTGCCCCTCCCCTGCTCACACACTGTCTCTCTCTCTCTCAAAAAAAAAAAAAAATAAATAAACATTTAAAAAATTCACTTTTATTCCAGTAAGAAATGCCCCTCTATAAAATTTGGAAAATATTTGATCTAATAAATGGACCAAACTGTAGGACTTTTCAGAACCTTTAATGTGTTTTTCTGTTTTCTCAAATGTTATGTTAATTTGTTCGTAGATCTAGTGGGTGTAGTAAGCAAGCACATGAACAAAAACAGGCCTCATTTGTACCACTTGCTCAGTTTTATACCAAGACTGATTTTAAGCTACCACTGTCTTGCAGGAGGTGTTGTTGTTGTTGTTGTTCCTCTTCTTCTTCCTCTCCTCCCCCTCCTCTTCCTTATCCTTCTTCCTTTTTTTTTTTTTTTTTGACTTTTGAATATTTACCAGTTGGCTTCCTGGTATGAACCATGACTTTCCTAAAAGACATTGGTAAGATACGAAGAAACAATCTGCCTCTCTGTCTCTCTCTCTCCTTCCTTCTTTGAATCCCTGCTCACTCGTCATCTTTTCTAAGTAAATTCTGACGTTTGAAATAGAACACTAATTGACAGTGAAAAACTCAGATGTTTGGGTCTTAAAAATCTGGTTTAAGAAAGAAAAAGTCAGAACTGATGAAACAAGGCACTGCAGTTTAATCAGTTAAAGGTCAAAAAAAGATGATTTTAAACCCCCATAAGATTGTGGCAAAAGGATTTAATTAAAATATTTTATTTAGTGATAAAAATGCTGTAATTGCCACATATATTGAATAGAGATGAAGTGGATGAATTCCTCTGGGCTTCTTGGCGGGAATTTCCAAGAGATAATAAATTGTTGCCTACTTTGTAAGATGTACAGTAAAACCTCCAAGGAAATATGCATTTATTGTTGTTTTACCAAGTTGACTGATGGAATCATTCCTCAGCTAGATTTGAGGGACAGAAGTGATGAATATTTCTCGTTGTTTTAGATTATTTTATTTAAAGGGATACATAAGAGAAATCCTATTGCCCATATTACCATGCTAAAACTCATTTTTACTGTTCAGCTCAGTGTCCGTTTGGAAGAAAATCATCACTCAGAGTAAATGGCACCCAATGGAACAAGTGCACTCCTCAGAGTCTGGGATCTCTGTGTCAGTGTGACCACTTTGCTAGTGAAAACTTTCTCAAGAGTCCTTCTTCTCTGTCTCCCATATTCATTTCAGAGAATATACACCTTTAAAATTTGTAAGTATCATAATGTCAGTTGCACAAGTAAAGGTGTGGTGTTTAACTGTTACTCACTTAGAAAGCTATATCTGATTCATCCTTTCAGGATGAAGGATTCTTTCTGCAAGTGGTTGATATTCACACCAAAAGCAGCCAGACAATGATATACTGTTGTTGTTGTTTTTTAATTTAATGAGCATTTTCCAGTCTGTTCATGGTTTCTTACATTCTGTTAAAACTGATTACAGCAATATGAACTCTCCCGATTTCTCTTTTGGGCTAAAATACGTCGCAACTGTGTATTGATGAAAATCCATTCCCTGACAACACTACTTTCCAAAGTGCATTCCTAATGATAAGAAATATCAAAAGGGTTAAAAAAAAAAAAAAACCTGAAAAATAAATGGTATCATCGCCATGTATTATTGGAAACAACAGAATATTACATCTCACTTGGAGTTTCTTAATGCAAATTAGCATATTAAAAACTTTTATAAACCGACATTTCCCAAGTTGTATCTCTTTTGGAAGGAGCCTTCATTAGCAACGTGATGAAATTTTTCACAAAACAGCTTGGGGATGTTAAGGTTTTAAAAGCTTTCAAATTTTCTTTTTTTTTTTTTAATTTTTTTTTAATGTTTATTTTTGAAGGAGAGAGAGAGAGTGTGAGTGGGGGAGGGAGAGAGAGAGAGAGAGAGAGAGAGAGAGGCACAGAATCTGGAATCTGAAGCAGGCTCCAGGCTCTGAGTTGTCAGCACAGAGCCCGATGCGGGGCTAGAACTCACAAACCATGAGATCATGATCTGAGCCGAAGCTGGACGCTCAACTGACTGAGCCACCCAGGCGCCCCAAAGCTTTCAAATTTTCTATATGAGTTAAAAGCAACTATATTAAAATATGTATTCCAGAAATAAAATATAAAAAAAAACATAAAATACTGACAACACAAAAGTGCATTTGTTTCAAAATAGTAGGTTGTCTATTACAAGTATTGTTCCAACTTTAATGAAATCAGCATTGACGTTTTCGAAAAGTTTATTAAAGTTCACATGACGCTTGAGAATTACTGCCCGCAATCAGTTTAGGTACCTTATCTGAATACTTGAGACACAGTAAG
Source organism: Panthera onca (assembly GCF_046562875.1). NCBI lineage: Eukaryota > Metazoa > Chordata > Mammalia > Carnivora > Felidae > Panthera > Panthera onca. The sequence continues at coordinate 8,036,009 of NC_138345.1, read as the reverse complement.
AAAAAAGGAATTTGACATTTACTGATGACACACTGTATGCCTGGCACTATTACAGGCATTTTATATTATTCTTACTAAAATCAACAAGCCCAGGCACTTCCTGGGTTCAGTCATTGTTTAGACATTCTGTGAACCCCAAGGCAGAAGATGACATGGCTACTGTACCCCCCCAAATACTTACCCTGTCACAGGGGTACACATTATAAAATGAGAAGTGCCATGAGGAGTACAAAGTACTTGGCGTGCTAAGCTAAAAAGAGGAAGAAATTATTTAAGGCCGGCGTGTGTTATATTTGATACACGTAAGATGAGAGAATATGTGACGTTGCACATCTTCTCATACACTTACTGGCCATCTGTATATCTTCTGTGGTGTTTTTTCAGATCTTTTGCCCATTTTTAACTCAGGCTATTCATTTTCTTATTGTTGAGTTTTAAGAGTTTTTTTTTTATTATATTTGTCCTTTATCAGATGTCAATATTTTCTCCCAGTTTGTGGTTCATCTTCTTGTTCCCTTGACATTATCTTTCGTGAAGCAGAAGTTTTTAATTGTAATGAAACCCTCTTACCATTTGTTTCTTTCATGGATTGTGCCTTTGGTGTTGTATCTAAAAGGTCATCCCCATACCCAAAGCTGTCTTCTAGGAGTGTTAGAGTTTTGTGTTTTACATTTAGGGCTACGATCCACTCTGAGTTCATTTTCGTGAAGAGTGTAAGCTCTGTGTCTGGATTCATTTTTCTGAAGGCAGATATCCATCTAGTGCCATTTATTGAAAAGATCATCTTCATTCCTTTGCATTGCCTTTGTTTCCTTATTAAAGATCAGTTGACTCTGTTTATGTGAGTTTATATCTGGGCCCTCTGTTGTGTTTCATTTATCTATTTGTCCATTCTTTCACCAATACCATGCTGTCTTGACTACTGTAGGTTCATAATAAGTCTTAAAGTCAGGTAAGTGCCAGTCTTCCAACTCTGTTCTTGTTTTTTTATATATATTGAGTTGGCTATTCTGAGTCATTTACCTCCCTGTAAAGTTTAGGCTGTGCAGTGACCACACATGATTCTATTTTCATTGCTAGTTTAATTCCACTGTGGTCTGAGAGCTGACATTGTATGACTTCTATTCTTTTAGTTGTTAAGTTGTGTCTGATGGCCCAGAATGTGGTCTGCCTTGGTGAATGTTTCGTGTAAGCTTGAAAATAATGTGTAATTTGCTGTTGTTGGTTGAAGTAGCCTATAGATGCCCACTGTCTCCAGTTAATTATGGTGCTGTTGAGTCCAACTATGTCTTTACTCATTTTCTCCCTGCTGGATCTGTCCACTGCTGATAGAGGGATGCTCACGTGTCCAACTATAATAGTGGACTCATCTATTTCTTCTTGCACCTCTCTCAGTTTTTGCCTCATGTACTTTGGCTTTCTATTCTTACGTGTATACACATTAAGGATTTTTATGTCTTCTTGGAGTAATGACCCCTTTATCATTACCTGATGCCCCACTTTCTGGCTGCCAACTTTCCTCGCTCCGAAGTCCGTTCTGTCTGAAATAAGACAAATGCTCTTGTTTTCTTTTTGTTAATTTTACCTAGTATATCTTTCTTCATCCCTTAGCTTTTCATCTGTAAGTAACTTTATATTTAAAGTGAGGGTTTTTTTTCATGTTAGCAGTGGGGAGAATGTTCACGTGAAATATGTTAAATGTAAACAATTATGTTTGTGGTGTGGCTTCTTAATCTTTTTAAAAACAGCCAGTATTTTATAATCTTTTGTTATTGGCATTTAAAAATATTAAAAAAATAAAAATATTTAAGCATTTATTTATTAAAAATTTAAGTTAAAAAAATAACAGGGTCAGGGCGCCTGGGTGGCTCAGTCAGTTAAGCATGGGACTTTGGCTCAGGTCATGATCTCATCATTTCCTTTTCCCAAGTTCAAGCCCTGCTTGGGGTTCTGTGCTGACAGCTCAGAGTCTGGAGCCTGTTTCAGATTCTGTGTCTCCCTCTCTGTCTCTGCCCCTCCCCTGCTCATGCTCTGACTCTCTCAGAACATTAAACGTTAAAAAAAATAATTAAAAAAATAATAACAGGGTCACCTGGGTGCCTCAGTTGATTAAGCATTTGACTTTGGCTCAGGTCATGATCTCACAGTTTGTAAGTTCAGGCCCCATATTGGGCTCTGTACTGACACTGCAGGCCTGCTTAAAATTCTCTCTCTCTCCCTTTCCCTCTGCCCTTTCCCCGCGTATGCACTCTCTCTCAAAATAATAATAATAATAATAATAATAATAATAATAATAACAAAGTGAGTTTTTTGTACACAGCATATATTGGGGTCTTGATTTTTTGTCCACTGTGACAATGTCTGGCTTAGAAGTGATGTATTGAGACCATTGGCATTTAAAGTAATTATTGATACAGTTGGATTAATACCTATATTTGTTACTATTTCCTTTTTTAAAAATATTTTATTTATTTTTAAGAGAGAGAGACAGACAGACAGACAGACCGTGAGCATGGGAGGGGCAGAGAGAGAGGGAGACACAGAATCCGAATCAGGCTCCAGGCTCTGAGCTGTCAGTACAGAGCCCAATGGGGGGCTGGAACTCACCAACTGTGAGATCATGACCTGAGACTAAGTCGGATGCTTAACCAACTGAGCCCCCCAGGCGCCACTATGGGTTGCTGTTTCTCATTTGTTGGCCTTATTCTTTGTTGCTATTTTTGTTTTTCACACATTTTCTGCCTTTTGGGATTTCAGTTTAGCATTTTACATGATCCCATTTTTTTTCTGATTTTTTAACATCTCAAATAAGCTTTTTAAAAACGTTTTTTACTGGTTGCCCTAGATTTGGCAATATATCCCAGTCCACTCTCAAATGACGCTATACCTCTTCACAGGTAATGCAGATGCCTTACAATAACAAAGTTTTCCTAATTTCCCCACTCATGTCTTGCATCATTGCTGTCATTCACTTCCCTTATAACACATTATGTATATATATATACATATATGTATATGTATATATATATACATGCATGTATATATATATATGTATATATATATATGTATATATATGCACACATACACGCATGTATATGTACAGAAAGCATACATAATTAATATATGTTGCTAGTATTATTTGATCAAACTGTTATCTGTTAGCTTGATTAAACACAAGATAATAATGCTTTTATTTTATCTTCACATTCCTTCTTCAGTGCTTTTCCTTTCATTATGTAGGTCTGAGTTTCTGCCTTTTATCATTTTCCTTCTCTCTGAAGAACTTCTTTTAACATTTCTTGCAAGGCAGGTCTACTGGCAACAATTTCCCTCAATTTTTGTTCCTTTGAAAACATGTTTCTCCTCCTTTATTGAAGGATAGTTTTGCAGGGTGTAGAATTCTAGGTTGGCGTGTCTTTTCTCTCAACACTGGAACTGTTTTGCTTCATTCTGTCTTTACTTGCTTGGGCTCTGAGGAGAAGTCAGATGTACTTCTCATCTTGGCTCCTCTATAGGCAAAGTTCCCATCCCCTCTGGCTTTTTTTCAAGATTTGTCTTTATATTTGATTTTCTGAAGTTTGAATAGTATATGCCTAGATGTAGCTGCTCTTAGCATGTTTCCTGCTTGGCATTTTCTTGGACCTTCCTGGTTCTCTGGTTTCGTGTCTGACATTAGTGTGGGAGATATTCCTTCAGTCATCGTTGCTTCCAATATTATTTGTTCCTTTGTCTCCTTCTTCTTCCTTTGGTTTCATTATGTATATGTTGTACCTCTCGTGGCTTTCCCACAGTTCTTGGATATTCTGTTTGTTTGTCTGTTTTAGTCTTTTGCTTTTCAATTGTGGAGGTTTCTATTGTCATATATCAAGCTCAGGGATGCTTTCCTCCATGGTGTCCAGTGTCCCAATGAGCCCATCAAAGCAGTCCTCATTTCTATTTCAGTGTTTTGGTTTTTTTTATTTCTAGCATTTCTTTTTGAGTCTTTCTTAGATTTCCATATCCCTTTTTATGTTATCCATCTGTTTTTTTTGCTGTCATCTACTTGTCCCATTAAAATTCTTAGCATATCTGTATCAATCATAGAGTTTTATTTTTATTTTTGTTTTTTATTTTATTTTTTTTGTTTTAGGGAAAAGCATACGCAGGGGAGAGGGACAGAGGGAGAGGGAGAATTAAACAGGCTTCACGCTCAGCATGGAGCCCAACTCAGGGCTCCATCCCATGACCCTGGATCATGACCTGAGCCAAAATCAAGAGTTGGAGGCTCAAATGACTGAGCCACCCGGGGTCCCCTCAATCACAGACATTTATTTTTAAATTTTTTTTAAACATTTATTCATTTTTGAGAGAGTGTGATCAGGGGAGAGGCAGAGAGAGAGTGAGACACAGAATATGAAGCAGGTTCCAGGCTCCGAGCTATCAGCACAGAGCCTGATGCAGGGCTCAAAGTCACAGACTGTGAGATTAAGACCTGAGCTGAAGTTGGATGCTTAACTAAGCCAGCCAGGTGCCCCTCAATCATAGACTTTTAAAATGGTCATTGTCACATACATATGGCAGCATATCTGACCCTATTTGTGATGTTTGTTCAGTCTCATCAAACTGCTTTTTTTGCCTTTTAATATGCCTGATAATTCTTTGCCAAAAGATATATGTGATATGCTGGACAAAAAGACTGTAGCAACTAGGTTTTTAATAATGTAGAGGTGAGGGGTGGGGAGTAGAAGTGTTCTGTACTATATAGTCCATTGACTAGGTGTAGTCTTTGGTGAGCCCACACTCCTGGACTATGAACTTGACAGTGCTTCTCAGTTGTTTTTTTCCCTTTATGTGGGACAGAATGGCTGGAAAGGTTTAGAGTGCCTTACTTTCCTTCCCTCACGTACGCTAGGTGTGGGTAAAATAATTTCTTCTGAGGACAGACCTTGCGAAGAGCAGATCCTCTGGCATATTTCACGTCGTTACTCCTCCCCTCTTCCCACTCGAAGCATGAGAGAGCTTTTCCCCAGTCTTCTGTGAGAACCTGGTCAAGCACTTGTATTGTCAAATTCATACAAGTGAGGGGGATCCCCAGTGACTGGATTCAGCCTTTCACCTGCTGTTAGGCTGGAGGAGAGGCCTGCAAGCTGCCTGAATGCTTAACCAGAAACCAAAGTCATTATTCAGCATCTGTGCATGTGCTTCCTTATCTGCCATCTGTACATTTTTTTTCATGGGCAAGTGTCTTTTCAAATCTTGTCTCCATTTTTTATTGAATTATTTGCTTTCTTGTTATTGAATCTTGACATTCTTATATATTATGAATACAAGCCCTTTACCAGATAGATCCTTTGCAAATATTTCCTACCAGTCTGTAGCTTGTCTTCTTATTCTTTAATGGGATCTTTGAAAGAGGGGTTTGCATTTCAATGAAAGTGCTGCAGATAAGACAGCGTGGTGTTTGTGTAAAGATAGGCAAATAAATCAGTGGAACAGAATAGGGAGTCCAGAAATGGACCCACAATTATTTGGAACACTAATTATTAACACAGGTACAAAAACAACCTACAGATAGAAAAATAACATATTTTTTATTTTTAATTTTTTTACTTTAATTTTGTTAATTTTTTAAAACATTTAGCATTAATTAACTGTCATGGCTCAAGGAATTAATGATGTAATTATATTCATAATAAAAATTGTGATACTCAAAAATATAGTTTTCTTAATTATAGATTAGATTATAGATTAACTATAGATTAGATTAGAGATGGAAGGAAACTCCTAGGTTCCTTAGCCCGATGTCTTTATGTTTAGATGTTGGAACTAAATCCAGAAAGTTGAATCAACATACCTAGAGTCCTATGATCTACCCAGCTAGACACATACCATTTTAATTGTTACATTTGATTGTTTTGAGAAAACACAGATAACTTTTGACTTTTGACCGAATTCTCTGTTCAATGACTCCATCTTGGGCGGTTATTGATCAAAGTGGTTTTGGTGTTGATTCCAGCCCTACCAGTGAATAATCATTTCGTTCTGGGTGCTGTTTCTTGCTCCTCACTCTTATTCTGTAACATAAAAATAATGCATGGTTAGACTTTGCTTTTCCCAAGCACTGTGAGAGTTAATATAATTAACCCCATGTGTGTTGTGGTTATTTCCAGGAAGGCACCTTGGTTTTGTAGAAAGAGAACTAGGAGAAAAAAAGCAGGAGAAAAGCAGACTTTTATTCAATTTTTGAATCTTCCATAAACTGCCCAAAGTGATTGGTCATGTCTGTTTTCCTTCTATTAAGCAAAGAGGTTTCTTCTTCTAATTTGCTTAATCAGTCAAAAATAGACTTTGGATAGCATGTTGGGCGGAATTTTTTAATCTCTTTTCTAATTTTTTTTTTACACTTATTTATTGTTGATAGAGACAGAGCACAAGTGGGGGAGGGGCAGAGAGAGAAGGGGTCACAGAATCTGAAGCAGGCTCCAGGCTCCCAGCTGTCAGCACAGAGCCCAACGCGGGGCTCGAACTCACAAGCTGAGAGATCATGACCTGAGCTGAAATTGGACGCTTAACTGACTAAGCCACTCAGGCGCCCTTTAATCTCTTTTCTAAACCAGAAAAAAAAAAAAAAAAAAAAAAAAAAAAAGACGCTTTGTAGCAGAGATAGAATATCTGTTTCCTGAGCTTTAAGTTCATTTTAGCTCCCAATATCTCCCCTATGCAGTCACTGACTTTATGTTTGTTTTTCTCATTTTATAACTTATGGTTTTACAGTAATATAGTTAAGTCCTGTAGAAATAGGGACAGCACATCATTGTAAGTGATGAATTGGAAAAGAAAAGATTCAGGTTTATTCTATATTAAGACGAGTCTTTCAATTATATAGTTTCTTGTAAATGAGTCATGGATAGTTACTAGGAAATTTTGATATCTTTTGCCCCTTTGAAAAAATTATCTTGAAAGAAGAGATTGGCACTTATTAAGAAGGGGTCCTTCACTTCAGCCACATTCTATTGAACATTTCTTTTTTCTTTTTTTAATTTGTTTTTACATTTATTTATTTTTTGAGAGACATAGAGAGAGCACAAGTTGAGGAGGGGCAGAGAGAGAAGGAGACACAGAATCCGAAGCAGGCTCCAGGCTCCAAGCTGTCAGCACAGAGCCCAATGCAGGGCTCGAACTCAGGAGCTGTGAGATCATACCTGAGCCAAAGTTGGACGCTCAACCGACTGAGCAACCCAGGCACCCCTATAAAATTTTTTTTAATGTTTATTTATTTTTTGAGAGAGAGAGAGGAAAGAGACAGACTGTGAGCAGGGGAGGGGCAGAGAGAGAGGCAGACACAGAATCCGAAGCAGGCTCCAGTCTCCGAGCTGTCAGCACAGAGCGTGATGCGGAGCTCAAACTCACAAACTGCGAGATCATGATGAGCCGAAGTCAGACGCCGAACCGACTGAGCCACCCAGGCGCCCCATATTGAGCATTTCTTGTATATATCACACATAAAGGAAGTAAGTACTTCAAATTGAGGGCATGAGCGGCTGACCTGCCATGGACTGGGATAGCATTTTGTCGGAGATGTTCATGTGCTAAAGAGGAAAAAATATGTCCACAATGTCCGCAGATTGCAAAGATACGTCCTGAAATACAATTCTATCTGAGAAGCTAATTCTTACATGGAAAAACTTTGACTAGATCTCCCCATGAACTTTCAAGGAAAAAAAAAAAACGTGTTAGGAAAAGAGACAAACTGTAGTTCATGAGGGGGAAAAAATACAAGAGATAATCCTGTGTAACTTTTATTCATTGCTAAGCATTTGCCACACTTGTGTTTAATTCTCAGAGCAACCTAGTAAGGTAGGTGATATTATTTCCACTTTACAGATGAAGGACTCAGAGACTTTCAGTATACTTGTGAAGTGTAGTATCTTACCTTAATACTGAGATCTAACTAAATCCCAAGTACCCCTCGATGCTCATGTCACATTTCCTTCTTCCAAAGTAAGGTAGCTTTGTTATGAATATCTTTAAATACATACTCCATAGCTGTAGTCCGATATCAAAAGTGCTAATTTACGCGGAATTAGAAGGCTTAAGAGGTAAAATTTCTTTCTATAGGTATGTTGCTTGCATTTGTGATATTTCTAAAACTTCTCTGAGATGTAGGATGTGTGACTCACGGGTTTGGGGAACCAGGATGGAACATTGGTGAATAAAGTTTTTATGAGGCCTCTGTCAAGTACCCTGGGAAAAAAGTACTCTGTCTGATAAAATCACTTTATCCCACCCTCAAACATTTTTGTCTCCTTACTAGGCATTCTCTGGACAGATTTTGTAGTAGTCAGTACTTCAGTTACTAACACTCAAAAAGTGAATAAATAAAATAAAAAGAATTTTTTAATCTAAGCACTCCAGGCAAATTTGTTTTACAATAAGTTAATTTTATATTAAAGTAATTGATGTTTATAATTAGTCGTGTAATAAATTAACTGGAGATTTGTGAAATTCGAAACATTTGTTTATGGAAAACTAGGATGTTTAAATGTGTTATAATACAATGAAATTCAATACATTTTTAAATGTCTGTCAGCAAACTCAAAAACTTCCAATAGCTTTTTTCCTGGCCCTGCCCTTTATTATTTAGATCATTTTCTATATTTCCGCTTTATGTCTGGCCTTTCATGCCGTGAGAGTAAATTTTTATGAATATTTCCTTGTTTCATTTGTGTGGTGGAGAGGCAAAGCCATGCTGCTTTGGAATACGCCGAAGCAAGAGAGAGGAAATCTCTCCGTAAGTTTCCCCGAAGTGGGAAAATACACCGGAAACTAATTAAGCTTCATTAAAGCAAAGCCTTGGTCTTGGATCCTAGCACCTGGAATGGTCCTTGGCACAAACCAGCTCAATAGCTGGTTCATATTGGGCTGTTCTTAAAGTATATAAATTATGCTTTCTGGAGATCTGTGTTCGCGTGGTTCAAAGGATTCTTCTATATCTAATCTTGCAAAAGTATTATTTTTCTTTGGAACATTTTCTGGTTGGTGGACTTCAACAACTTTTACCCCTACTCCAATAAAAAAACATCATAAATAAGTAACATTATTAAATTATTGTTTAATTTCCATTACCAGGGAACATTCTAAGCAATCTCTGGTACCATAAAAGGAAAAAGGTGGTATCTAAAGTAATGATAATCTAAGCTATGTAGCACTTTTAAGACTAAGGTAAAAATATCTAGATATACATTATATATATATATATATATATATATATATATATATATATATACACACATATATTTACATACATCTATGTTTCACGTATATACACATATATGTACTGTATTTAGTAATATAGATGCAGTAAAGTTATGAAAATTTTATTTTTTCCTCTTTTTGCATTTATTTATTTTTTTCTTTTAGTGAACTATTTTTGAGAAATAAAACCCAAAAAGTAAAAATAAAAAAAAAAATTAAAGCGCAAAACTCAGCAAAACTACAAGATGCTACAGTTCAGGCAACAACTAATATATGCTTTCTCCTTGGCTCATTTATGTTTTCTTATATCTTAACTACTTACAGGTGATGCTCTGTGGGAAAGAAATGCATGCATTTTGTGACTTGACTATTGAATATCCAACGACAAGAGTTTCTAAAGTACTTACGTTTTTATCTCTTTCCTGCATCTCTTTTTTTTTCTTACATCTCTCTTTTTTCACATGTGTGAATGACAGAAATAAGTACATGGAAGGTATTGCATCACCTACAGATATGCTCACTCACCTGTGAGTAAATACATAGGAAAAACACGTTTGTCAGTCATGTGTTGCATTCATACTTAGACCATGTAAAATTGCACTCTTTGTGAATTAAAATGGTCAAATACTGACAAGTTCATGCGATTCAACTAATATATCACAAATTTCTTTCCACTGACGTTCTATGGCATTAAAACATTTCCTCTTTTTCTTTTAAATTTTTTAAATGTTTATTTTTGAGACAGAGGCAGGATGCGATCAGGGGAGGGGCAGAGAGAGAGAGGGAGATGCAGAATCTGAAGCAGGCTTCAGGCTCTGAGCTGCCAGCACAGAGCCCGACGCGGAGCTCAAACCCATGAACCGCGAGATCATGACCTGTGTTGAAGTCAGACGCTCAACCACCTGAGCCACCCAGGCGCCCCTAAAACAATTCTTCTTTTTTATGGGTAATGAAACTATATTCAGTATATGCAGAACTGTTCAGAATTCTAAAGCTGATTAGTGTTCTATTTTCTGGTTTGGTTGACTTGATCAGTTAAGGCATGATACTACTGACCCAGTTCATTTCTCCAAAAAATATCTGCAAAGGTAGGGTATTAATTACGAGTGGGAACGAGAAAAGAGGTCTGGATCTTTCCTTGTCCACCCAGGGCTTATTTCTCTTGTAACAGCCTTTTGATCTGTCACCTTCCTAGTATTTCCAAAATATACTTCACCTCCCTCCATTTGCTGCAGTCTCAGCCCCTCCATCCGCTCTTTATTGTCTATTAGAGAAGGAAAGTTCAGAGAAAAGAAGGGTTGTCAAGTGATCCATAACTTTGTACATTGTTTTTAAGTTTATTCATGTATTCTGAGAGAGTGTGCATGCACACAGTGGTGGGGGGGGGGGGCGGGGTGGGGGCAGAGAGAGAGGAAGAGAGAGAATCCCAAGCAGGATCCTCACTCCACACTGAGGCCAGTGTACCAACCGTGAGATCATGACCTGAGCTGAAATCAAGAGGAGGACACTCAACCGATTGAGCCACCCAGGTGCCCAACCGTATACATTTTTAAGAGATTTATTTTTAAACCAAATTAAAAATTTTGGATGAAGTTATTTTTGTAAGGATAAATGAAATTCTTAAGACATTTTCATTGTAGCATTTATCTTTTATGTCTCAAAGTATTTTCTACAAATTATGCACCTTGATTATGTTATGCAAAACTCCCTAAATATGATGTCAGTCAGACCTCTATTATTCATGCACACAGTACCCTGTAATTTGCCTTTGCTGTACCCATCACATTTGGAATTAAATACTTACTTGGGGGTGCCTGGGTGCCTTAATCGGTTAAGTGTCCAACTTTGGCTCAGGTCATGATCTCGCAGATTGTGAGTTCGAGCCCCACATGGGGCCCTGTGCTCACAGCTCAGAGCCTGGAGCCTGCATTGGATTCTGTGTCTCCCTCTCTCTCTCTGCCCCTCCCCTGCTCACATTCTCTCTCTCTCTCTCTCTCTCTCTCTCTGTCTCTCTTTCTCAAAAATAAATAAAAATTTAAAAAAATGTAAATACTTGTAAAATTATTTTCAATTATATGCTGAGAGAAAAAACATATTCATTAATATACTTAATTTATTAATCATGAATTGTTTATTGCTGTAGGCATGGAAACTATCACAGTGCCAGGCACATAGTAGGTGCTTTTACTTTCTGAGCAAATGTGTGAATGATTGCAATGGTATGGAATAAATAAAAATGCAAAAGCCACGTGATTCTCTATAAACAGGAGATAGACTCAAAATGGCCATGTGGTTTAGACACTTCCTTTGGTGTTAGGAAAACTGCTCTATAAACTTCACCTCTGCCATCTGTCAGTCTGGTCATACTGGGCATGATACCAAATGTATACTAGCCATATATTTCTTTCTTTTTTAAAAAAAAATATTTCTTTTGTCTTTTTTAAGTAATCTCTATGCCCAATGTGGGACTCGAACATACGACCCTGAGATCAAGAATCACATATTCTACCGTGTGACCCAGTGAGGCATCCCCCAAATTCTTTTTGGTAAAATGTGCAAAATGATAGTTCCTATATCCTGGGATCATTAGGAGAGTGAAATTAGATCACAAACAAGGTCAGATTTCTTGAGCTGGTAAAAATCAGAAAAGAAGATACACAAATGGTTAATAATTAAGTGAGAAAGGTTTAAACCTAACTCATGATTAAAGAATACAAATTAAAGCAACAAAATGCCATTTTTGCTTATCAGATTGGCACAGATTAAAATGGTTGATAGTATCTAGTGCTGGTAAGGATGTGGTGAAATGTTTACGCTCATTTGCCTTTGGTGGCAGCATAAATTAGTGCAACATTTAAGAGAAATTCACCTTTCTTTTAGTATGTAAAGTTTTTAATCCAGTGACTCAGCAATGATATCTCTATGTACTTATTCTATAAGTCTGTTCACGCAAAACACAGATGATGCATGTGTCAGTTTATGTATAGTAGCATTTCATAAAATGAAGGGAGAAAACTAGAAGCAAACATTTTTCCCAATTTTTTGAATTCTTAAGAAAAGCTCACAAATGGAACCCATTTCCCTTTGTATGTGTTGAAGGGATAGGATTATGGAATGAGAGCAGCATTTTTGCTAAATGTCACATACATACAAATTCTTTTTCAAATGTCCTATAGCTCTTTCTTATTACAGGTCATTTATGTATTGTAGGGAATTTCGGTCTTGTAAGTAATAATTTTTATTGTTTATTTTGCACTTTTTCAGATCCTAAAATCCATCCTTTTTATAGACATTGTGTAAAACAGGAAAACTGTCATAAGCTCATTTCAGTTTTAGTAGAGGACGTGCGTCAGATGTCCTTCCCTAGTTTGAACAAAAAATTTTATAAGTAAAGTATATGCTCCAATAATCCTAGAAGGAGACCTGCAAGTCAATGCGACCTCCTCCCTCACCCGGGTAAAAGTTAAAGGAAAACACAGATGAATCATACATTTCTGTATAATCTGTGCTTTTGTCAAAAGGTTGCCATGACTCATTTATGACTTTCCATAGTTTTAAAAGCAGTGTTTTTAACCATAGAAAATCTACTTCATGGTCCTATTATGATGACACTTGAGTCAATAACAGACTTTCGTTCATGCATGAATGTTTTTGTAGAAATAAAACTAAGTACAGTTGCCCCTTGCTATAATTCTACCAAACAGAACCCTGCACAAAGGAAGAGATTATAAAATCAAGCGACTGCCGTAACCACACAATGTTGAGTGTTATACGTGCTGTTGGTTGCCGCAGACATTACTGCGTTTAAACCCCACAACTTCCTATAAGATCAACCTCAGCCCAAAGGTCAAGTAGCTACAGAGGCCAAAAGACTAGAATTTGAATCCCAATCCATAGGGTTACAAATTTCACCAAAATGAGCAAATTACCATGCTATCCTTACTTATTTCAGTTCAGTCTCTATTCATTTATTAGCCAGTCCCATAGTTTTGGAGACTAGGGGACTTTAATAAGTGAAGTAAATGCTCTGTCGCTCAGTAATAAGCAGGAAGCACTGGTATTGAGAAAGGAATCGTATTCATCGGTGATTCTCAAGTATTATTTTAACCAGTGGTTTTATTGTTCTCCCACGTAAGTTCGAAGGCAGCAGAAATAAAGTCAGCCCTCTGGATATTCAGCACCTGTAATAGTAATCGACACGTGAATAAGCAACTATTCTCGGTTCGGAGGTATTCTCTTAAAATCATTCTTCTCTGGAAGGATCGCTTTAAATGAATTAACTTTTACTTGCCCATGAAGAGAGGTCAGCTTGCTTCCACAGCTCAAAATACATCAGGAGCTTAAGTCCTTAAGAGGTCATTTTTATTCGCTTCACCTTTCCTTTGAGGATTCTTTTGAGCTGGCTACTTTATTCCAGCTCCCAACGATTTTCACTCTGTGTTAAAAGAATAGTCTTGTTTAAAACAAAAGGGTGCTGCAGAAACTTCAAGATAACGAAGCTGTTTCTACTACTTACGTCTCTGCGTCTCTTTAAAAGCAGCAGGAACTCATACACATTAGGAGGAATTGAAGATGACATCCAGTCTCTTAGCCATGAGTTACATTTCTTGTTTCATAGCATTTATTTAGAAGTCATGCTATTATTTTCTTTAAATTTTGTAACCTGGAAGTCCTGGCAAAAGAAAAATGTATCCCCAACATAAGCAATGCCGCATTGGAACTACACAGGGAAAAACTTAAACCTTTCTGTTGTCCCAGAAGATGCTCCACTCTGTCATCTTAGTTTACGAATGTTCTTCCTGTCCCTGTCGTGTTGTCTTTCATAAGTGACTGCATTCGAGAGAGGAAATTGGGTGTGGGTTCTTTAGGCGCTTCCTATCTTTAATAAGCTCCTCAAGCTCAAGTAGATCCCTTCTATTTTTTTTTATTGCTCCAAACACTATAGAATCTGAGTTCCTGCTTGGAAAGAAAAAAAGTAAATAAGTTTAGCATAAAACATCTGAAATTAATTGCAGCCCTGTGACCTGAGCGGATCGTGTTCTTAAAATGCATGCCTGGCTCCATAGTAAGAGGCTGACTTAAACCCGGCTTGCTTTCTGGAGTTCGTGTACTGAGAACTTCATCGTGAGGGTTTGAATACTCTGTCTTTGATGACACTTAGGGCCCCAAATTCTCATACTGAGATTTCTAACACTGATTTAGCTGTAATAGTGGGAAAACAAATAAATTATTAGATCGTCCTGACACTTCTCTTGACATCTGGTCACATCTTAACGAGTTATTGTTCATAGATGGAAATTTTCACAAATGAAAACAAGCAGTGTGGTAAAGTCAGGTGTCCCACATCACAATCTTGAACTCTTTGAGAGGCATTTTCTTGAGTTACCACGTTAGTGAAGTTAACAGTTAGGTTCTGTAACAAGACTTCAGTGAGGATGTAGTCATCTCATGTACCACCCCACAACAGCCATTATCAAGTGGAAATTCCTTAGCTTAGTAAAATATAAAGTACTCACATCGAATAAGATTCTTAAGAAAGCCAATCTGATTCATGATGAAGCTAAATAAAATATGAAGTGTCTTGAAATTGAAATTTGTATTTTTCTTCTTAAATAGAGCAAATGATTTTAACTTAATGAAAGAAGAAAATTAAAAATATATGTCTGTCCTATTTACCAGGTCCTTCACTCATTTTCCGCCTTTTTCTTCTCCCTTTTGAATTCAGGCATTTCTCAAGCATCTGTCCGTGGCTCCCCTGTTTGCATTTGCCCCTTGGAAGGCTCTATGAAATTTTGCACCTCTGAACCTTTGCTCTTTGGATCCACATTTCTGAATGTTTACTGGATATGGATTAAAATTGAACTCATAATCCGCACTACAAATTATGGCACTAATGTTACTTTTCAGAACCAGTCTTAATGGTAATTACTCATTAACCAGCAACTATTCTCAGCACTTTTCCTGCATTCTCTCACTTAATTCTAACCACAAGCAGTAAAAGATACATTATGGCTCTTGATGTACAGAGATGGAAACTGAAACTTAAGGAAGGTTAAGGTCAAGCCACTCCAAAGTGATTCCGCTAATGGGAGACAGAGCTGGGGCTCCATCTTTTGGACTCCACGTGTTTTGAGTCCAAAGCCTGGGGTCCGCTAGTAGGCTGTTGGAAATCACCTTCTTTGCCCAGATTTGAAGGCTGAGATGTGTCTTTAATGTTTTTGTCTTCTTTAACTCATGCAATTATTTATCTTGCCAATCTACAGACAAACGAAAAATACAAATTTTGAGCCCCGTAAGAATAATCTGTGGCATATCATGTATACCATATGTGACATATATGATGTTCTTTATTTATATAAATGCTCCTAGCACCTTGTATAGTCCTGAGAAGTAGGTTGAAAATCAAATGTGTTTGTTGAGTAAATAAAAGGCATTTAAATTCTATCTCATAACGGATTTCCTACATCGATCTCTTTCATACATTCCCTGTAACTTCCAAATTTCAGACCTTTCAACACCTTGACCTTGGTTTTTCCAAGGGTCTTCACTGTTCTTCTAGTTGTAACCACCCCCCGGTGTTGGTCACAACACATTTCTCCTTGAGCGAACTTTCAAGGTACAAAGTTGTTAATATCGGCTCAAAATTCCAGTACCTGCAGAATAAAAATCTTTCACCCAGCATTTATGGGCTCTAAAAATAATATCATTTGATTTTCCCAATATCCCAGGTGAGCTAGGACCCAAGATTATGGCTTCTAAACTCAGGATCCATTTTTGTCTGACGTTTTCCTCCATATCTGTGAATCAGAGCCTTGCTTCCTCAGCATGATAAAATTTTACTGAATCATCAGGGCTCAGCTTTTCTGTAAGAATGCCTGGTTTCTCCAACAGAAATGAATGAACGTCCACAATGTATACTGCACCTCTCCTGAATAGAACTTCATCTTTAATGATTTTAGTATTTTAGTATGAATATATATTAGTGTATATAATATATATGTCATGTATGTATATAAATTTATATATTAGACAAAGCCCCTTGGAATCATGCTCAGTTTCGGTCTCGTTTTTGTATGTTCCACAGAATGTTGATCATATTAGTTACAATAAACGCTGAGTGGAGAAATAACTGAGTGAATCGATGGGTGGATAGATAGAACTGAATGAATAAGTTTTTACTGGAATAGAGCATTCAGTGGGTCTAAATGTTTACCAGGGCTTGACTCCCCAAAGAAAAGAAACACACATAAAAAGAAACGCGGTGGCATTTATTGTTCACTCAGCAGTTAACGGCTTCTACCACATGATAGGGACTCTGCTGAATATTCTGTTATCATGTCCATTCTCATTTACAAGTATATCTTGCCTAGCAGCACACTTTTGCATACTTGAGACACAAAGGAGTAATAAACGGTGGGCTGGGTAACCTGCCACTTCACGGCTCTATCAAAGCAATATATTTAACTCCTCATGCTAAAAATGCAAACAAACCTTTAACTTCCAAGATCAATTACACCTACAGAGCAAGCCTTGCTGGCAACAGCATTCTGTCTTGTCAAGGACTCCTTATCATCCAGGAAGAATAAACACTCTAATTACTTTTTTTTTAAACTTTTTTGTTTATTTTCTAATGGGATCGTTCATTACTTTCTGGAATTCAAATCAACATCAGATTTATAGTTAGAGGCTATTGAAATATTGATTTGGTTAAAGAAATGTCAAGCTTGGCAGGTAAGCTGTCTTTCTGCCAGAAAATGTTTTTGCCTTAGTAAACTTGTTTAAAAAGGCTGATAGAATGTAATGAGCAAGCAATTTGCATCTATATGAGGCCAGGAGAGAAGTTTTTAAAATTTAGAGGCCCCTTACGACTCCTCTGATGCCAAATTCCTGGAATTAAGGTAACAAACCTGAACCACAGTATACAAGTCCTAATTATTAAAGAGTCTGAGGTTCATTTTCTGTTTCTTCAGGCCCATGCTACACTTTTAAAGGGGCTCTAAATTGCACAAGGGTGTCGTTATCAGGATAGAGAGTGTTGCTGGAGTTAGATACAGATTCTACGTGGTTCTGCAATTTCTGCCTGATAAACAACACATCCTGCCATCTTTCTGTATATCTCAGTTTAATAGTCTTTAATTTAATTAAGGATGATAGACCTTCCCTGCTTATCTCTCATTGTTGTAGTAAGAAGAATGACTATTTAAAAAAAAATTAATGTTTATTTATTTTTGAGAGAGAGAGAGAGAAACAGAGCACGAGCAGGGGAGGGGCAGAGAAAGAGGGAGACACAGAATCTGAAGCAGGCTCCAGGCTCTGAGCTGTCAACACAGAGCCCGACTCAGGGCTCAATCCCATGAGCCATGAGATCATGATGTGAGCCGAAGTTGGATGCTGAACCAACTGAGCCACCCAAGCGCCCCATGACTGTATTTTTTAAAAAAATATATCCTCCATCCTCTGTACTTTTTTTTTTTACATTTGTTTATTTTTGAGAGACAGAGAGAGACAGAGCATGAGCAGGAGAGGGGCAGAGAGAGAGGGAGACACGGAACCTGAAGCAGGCTCCAGGCTCTGAGCTGTCAGCACAGAGCCCGACGCGGGGCTCAAACTTGTGAACTGGGAGATCACGACCTGAGCCGAAGTGGGATGCTCAACTGACTGAGCCACCCAGGTGCCCCATGTACTTTTAAAAAAGTTTTTTTTTTTCCCCTTGGGAAATCATTATAGTAAATCCCATATATATATATGTTTCTCTACAGAAAAAAAAAATTACTATATTTCCAATGAGCTAATCAGGAAAACATAAGGAGTTGTTTGTTTGTTTGTTTGTTTGTTTGTTTGTTTTAACATGGAAAAGTGAGAGAAGACAGTGATACGAATAGGAAAAAAACATGAGTACCTTCATCGTGTTTATCTGTGAAGAGTATTTTGGCAAGTCAGAAATTATTTTCTACTCTATCACTTTAGGTAAATCTTATTATAGGAAGATCTCTTTCTACTCTCTAAAGATAAACACTGTGTACATTTACCATTCACAGCCAGTTCTCTCCCTTATCCTGGGTGAATGAGAATAAGCTACCGGAAACCAAAAAAGGGGGTTCTGTGTATAACCACCCCACCCCGTTCTGTTCGTATAAAGGAACAGAGAATTTGTTGTGCTTACCCGTTCATGCATTAGGAGAAGGAAGATCCTGGAAAAACAACTGCTTCCCTAGCCTTTCCCCAGAAGAGGCTTCTCTGTCGCATGGGCAGGAGGGGCCAGGACCTAAACCACACTGAGCTGGTGACACTAAGTTCTCTGCTATTGACAGAACTGAGAAGGTAATCAGTTCCAAAGTGGCATGCAGCAAATTTTGTCCCAGTTTCAGTGGAGAAAATCATAACAAATCAGCTTTAGTGATTATGGCTGCTGTATTCTACTCTTATTTCTTGACTAGGGTTTGCAAAGCAGTGGTTTAAGTCCAGACAGTATATCAACCTCATTTTCTTCCTTTCTTTCTTTTTTTTTTTTTTTTAATTCGGGGAGGCGAGCTCCTTAGCAAGCTCTTCTGAACAAGCCCTGCATGCTCTCTGCCTCATACACCTCGATCTGATGATTCAAAAAAGAAACCTTTTAATCTCACTTCACTGATCAGCTAAGATGTTTTAAAGTTTTAGCCATGAGTAAAAAATAATGTGCTGTCTGAAAGGGCACAGCTTTAGTCTTCGATGGCCAAGACTCTAGAATTAGCGCTGGAAAAAGGAGCCCTGTGCTTCTGTTTCTGCCCACAGTTTTCAGATTAAGAATGGTGTCTGTAGACTTCACGAAGCAACCTTCATTGCTCATCAAGAGGACTCAGGACCAAGTCTCCAGGCAGTGCAGTGTAAGTACGGCACCCGGTCCTTTTACACTCTAGCAGGTATTTTCCCCGCTGGGTTATCACTTTGAAAATTCTGATTTCCAATCTGCTGTTCAATCCAGAATACCGTTTTTGCAAAACTAAAATGGCAGTTGAATTTCCTTTCTCCCTTATTTTTGTGGGATTCTTCCCCAAATTTGAAATATGCCCTCGGAGAGAAATCATGAATCAACAGACCCCACAGTGTTAAAATGCATTCAGTTGACTCTGAGGACCTCGCGGTAGGATTAGGATTTAGTAGGAGGGTCTCGATACGTCCATTTACAGAAACAAGCATTCATAGGAGGAAAATGAGTTCGTGGTCCCAGGATCCTGATTGGATTGTCTGAAAATCCGGGCACCCCAGTGAGGCATTGTCTGTTTTCTACTCATGATCTCCACCAAGGTTAGATGAGCTCTACGTCTAAATGTATAGGCTTAACTCCTTCCTGTTCTTAGAGAAGTGGTGGAAAAGACAGTCATGGTTCGAATCGGCTACTGCTGACAGAGAAAGTTAAGTTGATTTCTTCTTAAATTAGCACGTTTGGTTTTGTTTCGATTGTTAGAGACAGAAAAAAAATGCTATGAGAATCCTAGTGTGAGGTCATATGAAGCTCTTTGTACATTAGAGAATGCAGTGCAGATACAAAGAGATGATTGACTCCCCTAAATAGACTGCAGTGGTCGTGCCTCCATTGGGTTTTAGACTTGGTGTATCCGCTCTTCAGATGGACTGGTCCAGCTCTCCGTGCTCACATCTAGGAAGTTCAGACACGGTGCTGCCCTCCTTCCTGGACAGATTCCTGGACTTGGTTGCTACAGGTCAGGGTTCAGCTCTGCTGCACATGTTCCCCTGCTCACGTACGGGCTGATGAGCTATTTCATTTCTTTGGAGTTTGGGCCGTTATCTGGCTTCAAACATCGAAATCTGCAATTTACCAAATTCACATGACCACTGCTGTGACACTAAGCAGTTGGCTGTCTAAAACCGGGAATAATGCCATGAAATCATGACTTATTACTTGCAATTTTAAAAATCTTTTGATGTGGAAATATTTGATGAAACGACGCACTTATTAAAAGACTTAAAAAAAGGTAGTGTGGGTTAGAGTCTGACCGTTCTAGATTCCCTCATTTGGGTACACTTGAACGTAATTTATGCATAAGGGGACTGGGCTTGGAGAACCAGCCAACTCTGTATGCTTGGACATGTGCCCCTTTTTGGCCCCTTGCCTTGACCATAAAATGAGGGTTTGGAGCAGGTGATCCCCGTCAGTCTGCCCAGCTCAGATTTTCATCACTCCTGACCAAAAATAGTATGTCCTGTGCCAATCAGATTTAGGAATGGAAAAGTCACTGCATTATATTAGACTCTTTGCCCCACCAACCCAGCATGCTAATGTTCTCTTCCTTCTGTCCCCAGCCTCTAACACTGCACTGTGTAGAAAGCTATTGATGGAAATATGAATTGATTGATTTATATAATTAATTAATGAATTACATAATTAATTAATGATCCCGTAATAAGCATTTCAGACTGATCCAGTCTTCGTTGTTGTAGAATAGGGATTTAAAAAACCACCTTATTATCACGTCTTTACAGTATCTCAATCTGAATTCGTGAACCAGAGGTGAATTTCCACTGACTCAGGTACAAATTTAGAGAAGAGAGAGAAAAAAAAATAGGTTGTACATAGAGAATTTTATTTTTTTGGTTGTGGTTTATACTCTCTGCAGCTGATATTCTTAACTTACAAAAAATATTTTTAAAAAAAACATGCAAACCATTTTAAGTCTCGCAAAATAACTTGGTTAAAGGGTGAAAACCTTCTCTGAGCATGGCAGGCTCTCCAAGCAAATGTCTTTACTTTGTTTCTGTTCGTCGGTTACCCCGCCACAGACCGTGAAACAGTATCTAACTTGTTACAGGAGTGGTTAAGATGTAGACCCAGAGGCTCTGTCCTAGAATCACTTAAACTCATTTAAATCACACATCACATGTCTGCATGCAAGTGTCAGAGTGAGCTTCTGCCCTCCCTCCGTGTCCCTTTCTGCTGCTGGACAAAGTCGTTTCAACTTTCCTAGGCTGCCACATTCACTGAGTTCTCCCTACGAAGTTGTTAAAGTGTGTCGAGTTGAACCAAGTTCCTCTGTGACCATTTATGACTCTATTTAACACATTTTTGTGTCAACAGACTCCCTAAGAATAACCATTTAGTCCAATAGAGGTACAAGCCTTTAAAACAAGTAACAAATTCAGTTTCCGGAAGCATCATTTCAAACTGTAATAGTCCAGTAAGACACTATACTTACAAAACCACTTAAAGTTTTAAAAACTGCTTATTATTCTAAGAAAATATCAGCCCTGTTTGATTTCCATCACAGTACCAAGGAAAGGAAAAATGGGGCTTTCAAAAGAAGTGAAACTAATTTTTAAATGATTAAGGACATTGAGGAGGGCACCTGTTGGGATGAGCGCTGGGTGTTGTATACAAACCAATTTGACAATAAGTTTCATATTTAAAAAGGTATAAAAAAATTTTTAAAAGAATAAAATAAATAAATAAGGGGACGTTAGGCAGTGTTTGACAATCAGGGGCAATCCTTACTGAGAGTACATTGAGTAATACTTCTGATAAAATTAATAAATGAACATTTTAGGATTTCTACACATTTCTATAAAAACAGTTGTCTACTCTCCTTAGGATAATTTCTGGGGGAAAAAATCTGGACAGTGAATTATCCAGAAAAAAAAAATCCTTTGTGTTTATATGATAGCCAATTTTATGTAAATTTTGGGTTGATCCTTCCCAGATCTTTGCACTCCCCACAGCATAATTTTTCTTCATTAAAGCCGCAGTGGAGTGATTCATTTAGGGAAGATAAAAGCAGGCCCGAAGGGTCAGAATAATGACATAGTGGAAAGCGTCAGCTGCTGTCCCCTGCTAT